>NC_136495.1:129486173-129776173 GCF_053919585.1 Euprymna scolopes
CACCCAAAAAAAGGACGAATGGAAGCTCGTCCCACCAAAAACGTCGCCACCTAAATCATATGCACGTTCCTTCACAAAGGAGGAAAAACTACAAATAAGGACTAGCAAAGACCTGGGAGGAAACAAATTTAAAGAGCTTTTAAAACTAAAAGATAGCTTGGATGAGAAACGCGAATCCAAAAAAAACGTCCCCTTCCCCTAGTCTCTGTTCCCGGAAAAACCAAGCCCCATCTTGAAGGAAAAACGGTCGCCCAAAAAAGCCCAATCCCATTTAGCACCGCAGTCCCAAACAGTGAAAAGAAAATGACTTCTCTAGGTGGCCCTATAAAGTCCGAGACCTTCCCACTTATGCACCCCTGCCAACACACCACAGAACACTCCCCCTTCTCCCATGAAAACAGACATCCCCCTCCCACTCTGTCTGAAAAAAAGAAACAGAGAAGCCCTTCATGCGAAACTGAGTCCGGCCAAAATAATTTTTTTCCGGCAACGCGGTTGTCCAAATTTCAACAGAACGCGAAGCCATCATAAAGGCACACAAGTCTAAGGACTATAAAAATCTGCTCGCATTTAAAACTGTACAAAAAAAGAAATCTCAAACTCCGAAAACTTCCCCAACGCGAATAGAATACTAACAGTCGTTAGATCCAGAGGGGGAGCAAACGGAGTTTGGGCGATGATGGAAGAAGCAAACAGTGCTTTCAACTTATTTCCGCCAGTAGCGTTTTTTAATGATAGAGATATTACTGAAATGAAAAGATCATGTGTTGGACGGATCCCTATCAAGATGCATCCATCTTTATATAGGGCAATTAAACTAACGTTCCCTCTTGACATCGGCGGTCTGTTCACCACTGAAATGGCCAATGGATCCATGGGGACAGCTGTCGGTGTCTTGACACCGTCTATTTTTGGTCAGGATTCCCAATCCTAAGTAGATCAAGATGGCTTCTTTAAGATTAGGTACGTTGAGTGTCCGAGGGTTTAGGGACGCCTCTCGTAAACTTCAAGTTGCACGTGACCTTCAACGCCTCGGTGTGGATATATGTTGCTGACAGGAAACCCACTTTATTCCAAGTGACTATCAGGATGTGCTCCTTAGAGACTTTCAGTTCTACTCAGCACATTTTGATACCCACGCAAGGGGGGTTACCTGGCTAGTTACGTGCACTCTTGATGCGTCGTGTGATCCTATTTATGCAGATCCGGAGGGAAGATTGCTCGTTCTGGATGTTACCGTAAAGGATGTGGCATTTCGTTTTATTGGTGTTTATGCGCCCAATAACCGTACTGAAGTTGTTTCCTTTTTTCGGCGAATCAAGCCCTTCATGAATTCGTCTAGCCGGTCAGTTTTAGCGGGAGACTGGAACGCGGTCCTGGATCCCGAGTTAGATCGCGGGGTTAATACCACAAGGGGTACTAACCAGAACCGGCATTTTAAAACGTTTCGAGACTTTGTCGACAAGTTTGATCTTGTCGATAAATTTCGAAACGAAAAACCCGGGGATTTAGCATGGGCTTGGACAGGTAGGCGCGGCTCCGATCCGGTGCAACTCTCGAGTTACATCGATCGGTTCTTAGTTAAGAGAGTCGACCTAGGGTTTTTAGACTGTCCAAGTTTTCATAGTATAGTTTATTCGGACCATAGGCTTTCCGGGTTCGAGTAAACTTAGATAGTGTTAAGCCTAGGATGGCTAGTGACTGGAAGTTCAACACGTCGTTGTTCGATGTTGTAGACTTCCGGGAAAAGCTTCTACTAACAATACAGAGGGAACTGACGGGGGCGATCATTGGGAATAAGTGGTGGGGTAACCTTAAAAAAGTCATTAGGTCCTTCGCTGCTGATTTTAGTTGCCGGCTCAACCGTAGTTCTAGAGCAGCGAAAGCGGCACTAGAAGATAGATTAGAAAGGGCGGTGGAGGAGGGGGATAGTGCTAGCTATGCTATAGTTAAGGCTGAACTGGACTCCTTGGATAAAAGGGAGGACCAGGGATTACTAGTTAGAAGTAGATTAAAAAGAGCGCCAAACGAGACAAAAAATATGGCCGCGTCATTGCGTGCGGAGGAGTTTCGACGTTCTGCTGATCGACACATCGCCAGTGCCACATTGCCGGACGGACGAACCGTAACTTCGGATGACAAAATCTTGGAGAGTTTTCGAACTCATTTTCAGGAACATTTTACCAAGTACCTCTGACTATTGAACAGTTTGACACCTATTTAGCCGACTTTTCTTACCTTTAGGTGACCGAAACGGCTAGGTGTGAAGGTAGTATAAAAGAGGAAGAAGTTATTGAGGCCTTGAAACAGGTCGGGCTAGACAGAACCCCAGTCTAGAATCGCGGATGTGGATAGAGGAGCTCTGCAACATCTTTTTGGCAATTCTTGCAGCCGCGCTGACACCAATTGTATTGGCTTGCCTTTTCATTGGAGTTTGTCTACAACACCAAGAGAAGGACCCTGGTAACTGGGCAAACCTAGGTTTCCTTATTAACCATCCAGGCCTGCACCTAGAGAAAGATGTCCAGTTTTTGCTGTGTCAAAGTAAAGACAACACAGGGAGTCAGCAGTCACCAGTTTTAAGTTTATGTGTATTTGAGGCTGTCGCCCATTTTTATTCCTTTGCTGACTGTACTTTTTAACTCCTGGTTTAGGAACGGGTGCATACCTCAGTACTTTACCAGGGGGATCATTAAATTGTTACGCAAAGATAAAAATGGAGGGGATGGGATAGGTAATTTCCGGCCCTTAACGATGTTTAACACAGAGTTAAAGATTTTGGCCAAGATCTTAGCAAATCGTCTGCAGATTGTCTTACACCGTTTAATAAGTCCCGAACAGACTTATTCTGTTAAGGGCCGGACGATTCAAGATAATTTGCACATGATACGCTTGATCGTAGAAAAAGTCGACACAGAAGCCGCGCTGATCAATTTAGATCAGTCCAAAGCATTCGACAGTAGACTATCAGTACCTAGACGCTGTTCTTCGCTCGGCTGGGTTTGGTCCCCAGATTCGCTTTTGGATTCGCCTCTTGTATGCCAACCCCGGTGCTATGGTAGAAGTGAATGGGGTGAGGTCGAAACCCTTCATGCTAACAAGATCGATACGTCAAGGCTGAGCCATATTTGCGCCAGCTTCGGGTGAATTCGGTCCTTCGCGGGATTACCTTGCCAGGTGTCTTTAACCCAGTAAAGTATACCGCCTATGCCGACGACGTGACTGTGCTTGTAACGAGCAGTGCCGATATTAGAGTCGTCGACATAGAAGCAAGTCGGTATGCCAAGGTCACAGGGGCCATAATTAACTACGTTAAGTCTATTGGCTTACGTATCGGTGCCTGGAGGGGTATGCCCCTCCAGGGACCCTTTGGTTGGACTGACGGGCGATGCAAGCTACTCGGCGTCTGGTTTTGCACCGGTCTCCAGCTGGAGAAAAATTGGTCGGAGGTTTTGGAAGCGGTCAAGGTCGCATCACATTTGTGAGCCTTGAGAAACCTGTCTTTGAAGGGTCGGGCGGAGGTATGCAATTCTCATATCTACCCCCTGATCCTATACCGTCTATCAGTACTTCCACTCCCGGAGACCACACTAGTTTATCTGGTGCGTGCTCTTTTCGCGTTCTTATGGCGCGGAAAGCAAGCCATGGTTACCCGGGAGGTCTGTTACCTGTATCTGTCTGAAGGCGGTCTGGGTATGCCTAGTGTGGAAATACGTAGACACACTCTTAGGCTGATATAGCTCGATCGAATATGTACACCTAGTGAGAGAAACGGTGTCTTCTTGATAGAAGACACTAAGAAAGCATTTCAGGCTTTGGAGAGTGTGCATTCGGCTGAGTGGGGGGCACACAAGTTGCCCCGAAACGGGTGCCCTTTCTATCGCGAGTGTCGGCAGGCCTTGAGATTTCTTCTACGGGTGAAAGAAAGCCTCTCTGACACCCACCTGTTGTCTCGCAAGGCGCTATATCTGGCCTTAGTGAGGGGATCCGTTCGAGACGAAAAGATTGAGGAGTCCGGTTTTACGAAGAAGGAGCGCCGCTTAATATGGCCTTGGGCGACTGGGTCGAGCTGCTTCGATAATTACGAGGCATCATTCACCTGGCTGGTAATAAGAAATGCCCTCTGGGTCGGCAAAAGACTTTACGCAGCGGGTTTTACGGAGACACCTAATTGTGTCCGATGCTTTGCCACTGGGCTTTCCGGTGGAGTAAGTTCATTGCTTACTGCCTGAGGCGCCCCTACCGGGGAATGCCGACGGGGTTACTCAGGCAATTTTTAAAAATTGCAGGAGTGCACCTCCTTTAGGGGAGCCTGCTGGATTCCCACTTTCCGGCCTTGTGCCACATTTTGCCGAGGTGGGCGGCAAATAAATAACTACCCCCATTAGGAGTCAAAAACGTTTTACACACACCCTTTTTTGATATAATGGAAAAATCCTTTCGAATTCAATTTTGGTTTCACTTTAGAAAAAGAAAGAAAAATAAAGAAAGAAAAATAAATGAAAAAAAGAATAAACCAATAAAATAATTGTTTGTTGTTTTTTTTTCTGGTTTTGGGGGAATTCGTCTTTATTCTCATTGGTAAAAAAAGAATTATTAATATATTGGTATGATGTGTGCAACAAGAAGCCATTTTTGTTTGTTTTATGACATTGAGTTGTTTTTTTTATGCATATAAAAATAAGCACTTTTTAAATATATATAAACATACAAATAGAATACTTTTCAAACATATGCACAAAAATTCACAAATATACATTTTTCGTTTTGTTTTTTTAACAAATGTTTGCAAAAAAAGATACAAAAAAGAACTATTTCACAAATAGGACGTTTACAAAAAAGTTTTAACAAGTGACATTTTTTTTACAAATACTGGTGTTTTCTAAAAATGCAAAACAATCAGGACCAAATAGATGCATTCTTTTCATTTTAGGTTTTACACCCCAAAACACTTCATACGGCGTTTTTCCTAGCCTCTTATTGAACGATCTATTTCTGATATATGCTGCTGCCATTAAAGCGTATTTCCATAAACTATGCGCTAATTTCGATTCGATAAGTAGGCATCTTGTCATCTCAAAAAGGGTTCGCCATGCCCTTTCAGCGGTGCCATTTTGGAAGGGGGAATACGGCACTGTTTAATACGGTGGTTAATTAATAGAAGTTCAAAGTCTTTACTAGTAAATTCAGTCCCATTGTCTGAGCGAATACATTTTACTGAACCGTACGGGGCAACATCAGCTAAATATTTCTTAGTGGCGAGGATAGTGTCGGATTTGTTTTTTTAGAAAATAACCCATAATTAAACCGGAAAAAATCATCAGTACAGTTCAAAACGTACCTTAGATTATTTCTCCCGATCGGCTGATCGGACCTGCTAAGTCACAATGCACAAGTGAAAGAATTTTCGTAGGTTTTTTTGTCTGGCGTTCGGCGTATATCTTTTGTCATTTTCCCCTGTGCACACACATCACAAGTTGGGAGATCGTCTGAAGGTATTATTTTCATGCCTTCGACTACATTTGGTAATTTTTTAATATCAGCTGTATTGCAGTGTCCTAGAATTTTATGCCAGGTTTCTAAGTCGTGACAGGCAGTTTTTGAGGGAACCATACATTTTAAATAATATAGTCGGCCATTTTCTTTAATATCAAATGCAGTTCCATTGGGGTATATCAATTTTGATGTATTTTGGCCAAATTGTATATTCGCGCCTTGTTTAATTGCAGCCTGCACGGGAAATATGTTTTGCTTAAATGTAGGTATGAACAGCGCATTTTTTTTAAAATACAGTTACAGATTTCGCCTTTATTATCTTTTAGGGATATTTTAGCATATTTTCAAGAGTATATCATTTATTTGACTACCGTCGGCAAGTTCGACAAAATGACTTTGAGGATTAAAGTTTGAATCAAAATTAATAAAATCAGATTCCTTGATGATAACGTGCGCTGTAACAAGGAGATTTTTACCGTTTGTGGTATTATCAAAGTTACATGTGAATAGAAATGTATGTTCTTCCTCAAAGTTCTCAACATTTTTTACGGAGTCAATTTTAGAGCGTTTATATCGACATTAGAAACTGTTGTGGTTGGGTCGTCAATAATTATAGCAGATAATTTCATTCTTTTTCTTGGGAAAATTATTTTTGGAGATGTTGCGGTGAGGTGCGTAATTTGGTGTTGTCTGCTTTCGAGAAGCATTTTTGAACTTCATAATATTACTGGAGTTATTATTGTTCACGAGCATACGATTAGTCTCTTCGTAACTGCGCAATGCCACTTTAAATTCGCTGAAATTTATGGGTTTGTCTTTCTGAGTTATAACAGTTGTAAATGGTTTAAAATCGTCTGGAAGTCCCTTGAGGGTCATTGATATCAACAAGCTATCGCTTATTATTACACCTGAGAGTTTTAAGGCATTGGTGGTTGTTTCTGCCCTTATAACGTAGTCGGTAATCGTTTCATCCTAGTTACGTTTCAGAGACGTTAATTCTGTATATAGGGATATTATTTTCGGTTTTCCTTTTGATAAATAATGTTCTCTTAGTATGTTCAATGCTTTCCTTCCATCATCCAATGCGTCTCTTATAATCAGAGACAGACTTCTATTGTCTAAACATTGAATCAGTTCTGCAAAAACAGTCGTGTTCTTTTCGAGAAATTCGGGGTCGTTTGGATTCTCTGTTGGAGATTGTATGACTTTGTGTAGTTTTCGAATTCTTAGATATCCCAGAAATTTTACCTGCCAAAATTCGAATTTAGATTCCGATCCGTCAAAGAAAAGACGGTGGCTGGGCGCATAACCTGTTAAGTTTTGAGACATTGTATTGAACAAAGATGGCGGCGTAGTTCAGATCAGTAACCAAGATGGCGGCCAAGAATCAAATGCGGTCCGTGGCGTAGTTAACCTTGTAAGTTCTGAGATATTGTGTCGAACAAAGATGACGGCGTAGTTCAGATCAGTAACCAAGATGGCGGCCAAGAATCAAATGCGGTCCGTGACGTAGTTAACGGCAAACTGATTGAATCCAAAATTTGACAATTTTTATGATAATTTTGAAACGTTGAAACGTCTCATACCCCCCATTAGGAGTCAAAAACATTTTACACAAAAATCTATCTAAGAACATTCCCAGAAACATGAAGTACATTTGTGTGAAGTTTCGACAAAATTGGCCCGACCGTTTTCGAGTCCATAGGGAACGAACTCACACATTCAAAAATGCCTTTTGTATAATAGTAGAGATATATTTTACGATGAATATTTCCTGAAATTACTTAATTTAACCGATATCATTTGAATTTAGAGGTAACATGTATCCATAACCGAAACTAACTGTTTAGTTATATAATATATTAAACGCCTACATATGCTATGATATAGAGTTAATTGCTGTCTTTATTAGACATTTTATTTCCATCTACATGAGAAGTGTTTTTTCTCTTTTTTTCATTTATTTATTTCTTCAAGTAAATAAATATAGCTTCAACATATACAATCAAACATAATAAATACGGTTGATAGGACGAAATAAAAAAAAATGCGGGGAAAATGCGCTTTCATTTCGCGCCGTGCTCTGTAATGATTTCCCTACATATTTCGCGATTATTACGTTCGTAATCTGAATATAATCAAATTCCCAACAGTTATATAATAAGCATTGAAAGAATAAATCCTAAGTAAAATTATAGTCTTAGATAGATTAAAAAGAGTAAAAGCAGAGACAGATAAGAGAATTTGGAAATACATTAGGAGATAATAACAAATGCATCTGGACTTGAACTAAGTAGGAGTAAAGTACATCTACCTACATTTATATAAACGCATAAATTATAAATTGAAACAAATACGAACGTGCATATATGAGTCAATCTATCTATCTATCTATCTATCTATCTATATATATATATATACTAGCAGGGGTGCCCGGCGTTGCTCGGGTGTTTGGAGGTGTATGCTGTGCAAAAAAAGCAAAAAAACAAAAAAAAATGGTTAATTTTTTAAAACTTTGACCCCTATTATGACCCCTTAAAATTTATTGTTTCGGGCTCAAATCACTTTATTAAGTTAGATCCAGATTCAAGGAACCTAAATCTAAAATTTCAAGTGTCTAGACCCAAAATTGTCGGAGGAGTTTGGTAGAGTTCTTAAAGGTCAAATCGTTGAAATTTGACCCCTTAACAGCCAAATTTCTGGCTGACACCCGTCACATCGATTTTCCCAAATCTCAGTACCCGGTATTTCAAATTTCCAGTCTATAGACTAAAAATTGACAGAGTTATTGCGTAGGGAAATGTACACAGACAGACAGACACACAGACACACAGACACACAGACAGACAGACACGTTCACTTTTATAGATATATAGATATATATATATATATGTATGTATGTATACTAGCAGGCCACCCGGCATTGCCCAGTCGTAAAATACGCTTAAATATGATATTTTGATTAATGCAGATTTCGTGTTTGTCATTATATTATATAAGACCCAATATATTGTAATGATTTAAAAAGTTTTTTAAAAAATGACTCGTGCGCCATCACCCAGAATCGAAGCCAAAACGTTTCGATTTCGATTTCTTTCTTTCTCTCCCGTTAATGCCTGACCTTTGGGACATGTTTGTGGCAAGGCTAAAAATTAAATTATGAACCAATAGCTATTACGTTATCCATGCATATTCGTAATACCGTCATTCGGTCTTCACTTGACAATTTAATTTTTTTTTTAAATAATTTTCCCACTTTTGTACCGGTTATCCCGAGCTAAACCCAAAATATAAAGTTTCGCATGGGTTTCCCTATATATGAAGTTTCATGTCTGTAGACCAAAAACTGTAGCAGGAGTTTAGTAGGCAAATTTTTTTAAACGAAAACGCATACAAAAATATATATGGAAACATGTTTGTGCTTATTATAAACTTTTTTACGCAGTATAAATCATGTAAAATATCTGCATGAATATAATTACACGTAATAAAGATGACCATCCCATCAGAAAAAGGGAATTCGAGTATATATATATATATATATATATATATATATATATATATACTCGAATTTTTTTGTGTGTATTGATATTCATATGAAAATCCCTTTTATTTTTACAAACAAACGTTTGAGCCCTCTACGAGTGGCGGACGGATGTTTATTTAAATAGACATTCGGACAGATTAATTTCGGCCACCGATTCCGTAGTCAGGGGGTAGAGCTGCCGACTGTCATCACGACGGTTCTAGGTTCGATCCTCGGCTTGGGATAGGTGTTAGTCTAGCGGCACTGATGAGTTGTGAAACAACGAAACAGGTCTGTATGTCGATGACTAAAATATATATATATATAGAGAGAGAGAGAGAGAGAACAAACAGACAAACTGTTTTAAAATACGTTTAGATGCAAATAAAAATAATTTTATCTTCTTATTTTTTAAGTTAAACTGTTAATTTCGGATTTAAAATACTTCGTCAGAGAAAGAGTTTTTCTTTAAATTATTTTGTTGATCTTTTTCTTTCTTTTCTTTCTCGAAAGTAAAAGGTCCATCATTGTATTGCGTTATTGAGGTCGCACAAACTGTTAATTTAAGTACAGTCTTTTTTATCAAGTCGCTAAATATGAAGCCGAAAATACAGAAGCACCTTGAAATAAATGAGAAGTATAGAATAAACAGACAAACTGTTTTAGAACGCGAACATATGTCATACTGTGATTTAATATCAGTTTCGAAGCAAAGAAAAACTAGCACGTGTTTCTAAAATATGATATGTTTATGTCATACTGTGATATGTTTATGTCATACTGTGATAGAATACCAGTTTCGAAGCAAAGAAAAACTAGCACGTGTTTCTAAAATATGATATGTTTATGTCATACTGTGATATGTTTATGTCATACTGTGATAGAATACCAGATTCGAAGCAAAGAAAAACTAGCACGTGTTTCTAAAAGAATGAAAATTCAAAAGAAAAAGTATTGGGCGCATATGTTAAAAAAGGTCACTTAATTATTCACGAAACAACAGCGAATCACCCCCATATAAAACAAAAGAAAAAAGAAGAAATTAAAAGTTAGCTCAAACTTTGTTTGACAAAAACCTTTACATTTGCTAATAAAAACAGATGGAACAACAAAGAAAGTTATGCGTTAGCTAGTTAAATTAAATTTCACCTGTATTTATATAAAACATCCGATCATACGAATTGCATGCATTTTAGCCTGATGATTCGCTACAGCGATGAAATAAGGAAGCATCTGCCTAACTTGATTGCCATATATGTTTTCATGGCTTACTACTTAGTTTTACCCACGTATTAAGCGCTGTTGAAATAAATAATTCAAATCAGTGCATAAAATAGTACATGTTATTCTAACATTTTATGTGGATACATAAAATATGCGTGTATATGTGTGTAATCGAATATATAAACGACTATATGTCTGTCTGTCGGTCTCTCTGTCGGTCTCTCTGTCGGTCTCCATATTTCCAAACTCTATTTCCTCCGAAACTAAAAGTCGCAGAGCGGCGCTAGAGGCCTCAAATGATTGGATTTTTTTACGTGCCGTTCTTTCATGGGTTTTTAACCAGTAAAAATTGGTTTTAAAGGGGTCAAAAATTAGTAAAAATTGAAAAGATCGTTGAATATTTTATACGTTCATCTTAGTTTATTTTTAAATTTAAAATTTTATTTTTTAATCACTTTATATGCTATGTGATAACGTCACCAGCTTTGAATGCTATAGTTTTGTTTCCATTTTGGCTGATGGCACCTAAATACCTTTCTTACTTTTGAAATCACGACTCTATAATGTTTTTTATATATATATATATATATATATATATATATATATATATATATATATATATACATACAGGTGAAATTTTATTTAACTAGCTAACGCATAAGCTTCTTTGTTGTTCCATCTCAAGGGTTAATGCTTCCATTAGCCAATGTATAATAATATATACGAAATCTGGACGAATTAAAATATATTTAAACGTATTTTACGCCCGGGCAAAGTCGGGCCACCTCCCTGCTAGTATAATGTAAAAGTTAAGAATCAGGCACAACGCATAAATAGAAAAAAAAGATGCAAAATAAAGAATCATATCAAAGAAACGACGGAGAGTTTTATTTATGCAAGAATACATAAAGCAGAATGTAGAAAAATGGGAGTTGTGTGCTGGAGAAAGAGAGTATGTGTGGTAGGGTGATAGGTAGTTAAAATGAAACGTGCTGGAAAATGACTTTGAGGGAAGGATGATCAAGAGGTTTACTGGGATGGAATCGAATCGAGCATGATTTATCATAAATATTTAAATGAGTCGCTGAAGGGAAAAGGTTAAAGGAAAACCAGATGGATGAAATACAGACTGAAAATGAGTATTTATATTTATTTTAAATAAAATTTTAAAAAATAAACGATTGCTTTCTGAAAAACTACTTCTATGCATTCCATTTTCCAGTACTATCATATTATTACGGTTACAACTTTTATACATAACTGTATGTATGCATCTAACTTCATTGTGTATCTTTTACACATATATGTGTGTGTGTATATATATATATATATATATATATATATATATATATATATATTTCAATTTAAAAGATGTATACTAATAATATCTATGTTTCCAATTAGCACGATTTATTAAGCTCATTGGAGGCACTTTTATCTTTTTCGGAGAACACAGACGTATATATATATATATATATATATATATATATATATATATATATATATACCCGTTCACATACACCTTTCACGATAAAGATAGAACCCAGAATTAGATAGAATCGGACAATTGCATCGACAACGGACAACGCCAGACCCAAAGTGGGTTTTTATATACTGCATTACATCGAAACCCACTTTGGATCTGGCGTTGTCCATTGTCGATGTAATTGCTCCATTCTATCTAATTCTGGGTTCTATCTTTATCGTGAAAGGTGTATGTGAACGGGTATTTATATATCTATCTATAATCTCCTCTTAATGTCTAATATATATATATATATATATATATATATATATATATATATGTATATATATAAGTAGTTTAAATTCAAAAGCCAAATATATACACATATATATTTTTTTACTTGCATAATATTTTATTTTTCTTACACGTGTTTCGGAGAATGGCGTACAAACAAAATAAAATAATATGAAATAATATACATATATCGTAGTTTATATTCCAAAGCCAATATATATATATATATATATATATATATATATATATATATATATATATAAAGAGGGTTAGAACAGTAGTCTAAAGAGCAGAGTATATTTTAATGTGATAGTAAAATCAATAATTTAATTAAAATACAAGAAAACAACAATGCTCGTTGTAATGCAGATATATAATAAGCGTGATAGGTAAATATCCTAGAGCTACTTTAATATTTAGTAATGTGATTGATAATTTATAATTAAAATCAAAATTAAAAATTAGAAATCTGTTTCATAAGAAGGAACACAACAAAGCCAATAAATTGTACGATCGTTTCGGAAACGATGTTTTTATTGCGATAATTTATTGTGGATCATCGACAATAATTTTAACATAGTTTTTATTTTAAACAAAGTCTCCTCATCAGCAAAAATATTGGGTGTTTTTTTATAAAAGACACAATAAATAAACATGGCATTTTTAAGTAAGGGATGTGTATCTGTAAAATATTAAAATACAAAGGAAAATAGTTACTTATTGATGTCGATAAGCAAAGTAAGATGGGTTGAGAATAAAAATTAGAATAAAAGTATAAAGCTGAATTTGGTTTAAATATAAGGGTATAATAATATGTTTTAAGAAAATTTTACCAAATATATATATGTATATATATATATATATATATATATATATATATATATATATATATTTACCTTCTAATGGTTCGCCTTTTGAAGTTTAGAAGTGTAAGCCATGTTTAGTTTCAGAACAGTTTCAGATGGTTCGTTGTTCTAAACAAGTCTTGAGAGGTGACTGGTTTGCAGTAGACAGAACAGTTTCCGATGGGTCGTTGTTACACACAAGTCCTGAGTGGTGACTTGTTTGCAGTAGACAGTTCCACAGAGCAAAATATTCTTACCGTGTCGAGACGAAAAAAAAAAAACATGTGAAATTGGTACAGAAAAGGTTTAATATTTATGGAGCAATTCTTGTTTCTGATTGGTTGGCAGCAGAACGTGAATTAATTCGATTCGTCAGTTCCTAGCAGCATCGTTTATAAATAGAATCGTCCGACTGTGTGGGATCATACCCCATTATAGTAACTATGATGGGATGTGTCTCCTCGCGGCTTCGGCTGCATGGAGACAGGGTAGTACATGTCAAGGATTCGTCACTTGACACTCAGCCCAACAGGTGAGGGGCCGGGAACCGGCCCAGCACCTGTTGGACTGAGGTACACCGCCTGGGTAATACCTACGAGGTCAACCCTCCCAGGCCATGCCACCGGGCTTTCCGGTGGGGCAAGTTTATTGCTTGCTGCCTGAGGCGCCCCGACCGGGGAATGCCGACGGGGTTACTCAGGCAATTTTTAAAATTGCAGGAGTGCCCCTCCTTTAGGGGAGCCTGCGGGGTTCCCACTTTCGGCCTTGTGCCACATTTTGCTGAGGTGGGCAGCAAATAAATATCTACCCCATTATACTGGTGTATAATGGGATGTGTCTCCTAGCGGCTTCGGCTGCAGGGAGACAAGGTAGTACACGTCAAGGATTCGTCACTTGACACTCAGCCCAACAGGTGAGTGGCCGGGAACCGGCTCAGCACCTGTTGGACTGAGGTACACCTCCTGAGTAATACCTAGGAGGTCCACCCTCCCAGGCCTTGCCACCGGGCTTTCCTGTGGGGTAAGTTTATTGTTGCTGCCTGAGGCGCCCCGACCGGGGAATGCCGACGGGGTTACTAGGGAAATTTTTAAAATTGCAGAAGTGCCCCTCCTTTAGGGGAGCCTGCGGGGTTCCCACTTTCCAGGCCTTGTGCCAAAGATTGCCGACGTGGGCGGCAATTAAATAACTACCCCATTATACATCAGTATAATGGGATGTGTCTCCTAGCGGCGTCGGCTGCAGGGAGACAAGGTAGTACACGTCAAGGATTCGTCACTTGACACTCAGCCCAACAGGTGAGGGGCCGGGAACCGGCTCAGCACCTGTTGGACTGAGGTACACCGCCTGGATAATACCTAGGCGGTCCACCCTCCCAGGCCTTGCCACCGGGCTTTTCGGTGGGGCAAGTTTATTGCTTGCTGCCATAGGCGCCCGACCGGGAAATGCCGACGGGGTTACTCGGGCAATTTTTAAAATTGCAGGAGTGTCCCTCCTTTAGGGGAGCCTGTGGGGTTCCCACTTTCCGGACTTGTGCCACATAATGCTGAGGTGGGCAGCATTTAAATAACTACCCCCATTATACATCCAAAATATTGCAACAGAAATCATTAAAATATACTCTGCCTTTTAGACTACTGTTCTAACCCACATTTAATTAATAACTCCCTGTAACCGGTCGAGTTCTCTACGTAATTACAGATATGTTTCATAAGGAGGGCTTACAATTATCAACCAAATGTATTCCTATACCTTCTAAAAACACCTTTATAACCAGCTTAATTGGAAGTATGAATGTATTCATAAGGAACTTGAGATCGAAAGCTTACCATTTTGATAAACACCAAAATGAAACCAACGAACCACTGAATTATCAACCTGAAGAAATGGAAATAACGAAAAAGACGAAGAACAGAGAAAAGCAGCCAAATGCTACAAACTAAAAACATATAAACACCCTAAAAAGAACAAGGACACTGAGAAATTTGAAAATGATTTGATTAACCTGATTAAAAATATTAATTTTTTTAAAAAACAAAAAATATTTCACTCCAACTCTTAAACAAATAAATAAATTTTCGAAATCTATTTCAAAAAGCCACCAAAATAAACTGATAGTACCGGCAGATAAAACTAGATATTTTTGCGCAATGGACTATATACAGTATAAAAATCTAATATATAAGGAACTTGATAAAAACTACAAAACAATAAATAAGTTAGCATTAAATGGAATAAATAATGAGGCAAAACATATTTTAACTAAACTTAAAATAGATGAATACACAGAAATAACAGTACCCCGAGATTTGCTTTAAAAGACCACAAACAACGCTTTAATATAAACCCTACTATTAGACTCATCTGCCCCTCAAAATCAGATATAGGATTTGTTAGTAAAACATACTAGATAGAATTATCCCCAAAAGTGACCCATTAATAAAATACCCACTAGGCAATCTTCCACCCAGGTAATTGATTGGTTTTCTAACAGTCAAAATAAAAATAATCTTAAATTTCTTTCTTTTGACATTGAATCATATTACCAATCACCGATTCTACTAAATAAATCTCTATTAATGGCACGAAAACTAACTAATATAACGCATGACGAAATTAAAGTAATACTCTTAGCTAGAAAATATTTAATAACCTTTGATAACAAGTATTGGACCAGAAAAAATACCCCTGACCACTTCAACGTTTTAATGGGCTTAACGGACTCAGCTTAGGTCACCGATCTGGTCGGCCTTTTCCTTTTAAATGAAATTCATTCTATACTCCATAAACAATTCACACTTGATGAAGGACTATACAGAGATGATGCACTTTTCGTAACAAGCTCCACAAATAAAAATTACGAAAAAGCAAGTAAATCCCTACATAAATTATTTAAAAATTATGGACTTACTATAAAAATAGACCCTAATAAAAAAAAAATGGTTAATTTCTTAGACATAACCTTAAATCTTGAAAACTCTACTTTTGGACCCTCTCATAAACCAAACAAATCTGTACTATATGTTCATAGTGAATCAAACCACCCTAAATCAATATTGAAATCAATTGTTCCCAGTGTCTCTTTAAGAATTTCTAGACTATCTTCTAGCAAATCTATATTTAACAAAAATGAAAAATATTACAATGAAGCCCTTAAAAACTCAGGATACAAATCACAAATCAAATTCCTAAATAAAAATGATAGAAACAAAAACTGCATTGAAAGTAAACTTACTAAAAGCATATTAATGAATGACAAAAAAATGACCAAAATGCAAGACAAAGCCAAATAGATCCACAAGTATTAGCCACTAACGCAAATAAACAACAAACCAAAGTCCGTAAGTGTAAAAATAGACAGGGAGATCCTATGGTTCAACCCTCCATATTCCAAAAATCTTGAGACAAACAACGCCAGAGAATTCTTAAAAATATTAGAAAAAAACTTTAAAGCCCCTCATAGATACAGTAAAATCTTTAATAATAACACGATGAAAATGTCTTACTCAACTATGCCAAACCTTCATAAAAAAAATAATTAGTTCTAACAATAAAAAAATTAGTAAGATACAAAATACAAATACAGAAACTATGGCAGGCTGTAATTGTAGAAGAAAAAATAGATGCCCTCTACAAGGTACCTGCAAAATAAAAAAATCTAGTTTATAGCTGCACAGTATCACAAGTCCCAAATTTAAATGACGTTAATGACAACCATAGCTAGACCACACGATTAAATAACTACACCCACTTTAACCAATCTATCAATCAAATACAGACCAACCCATTACATACCAATGCCGCCCCTAATCCACCTTGCAATAAATGTATGAAACAAAACGCAATCTACTTTGGTTCCACATCTGGACTTATTAAACATAGGATTTCAACCCACAAGCACTCTTTTAAAAATCCCTCCCTGGTGAACCACCCCACTCTATAAACAAGAGATGAGCTTTTTGGTTTAAGTTTAACAAATAAAAACCATCATAAGTCATTAAAATGTGTCTTATTAATAATCTATCTTATAATTTGTAATTTATAATTTAATATCTATATTAATAAAATTTGGATCATTATTATTATTATTATTATTATTATTATTATTATTATTATTATTACTTTATCTGATATATTTACCATTATTTTATATCTTATTTAAATATATATTAAAATTTAACCTTTGCATGTTACTATTTTTATTAATCTCAATAAATAAATAAATAAATAAATGATTAAAATGTTATTAATTTTATTTAATGACTTTCAATAAGATTCTTTTATATTATATAAAACAGCATAAAGGCTGATTATCTCCCTTTGATCATTTTACGAGCCAAATACGATTAGCTCCATTAATTTTTAAAAATCTTTATTTAATTTTAATTAGGCATTACTAACGTATTCTAGCCGTTACAAATATTCCATTGGCGTTCAATTTAAAAATTCAATATTTCGAGCATTTATAAGCAGCAGTCAACATCCAAACGAATGCTTTGACGATGATTACGATTTTCAAAACGCGAACCATTAGAAGGTATATATATATATATATATATATATATATATATACATTTGTTTAATTTTCTTAAAAACATATTATGATAACCTTATATTTAAACCAAATTCAGCTTTACAATTTTATTCTAATTTTTATTCTCAACCCATCTTACTTTGCTTATCAACATCATTAAGTAACTATTTTCCTTTGTATTTTAATATTTTCCAAATACATCTGCCTTACTTGAAAAATTCTACGTTTATTTATGGTATCTTTCATGAATAAAAACCCACCGAATATTTTTGCTGATGAGGAGACTTTGTTTTAAAAAAAAAACTATATGTTAAAATTATTGTCCATGACTTAATGTCTATCGCAATAAAAACATCGTTTCCGAAACGATCGTACAATTTAATGGCTTTGTTGTGTTCTTTCTTATGAAACAGGTTTCTAATTTTTAATTTTAATTTGAATTATAAATTATCAATCACCTTACTATATATATATATATATATATATATATATATATATATATATATATATATATTTAAATATTTTTTCGGGGTACAAAATTTTATTATGGCTATGTAAAGATCAAATTTAAACTTGTTCGAAAACATTCTTTATTTTAGATTGTGAAATTGAAAAATAAAAAAATGAATGCGTCAGTTGACCGGTTTTACACAGAGCAAAATATTCTTACCGTGTCGAGACGAAAAAAAAAAAAAAACATGTGAAATTGGTACAGAAAAGGTTTAATATTTATGGAGCAATTCTTGTTTCTGATTGGTTGGCAGCAGAACGTGAATTAATTCGATTCGTCAGTTCCTAGCAGCATCGTTTATAAATAGAATCGTCCGACTGTGTGGGATCATACCCCATTATAGTAACTATGATGGGATGTGTCTCCTCGCGGCTTCGACTGCATGGAGACAGGGTAGTACATGTCAAGGATTCGTCACTTGACACTCAGCCCAACATGTGAGGGGCCGGGAACCGGCCCAGCACCTGTTGGACTGAGGTACACCGCCTGGGTAATACCTAGGAGGTCCACCCTCCCAGGCCATGCCACCGGGCTTTCCGGTGGGGCAAGTTTATTGCTTGCTGCCTGAGGCGCCCCGACCGGGGAATGCCGACGGGGTTACTCAGGCAATTTTTAAAATTGCAGGAGTGCCCCTCCTTTAGGGGAGCCTGCGGGGTTCCCACTTTCGGCCTTGTGCCACATTTTGCTGAGGTGGGCAGCAAATAAATATCTACCCCATTATACTGGTGTATAATGGGATGTGTCTCCTAGCGGCTTCGGCTGCAGGGAGACAAGGTAGTACACGTCAAGGATTCGTCACTTGACACTCCGCCCAACAGGTGAGTGGCCGGGAACCGGCTCAGCACCTGTTGGACTGAGGTACACCTCCTGAGTAATACCTAGGAGGTCCACCCTCCCAGGCCTTGCCACCGGGCTTTCCTGTGGGGTAAGTTTATTGTTGCTGCCTGAGGCGCCCCGACCGGGGAATGCCGACGGGGTTACTAGGGAAATTTTTAAAATTGCAGAAGTGCCCCTCCTTTAGGGGAGCCTGCGGGGTTCCCACTTTCCAGGCCTTGTGCCAAAGATTGCCGACGTGGGCGGCAATTAAATAACTACCCCATTATACATCAGTATAATGGGATGTGTCTCCTAGCGGCGTCGGCTGCAGGGAGACAAGGTAGTACACGTCAAGGATTCGTCACTTGACACTCAGCCCAACAGGTGAGGGGCCGGGAACCGGCTCAGCACCTGTTGGACTGAGGTACACCGCCTGGATAATACCTAGGCGGTCCACCCTCCCAGGCCTTGCCACCGGGCTTTTCGGTGGGGCAAGTTTATTGCTTGCTGCCATAGGCGCCCGACCGGGAAATGCCGACGGGGTTACTCGGGCAATTTTTAAAATTGCAGGAGTGTCCCTCCTTTAGGGGAGCCTGTGGGGTTCCCACTTTCCGGACTTGTGCCACATAATGCTGAGGTGGGCAGCATTTAAATAACTACCCCCATTATACATCCAAAATATTGCAACAGAAATCATTAAAATATACTCTGCCTTTTAGACTACTGTTCTAACCCACATTTAATTAATAACTCCCTGTAACCGGTCGAGTTCTCTACGTAATTACAGATATGTTTCATAAGGAGGGCTTACAATTATCAACCAAATGTATTCCTATACCTTCTAAAAACACCTTTATAACCAGCTTAATTGGAAGTATGAATGTATTCATAAGGAACTTGAGATCGAAAGCTTACCATTTTGATAAACACCAAAATGAAACCAACGAACCACTGAATTATCAACCTGAAGAAATGGAAATAACGAAAAAGACGAAGAACAGAGAAAAGCAGCCAAATGCTACAAACTAAAAACATATAAACACCCTAAAAAGAACAAGGACACTGAGAAATTTGAAAATGATTTGATTAACCTGATTAAAAATATTAATTTTTTTAAAAAACAAAAAATATTTCACTCCAACTCTTAAACAAATAAATAAATTTTCGAAATCTATTTCAAAAAGCCACCAAAATAAACTGATAGTACCGGCAGATAAAACTAGATATTTTTGCGCAATGGACTATATACAGTATAAAAATCTAATATATAAGGAACTTGATAAAAACTACAAAACAATAAATAAGTTAGCATTAAATGGAATAAATAATGAGGCAAAACATATTTTAACTAAACTTAAAATAGATGAATACACAGAAATAACAGTACCCCGAGATTTGCTTTAAAAGACCACAAACAACGCTTTAATATAAACCCTACTATTAGACTCATCTGCCCCTCAAAATCAGATATAGGATTTGTTAGTAAAACATACTAGATAGAATTATCCCCAAAAGTGACCCATTAATAAAATACCCACTAGGCAATCTTCCACCCAGGTAATTGATTGGTTTTCTAACAGTCAAAATAAAAATAATCTTAAATTTCTTTCTTTTGACATTGAATCATATTACCAATCACCGATTCTACTAAATAAATCTCTATTAATGGCACGAAAACTAACTAATATAACGCATGACGAAATTAAAGTAATACTCTTAGCTAGAAAATATTTAATAACCTTTGATAACAAGTATTGGACCAGAAAAAATACCCCTGACCACTTCAACGTTTTAATGGGCTTAACGGACTCAGCTTAGGTCACCGATCTGGTCGGCCTTTTCCTTTTAAATGAAATTCATTCTATACTCCATAAACAATTCACACTTGATGAAGGACTATACAGAGATGATGCACTTTTCGTAACAAGCTCCACAAATAAAAATTACGAAAAAGCAAGTAAATCCCTACATAAATTATTTAAAAATTATGGACTTACTATAAAAATAGACCCTAATAAAAAAATGGTTAATTTCTTAGACATAACCTTAAATCTTGAAAACTCTACTTTTGGACCCTCTCATAAACCAAACAAATCTGTACTATATGTTCATAGTGAATCAAACCACCCTAAATCAATATTGAAATCAATTGTTCCCAGTGTCTCTTTAAGAATTTCTAGACTATCTTCTAGCAAATCTATATTTAACAAAAATGAAAAATATTACAATGAAGCCCTTAAAAACTCAGGATACAAATCACAAATCAAATTCCTAAATAAAAATGATAGAAACAAAAACTGCATTGAAAGTAAACTTACTAAAAGCATATTAATGAATGACAAAAAAATGACCAAAATGCAAGACAAAGCCAAATAGATCCACAAGTATTAGCCACTAACGCAAATAAACAACAAACCAAAGTCCGTAAGTGTAAAAATAGACAGGGAGATCCTATGGTTCAACCCTCCATATTCCAAAAATCTTGAGACAAACAACGCCAGAGAATTCTTAAAAATATTAGAAAAAAACTTTAAAGCCCCTCATAGATACAGTAAAATCTTTAATAATAACACGATGAAAATGTCTTACTCAACTATGCCAAACCTTCATAAAAAAAATAATTAGTTCTAACAATAAAAAAATTAGTAAGATACAAAATACAAATACAGAAACTATGGCAGGCTGTAATTGTAGAAGAAAAAATAGATGCCCTCTACAAGGTACCTGCAAAATAAAAAAATCTAGTTTATAGCTGCACAGTATCACAAGTCCCAAATTTAAATGACGTTAATGACAACCATAGCTAGACCACACGATTAAATAACTACACCCACTTTAACCAATCTATCAATCAAATACAGACCAACCCATTACATACCAATGCCGCCCCTAATCCACCTTGCAATAAATGTATGAAACAAAACGCAATCTACTTTGGTTCCACATCTGGACTTATTAAACATAGGATTTCAACCCACAAGCACTCTTTTAAAAATCCCTCCCTGGTGAACCACCCCACTCTATAAACAAGAGATGAGCTTTTTGGTTTAAGTTTAACAAATAAAAACCATCATAAGTCATTAAAATGTGTCTTATTAATAACCTATCTTATAATTTGTAATTTATAATTTAATATCTATATTAATAAAATTTGGATCATTATTATTATTATTATTATTATTATTATTATTATTATTATTATTATTATTATTACTTTATCTGATATATTTACCATTATTTTATATCTTATTTAAATATATATTAAAATTTAACCTTTGCATGTTACTATTTTTATTAATCTCAATAAATAAATAAATAAATAAATGATTAAAATGTTATTAATTTTATTTAATGACTTTCAATAAGATTCTTTTATATTATATAAAACAGCATAAAGGCTGATTATCTCCCTTTGATCATTTTACTAGCCAAATACAATTAGCTCCATTAATTTTTTAAAATCTTTATTTAATTTTAATTAGGCATTACTAACGTATTCTAGCCGTTAAAAATATTCCATTGGCGTTCAATTTAAAAATTCAATATTTCGAGCATTTATAAGCAGCAGTCAACATCCAAACGAATGCTTTGACGATGATTACGATTTTCAAAACGCGAACCATTAGAAGGTATATATATATATATATATATATATACATTTGTTTAATTTTCTTAAAAACATATTATGATAACCTTATATTTAAACCAAATTCAGCTTTACAATTTTATTCTAATTTTTATTCTCAACCCATCTTACTTTGCTTATCAACATCATTAAGTAACTATTTTCCTTTGTATTTTAATATTTTCCAAATACATCTGCCTTACTTGAAAAATTCTACGTTTATTTATGGTATCTTTCATGAATAAAAACCCACCGAATATTTTTGCTGATGAGGAGACTTTGTTTTAAAAAAAAAACTATATGTTAAAATTATTGTCCATGACTTAATGTCTATCGCAATAAAAACATCGTTTCCGAAACGATCGTACAATTTAATGGCTTTGTTGTGTTCTTTCTTATGAAACAGATTTCTAATTTTTAATTTTAATTTGAATTATAAATTATCAATCACCTTACTATATATATATATATATATATATATATATATATATATATATATATATATATTTAAATATTTTTTCGGGGTACAAAATTTTATTATGGCTATGTAAAGATCAAATTTAAACTTGTTCGAAAACATTCTTTATTTTAGATTGTGAAATTGAAAAATAAAAAAATGAATGCGTCAGTTGACCGGTTTTGAAGCTCGCTCAACAGAGCTCAAATCGAGCTTAATTACGTTTTAAAAAGAAATGTAGGGGGCCACAAAGAATCAGAGATGAAAAAATATATATGTATAAAAAAAAGTAAGGTAATTATTAAATAGAAACTTAATTAAACCATCAGAGATTCTCTTTTTGTTTGCAAAGAGAACATCTCAGGGTCTTAATATATATAGTTTCTAGAATTTGGAGATGGTAAAGAGAGTGCAACTTGCTAAGGATGGGAAAAAGTCTGCACTAAAATTCGAAGCGCAAATACGATTATTTATAAGGTCCTCTCCTATAGATGGGCCATGGGTATTTCTCAAAACGTCAGAAGGTAGGTAGTTTCCATTTCGAATTTTGGATGGAACATGTTGTTTTACCCTATTATCTAATCTTTGAGACGTTCTCCCGACGTAGCGAACACCGCAACTATATTCAAATAAATGAATAACAGAATTGTTATTGTGGGGGAAGAGCGTCTTTACAAATTGAAGACAAAATGGGTTTACAAGAAAAAACAACACGGGTATTTGATGCAAAGTAACATTGTTGTACGACAGAAGACATTTGCTTGGCAAATCTTTCAATAATATTACCTAGCCAAGGTAGGCGTAAGTAGATAGGGTATTTTATAAGGATATACTACTTTGGTGCAAAAATAATGTCGTTTTTGGCGTCCACCTATATATATATATATAAAAACATAATTTTTGCACTAACCTAATATATATATATATATATATATATATATATATATATATATATATATATATATATTAGTTTTTGGACGATTCCACAATTTTTCACGATTCCGATACAATTACCGATTTCGTTCTAAATTTCCGATTCCGATACGATTTCCGATAACGATTCCGATTCTTTGAAAATTTATAAATATTTAATTAGAGATTTGTTTGTTCGTTTGTTTGTTTGTTTTTTGTTTGTTTGTTTTTTGTTTGTTTTTTGTAAATTTTCAAAGTATCATGCAAATCGGGCAATTTCGTGTATATTTTTCTCAAATGCTTTTCTTGTAATTGATTGAAAATTGTAAAAGAACAAAATATTTATTTTGATTTTAAAACAAAGCTAGATTGTATCAGTTCGTCGTCAGTGTACAACATTCTACTTGAAAGTTTTCATAAAAAGTTTAATATAGTCGACAATTGATAGGTAGGATGAGAAAACGATGTAAGAACATAATATTTAACAACGGCCCTTCCACTTGTTACGACCGAATTTCTAAATAAAAATGTTGCTATTTAGAAAACCATTTTTAATATGGGTAGAGTGTGGGCTTTCTTAACTATTCTGTGCCTTCTCTCTATGAATGAAGTTAAGGTTTTATTTTAATTAAAAATTTCGTGGTTAATAAATTGATTTGCTTTGCTGTAAAAACACAAAAACAAAAATAGATACAAATAATAATAATAATGATAATGACAAATTTGTAGATTAACACACTCAGCTAAATCCCCATTCCAAAATGTAATATTACTTCCATGGGACATTATGTGTGAAACCCTTAAAAAACACTTGACGGAAAGAAAAGCAATCAGTCTTGTATTTAGAGTGTTAGATAAGGTTTTAATATAAATTTAACGTAAAATAATCTGCAATTCTTTTGCGGGGCACGCCAGCACGCCAGCATGCCAGTACGCCAGAACGGCAGATTTCAATCCGCCATTTTGTTTTGCACAAAAAGTACGTAAGTGCGCCAAATTTCATGCCGTCATAAAAACAAATTTCTACAGAAAAAAAACAAAACTTATTTATACATCTTTATCTAGCGAATTACATATGTGTTATACCAGCCTTCCTTGAACAGAAGAATTTACACTGATTAGTACTATAAATAGCGCTAGTAATTCCAACACCGGTGAGAGAGATGCGACTCAACTTCAACTGCTAGCCGAGTGCTCTTATCTTTGTACATTTTTGTTAATACTTGTTCCTTAACCGAACCTCGACTTGATCGTTCTTATTTTCACTGTTGTTCCCCGACACAACAATATGAAAAAGCATATTTATTATATATTTTTTTTAATCTAACGACGGGACTGAAGTCCGTTTTGCTTCTAAAATAAAACTAACTTTTTAGATTAATCCCTGTGTGACGTACCAGAATTACATTTTTTTAAGAATAAAAATTAATATAGTTTATTTTTACAAGAATCTTTATACATTTAACTAGTCAATAAACACAAAATTCCGTAGGAAAAACCACGTTAATTATTTGTAAATATCTAACTTATATTTTAATGCACCTAAAAAATACGATTCTCAATTTTCAGGCGATTACATATAACCAACTTGAAAAAAAAGCGGTAAAATTAAATAAAACACCAAAAAAAGAAGTATCGTATATAATTTAACGCAACACGATCACACCTTATTGATAAGATAATGTTTTAAGGACATGTAAACAACTTTATTTGTTTTAAATCTTGAGAATGTTAATGTTCCAAATCAAACTTTAGTATAAAATATGTGATTGTTTAAAGTCATAAAAGACATGTGTAAACCCCAACAGTCGTCCACTCTTGTCCAATCTTCTGTTTATAGGACCATATATGCAACCCAGCAGGGCACAAAGTCCAGGGGTTACACGCCTGACACTATCGAGAAAGGACCCTTCAAGGGTGACCAAACTTTAACTGGTCACTGGAAAATACAACTCAGCTGCTCAAAGCGCGAATAACGCGGATGACCCTAAGTCCGTGTGGCAACACTTTTATCTTCGGCTGGGCGTTCTTTGTCGGATGCTGCAGTTTGGAGTTCCTCCTGCAGATGTTCTGGTGAATGGTTGGTCTATCCCTTTCAGTGTACTCCAGGCTGCTTTTGGCGTCGGTGCTATAATACACCGTGTTTCAAATCAACAATTCAAAAATAACTCTGAAATCATTTTTTTTTATAAACGAAATTATTATTTAAAAGATCTTCGCGGTAAACTTCGTACACGGAAAGCTAAGTTCTTTGGGTTCTTAATGGCTTCGTGATGCAGGTTGTTACAACTTGGGTTCGTTCAGACAGCTTCTTAGTCCAGAGCAAGAGCTTTTCAACTTAGCTCTTCTGGAGAGGTATTCTGGCCCATGGGCAAGAGCCCAAGGAGATACACGCTCCTTGATGCCAGCAAGCAAAATCTGTTTTCCTTACTCAGATCAGCCCCCCCCCATCCACAACATTGATATCGTTTCTATATCTTCAAAAGAACATGTTTCTTGCCATCCCCAATTATGAAAATACAATTCTCCTCAAGGATAATATTATTCCTGTCATTCTCTCAATAAACTATTTTTTTCTGAATTTGTTTTTCTTGACAAAATGTCACAAGCTGCTTTCCTACTACTAACACTAAGTTTTGGTGTTAATATGAAAAATAAAATAATTACATGTGATTTTCTGGTTTTGCTGATCGGACTTAGAATTAGTAGTAAAAATTACTTGACTGCTTAAAAAATTTACAATGTACCGGAAATATGACCATTTTACATTATATTTATATGCGCAACTGAACCCCCATTATAAATTATAAATTAATGTTTTAGTGTGTTCACGCACAATAGCCTAAAAATTAAAATCTCATGTGTTTAGGATATTTTAAATGTAAATAAAGTTGTTTTTTTTAAGTTAACAATCTTCTAAATATTTGCTATTTATATATTCTATCCAAGGTTTAATAAACTTGTGAGGTTTTCGTCTATATTTTTTACTTATGCTAAAACCACAGAAAATATAAGGAAACATGAAATATTTTAAAGAATGTGGTGATCAGACTAAAGCGATGTCAATCAGCGCCAGAAAGACATGTCCAAGCATTTTATATTTTAGTATATTAAAGTGTGAATCTCTAATAGGCACCATATGGCCGTTTATCAAATAGGTGCGAAAAGCTTTTTAAAATCTATGATATTGAATAGGCAAGTGAACTCTAGAATATTTACGTTGTATATCACTTGAAAACTCGTCCATGGAAAACTCATCCATTTTTGCTTGGTATGAAAACTGGTTAATTATTGAATAAATATCGAATAAAACACATTTTATGACCGTTCTTGGAAGAGATATTATTTTAAGAGACTACACCCCCATAATATTTCTAAAACATATTTTTATTTGTTTGCCGTTGTTTTAAGAAAAAGAAAATCGATTTTTCTAAGTGTTCGTTTTCTACCCATATTTGTAAGTTTTTAGTGATTTAGCTTATTTTAAAGCGTTTATTCAGTTAAAAAAGACAAGTAGTGTCTAGTGTTACTTTAAGAACAAAAATAATGCCTGACATGAGAGGATCACATCTTGGGTGTTTCTATATTTTTTTAAGATAGAAAATTAAAGAAAATACTGAGGTAGATATAATTTTTAAAAGATCTACTTCCTTCCAAAGACAATAAATTTTCGTATTTTTTTAATATAATTTAGGGAGGGTGAAAACTTTTTAAAAACTATATCGACTTCAAAAAGAAAACAATAAACAACAAAAAACTTAAATAAAAAAGTTTCCTGAATAACGGCAGTAGAGTTTTTTTTAACAATTGATTTGTAAAAAAAAGGGTAAATTTTTTACATCAGGTCCACCATCCGCAATTTTCTTTAAAATGATGACTTTTAAAGGTTTTTCGACTATGATGAATAAGAAAATCTCATTTAAATTTTGCAGAGACAAATAGTTATCGAGACCTGTATTATGCACTATAATTCGCTGGCAGCCATGTTTGTACGCGCGCACCAACTTACCGAAATGTCAACATTTATAGATTTTCGGGTATGCTGACAACGAATATCACACTTGAATTTGAGGGAAATATTTTTCACCTCCCCACCAAAATGAGGTGTCTTTTCCGAAAGCCGTTCTTAATATGAAATTACCCCAGCAAGTGAAAAAAGTCGTAATTGTTTTGTTTTACACGCATGCACATTACTAATTTCTCGGTTATGAAAAAAAAGTGGATTTGTTTCAGCTAGATCGTAGTGTCGGTCACAATCGCGCGCATACAAACATGGGCGCCAGTGGATTACAGTACATAATACAGTTCTTTATATCTGGAAAACTTCCTGTCTATGCAAAATTGAAATGAGATTTTCTTATTCACCATAGTAGTAAACCCTTTAAAATAAAATTGTGAAGGTGGACTTGATGTAAAAAAAAAAATACCAATAAAATTAATTGAATTAAAAAAACAAAAACAAAATAAAATCTAACGGAAAATTCCAGAGAATAATCGAACCTTTCTCTGTTTTTTTTTGTTTTTTTTAATTATTTTTAATACTCCAAAGAATATCGTTATAAATATGAAAACGTAAAGCCTAAATACTAGAAATATAAAAATTGTAATTAACTTTAAATAACAAACGAAGCAATTTTTCGCGGGAGAGAGGATTTGTGTTGAAAATCTCTCGTAGAATAATTTGGACTAAATAAACTCTTTAAAATGAGTTGAACCACCAAAAACTTTCGAAGCTAGGTAGAAAACGAACACTTAGAAAAATCAATTTAATTTTTTAAAAACAACAGTAAAACAAGTCAAAAAATTTATTGGTTGTCTGTCGTTTTTATATACGCACCTTCTATGAATTAAAGCCATATATAAGCTCAGAAAATTATGGCTGGATGGCAAACGTAGGTTAAATCTTTGGTAATGAAATAAGGATGACGATTAAGATATGCAGTATAATCTTATAATTTGAATAGGTTAATCTAGATTTAATTGGTTTTGTGTAATTAATAAATAAATCATAAATGCATATTAGGAATTTGACAAACTTAGAACTCTGCAAAAACATTAAAAATTGAACGTATGGAGTTACCTCCCTTTCAACGTTATGAATTCATATTAGAATTTTGGTAACTAATAATTTAAAAAACATTTAAAATTTCGAACGTACGGAGTTAACTCCCTTTCGATGTCTAAAATAGCCTGCAATCGTAAATCTTAAGAAGTATGAACGAAAGAAAATAAAAAATTAAAAATAAATTTAGATCCTTTATTTTAAATTAAGAATGGGACTGCACTTTTTTTCCTTATGGAATAAGTTTTTAAACAAAAACCGTTTTTGACATTACACAAATAGGTTAGCCGATATTTTTGTAGATAAACAAAGGAGATTCCAGATACGAAACTAACATATAATCGAAACAATATAGCTGAAGGCTTAGTTGATTAGTCCGGATTAAAAAAATAATTTAAATTAAATAAAGAAATTAAGAAATTTAATTTAAGAAATTAATGAATAGTATTAGTAAAACCTATTAAGTGAACATTGGTAATTAGTGGTAACGTTGTGTGATAATTCGATTGAAAATGTTTTTAAATAGAGATACGAAAATAGGTAAATATATAAATATTAAAAAAATTTTGGAAGGATGAGATGTAAGTAAAATATTTTCCCATGTTTTCCCACATAAGGAAAATGAACTTCATACTGTTCATTGTTAAAGTGTGTTTATTCAATACGTTTGACGATAGGATGTTCTTGTGAAAATTTTAAATTAAATCTTTTAACTTATTAAATAAATATTCAATTTGATATAACTGAAAATAGTCAGTGGTAACTTCGAATTAAAAGATATAATTAAAAACTTTAAAAATAAATAAATAAAAATTGAACGACAAGCGTCACGTTTCATAGATAAACTTTTTCACCCAATTTAGTGGACTCTTTTCTTTCCTTATGTCTAGGCAGGTTTAATCTCTTAAATTAGAAAATCGTTTAATATTGTTCTCTGAAACCTTCGTTAATCACGTGTAACTTTCCTCACTCCTCCCTTCATTTCTCTCTCTTAGCGAATTCATACCCTCCTCTATATATTTATGTTATTCTTTGTCCCTTTTCACTTCATCTTATCTCCCCCCCCAAAAAAAAAAATATATCGGTTTACCTTTCTTTCTCCAAATAAAATTTGATTTTTGTGATAATTTTAAATCCATACGATCTTTAAGTTCGCTTTACACCGCTCATGGTTAAGTTTATCTCTCCTAAAATTTAAAGTAGTCCGGAACCATTTTTAATTTTTGAAGTTTTAATTTTCTTGCCTGATGAGATATATTATGATCGAAACGGTTTGCACATCGTAGCAAGATATGAATGTATATACATAAAGGATGATGATGATGCTGCTGCTGCTGCTGCTGCTGCTGATGATGATGATGATGATGATGATGATGATGATGATGATGATGATGATGATGATGAAGAAGAAGAAGCTCGCAACAGTACTTGATACAAGCATAATCCCGCAACAGTACTTGAAAACTAGAACCACAAAATCCTATGGGACATGGACATACAGACGGACAAACCCATCCAAGCAAGAAGGCCAGATGTAATAATTAATTAACAAGAAAGAGAAATCCTATCAAATAATAGATTTTGCTGTCCCAGCTAGCCACAGGGTGAGTATGAAAGAGAAGGAGAGACGAAGCAAATACACAGAGGTAGCCAGAGAGTTAAAAGGGATTTGGATGATGAAGAAAATCAAAATAATACCTATAATAGTAGGAGGACTAAGAATAATTCCGAAAAACTTGGAAAAAAGAATGGGAGAAATTGGAATCAGAGGAATGGCTGCAAAGATACATCGACTTACGATAATGAAAACGGCTGAAAACCCTTGACTGCAGAGTATAATACAAATGAACCACATGTGTGAGCCAGACAAACTGCTGCAGCGGCAAAACAGGAAGAAGCGTTACAGAGAATGAAGAACATTGAAGCTGCATATCTACAAGTTCTGCATTCCCATCACACATCCCCTCCCATTGCCCATACATCGCCCCCCCCCAAAAAAAAAATAGGTGTAATAACAAATGGCCGAGAAGTGTCAAGGAGGATGGAAAGACCTAGGAGAGAGCGCTGACCGGACCTCCGCTGAACAAGCGTAAAGAGAACTGTGACCTTGGAGAGGCTTAGTGCCACTCAAATTCCAGTACAGACCAATGGCCGCTGCCAGCGAGAAATCGAAGATGAGAGGTTGTTACGATAACACAAATTTATTTGCAAATGCTATCGAAGGAGGTGGAGAGTGCTGGACGTCTTGGGAGACTTATTGTCACTCAGCTTCCAGGGAACACCACAGGATTTTCAATCAGATCTTTGATGACTTGTGTGGAAGATCGATATGAGCCAATAATAATAATAATAATAATAATAATAATAATATTAATAATAATAATAATAATAATAATAATAATAATAATAATAATATATGTACTCCTTGTCGAATAATTACAATGTTGTTTAACTTCCTTACAGATTTATAAAGTTTTTTAGAAAATTTTAATAAATTTCCAATATCAAGATTTTTACTCTATATTTTTCAATTTTGCCCCCCCCCATGAATCATTAAATATCTCAAAACAAGGTATGATTCCAGTTTAATTAAGAAATTAAACCTGATTCTGCTGATTAAAAGTAAAATAAGATCAACACAAGAAAATATAACATTCATTTATTCTTATGTAAGTAATTATATATGTCCTCCATTTATTTTATTTAAAATAAAAAACTAGGTCACAATCAGAGCATTGAATCTAAAATGCTTTTACTCACATTTTTCGTGTGAATTAGCATTAAATGTTAACTGTACAATTATGGAGGAAAGTAGTGAGCATTATTTCATGCTATGACAAAATTCGGTTCGCAAAGTATATTGCAATTTTACAAAAACTTTTTTTCATAAAAACTAGTTCTTAAATCAACAATAAATTGCAACATTTAATATACGAAATATTTGGGTGTACCACCAACTCAAACATTAGCAAAATCGTCTTAAACCTATCTTCCCATGACTTCTCTACTTCTAAACTTTTAATACTTGATCATGGTTTAGAATTTTGTATTCCATTGCCCGGTGTTTTTAACGGGAAGAGGTATTTTCCGAATTTGAAATTTTCAAACCCAGGCAGATAGAGTTTAACCAGTCTCTGAAATTAAAGTAAGAGATTTAAACGCAAGATTAAACGACCTTGATCACAGCCAAAGAAGTACACTGATATCTCATTCAGAGTTTAAATGGCGCAAAGAGCAATATGTAGTTATTAAAACTCTACGATAAAATACATCGTTAGTTATTACTAGACCGGATAATTGTTCAAGGATTGTGGTACTACATCATCATGATTATGTCGACAAAATGTCTGACATACTTATGACACAAAATGATTTATAAAATTGGGCCCTATTGCAATTTATGATTCCACAACCTTTTTAGAAACCAAATTCCAAAAGAAATCAGTTAAGTGGGTTAAAAGTGGTGTCCTGGGGGTCTAATGTCATTAATATGCTAGAGGGAATCTAGCATACCTAATGAGATTAGACCCTCAGGATTTATCTGTCCAAGGTTATATGCTTTACCTAAATCTCACAAAGCGGGTGGCCTGTGTTGTGTTGACCTATCTGAGTTGCCCTGCATCCCAAAGTGTTCATAGGAAGAGTTAAATGCGTCTGCTAATGAGTGTGGGGATCTGTTGTGTGACCCGGAGTTGCATTGCCGTCAGAATACTGCAGTTCTCGCACTGCACACAAGTTTGTCGTCGTTCTGGCGTGGAGTCGAGCGAGGTTTAAAACGCCTCCGTTCATACGGAATCGTAGCTCAACCGAGGGTGTTTGTATATATATATATATATATATATATATATATATATATATATATATATATATATATATATATATATATGATTTCAAGAAATTATATGTGTATACCAAAGGAGAACTGTATGTTATAATAATTATCCTCGCATTTTATTTAATTTACTCAAACGATCTTCATGTTTAGGATTTTATTATCTAAAATCTCCTCGAAAAAACTAATCAAAATTAAATAGTTGTAACTGATACAGGTCTCTTATGAGAATCTTTTTTATGAAAATGAGATGATTATGTTGATCGGCTAAAATTTATTATATTTATTCAACATCCCCTTCACATTTAGGCCAGCATGATAACAGAAAATCAGCAGTGACAATATGGATATATGCGTGGAATACAAATTATATATTTAAATAAATAACGCTAACACATGCGTCGTTAAAATAACGCTAACACAGGCGTCGTTTACAGCTTGTGAAACGGAAGGAAAATGGTGATTGCGAAAACGAAGTCATCGGAAGAAAGATGACTAGCAACAAAGAAGAAAACGAATGGGTGCAAAAGCCTAAGTGAGGCTATCAAAGTATAGTTTTCTTCTGTTGTTACTGTTAAACATCATATGAAACGGGCATCCTTGATAGAGAGATGTATTCTTTGAAAAACCTTTATTATATATGTTATCGATTTTATCGATTTATTGAGTGATGCGATTTTGCTTTACGGCTCATCAATAATTGTTGGAATATTTTGAGCCGAGAAGATTAAATGTACGTATAATTTAATGCCTTATTAAAGTGCTGGTTTATTTTTAGTATTATTCACAATATTTGAGAGAGTTTATTTGTTTTTGGTAATGTTAGATATTTGTAAATAATTTGACTTTCTTTCAAAATGTTTAAGGTATTTTTGTTAATGAATATTCCCCGGCTTTCACCTTCTTTGAAGTATTTTAATGGGTTTTAGGAGCTATAATATGGGTAAATGGGTAAAATATGGGGACGTAATGTTCAATTTTTGCAGATATTTTAAGGTGTTTCTTATAGATAGCTGCAATATTCAGTATTTGGGTATCCTGCAGGTAAAATTGCATAAACTTTACTTTTAATGAAACAGTTGTAAAAATGAGCTTTTTTTTTTTATTACATTTTCACTCCAAACAAGGCAAATTGCCACTTTGGTGTAGGGGGCTACTATCAGGGGCAACAACTACTAAGGTACTATGTAGGGATTTGGGCATCAAGATGTCGGTTCACGTTACACTTGAACTTCTGCACGTCAGTACTGTTGGGGAAGCAGGGACCTAGAATGGAATTCCAGAGTCTAGCGGTTTTGGGGAAGAAACTATTGGAGAAAAAAAAGATCTTTTATATCTAGGGATCTCTACTATGTGGGAGTGGGATTTAGCAGCCTGTCGGGTTTGACGAGGGTGTTCACGTCGTGGGGGCACAAGTAATTGCAGTTCGTCAGAGTATTCACCACTAAAATACTTGTAGAAAAGGCAGAGGGATGCAACATTTCGTCGATGGGACAGAGGCTGAAGCTTAGATGCCAGTTCAGGGCCTATCAGGTTTGCGACTCTCTTTTGAACCTTGTCAAGGAGCGAGAGACTAGTAGCAGATGCACCAGCCCAGATGTGACAGCAATACTCCATACATGAGCGAATGGTGGCCTTATAGAGGTACAGGATACTTTCGGGTGTTAGTAGTTGTCTAGCACGGTAGAGAGAGCCCACCTTTCTTACAGCAGCCCTGGCAATGCCTTCAATGTAATTGTTCCAACTCATGTTTCCTGTGAACGTTAGGCCAAGCAGTTTGAAAGATGTACTCTCAGCTAAAAAGTCGTTGGCCATTGCTATAGGTAGTAGAGAGGGTTTCTTGTAATTATTGAATGAAACTAGTTTAGTCTTGGCAGCACTCAACCACTTTTGTCCCCATTCCACTACAGATTGGAGGTCTTCCTCTAGTGTTTCTGCCATTTCTTTAGAAATGTGTTCATTCGTTCTCCTGTCGTACCTGCCATAGAGTGTAGTGCCATCAGCATATATACCCATCTCAGAGGCAATTTTGTCGGGGAGGTCATTTATGAATATCAGGAACAAAAGAGGTCCAAGGATAGAACCCTGGGGCACCCCCGCATTTATATCATATTGTTTATGTACGACCGTCGAGGACAACCTGGAGTTTTCTCTTATCTAAGAAGGATTTAATTATGTTAAGTATTCTACCAGTGATACCGTATGATCTAATTTTCTTCAGGAGACCCTCATGCCATACCCTGTCAAAAGCCTTAGATATATCTAGAGCTAATTGGACAATTAATATATGGTTGCCGGAATGAATTTTTATATTTAGTATTTATGAATTTTATTAAATCAGAAATTAATAATTTAGATTAAGATATATTGAGTATAAATACTGACATTTGGATACTAAGTAATATATGCATATATAAATTGAGATATTAATATATACATATATACAATTGAGATATTTTTCAACAAACACAAGTTTCCGTATCAAAATATCTTAAAAGTTTCTTCAGTATTAAATGCAATCTGGATATTTGGACATCTTATAGAGAAATGAATCGTATAGAAAAGTGGCATAACCTGTTTTTTCTGTAAATCTGAAGAATCATTTGTCTATAGAATTTAAACTTGTAATCATGATTTTTTTATAGGATTGGCTATGGAAAAAACAGCTTTTATTCATTAAAATAAAGACGAACTTTTATCAATACGAAACTTTGTATTAGTTGGATAATATCTCAATCTATAACTACTCTTGACTTAAATATTATTTTAGTTCGAACGTCTAATAATTAAACTTAACATTTGGCTTGCATAACATGATCAAACACTGTACATTATATTCAATGTTCTTTTGATTTTTCTTCTTGGTAAATTCTCAGAAATCAAGGAACCCTTCCCCTGTTCTTAAACTTGATCTGTTAATGCGATAGTTAAATATCCGACTGTTTTATTAAAATTCTCCTTTATCTTTCAGATTTTGGAGTAGTAAACAATTTTTTTTTTTTTACATAGGCATCACCACATTATCAAGGCCAAGAGGCCACTCAAGGATAAGGGTTAAAGAGTGTACATTAGAAATTGGACATTATAGTAACCATTAGTAATGAAAATTTGGTAAAGTTGATAACTTATATGGAACGGCTCATCAAGAACTTATTTACGTTAGACTTGAAGACAACCATATTGTAGTCAGCCGGAAAGCAGGAAAACGGAAGACAATTCCACAGGCGTGCAGTTCTAAGAAAAAAGCTTTGTTCATGAAATCTACGTTTAGGTTTAGGCACAGATAAAGAGTGGGGGGAATTATTGATAGTGTTTACAGCTAGACGAGTGTTTCTTGTGAAAGTTTGGCGAGGGGGGACCATAGATTGAAGCTCAGTTGAACACTTTCTATGAAAATAACGATACATCAGAGACAAACTCGCAACATCTCTTCTGTGAGATAGAGGTTGCAAGGAGGAGAAAAGGACATCTCCTACGAGGCTACGAAGTCTATTGTGAACTCTATCAAGGCAGGACAAGTCCTTTCCAGCAGCTCCTGCCCAGATGTGGCAACAGTATTCCATCCTTGGATGTACCTGGCTCTTATATAGATAGAGAATAGCATCAGCAGTGAGATATCTACCGGATCGATAGAAAGATCCCACCATTTTTCCAGCGGCCTTGGCAACAGATTTGATGTACGTGTTCCATTTAAGATCAGGAGTAATGGTCAAGCCAAGAAGTTTGTCAAAACTTGAGGCCTCCTGAAGACGAGAGCCATTCATTTCAATTGAAACATAATTGTTCATATATATATATATATATATATATATATATATATATATATATATATATATTAATATTCATAATCATACATATATTTTTATAAACTAGCGGGGGATGCCCGGCTTTGCCCGGTCGTAAAATACGTATAAATGATGATATTTAATTTGTCCAGATTTCTTACATATTATTACAGAGTCGTGATTTTCAAAGAACATAAAAAAGTGTTTCGGCGAATCAAAACCGGAAGTAAAACTGTAGCCATGAAATCTAGTGAAATTACAACAATACCAACGTGACACGCATATAAATTGATTAAAAGAAACTAAGATGAATGCACAAAAGGTACAACGATTTTTCCAATTTTTCCCCCCTTTTTAACCCCTTAAACATTTTTTTTAACCGACGAAAGACCCATGAAAAGAAAGGATATATAAAAAATCTAATCATTTGAGGTCCCTGGCGCAGCGCTGCGACTTTTTGTTTCGGAGGAGATAGAGTTTGAAAATATGGAAACAGACAGAAATAGTAAGTTTTATAAGAATGATTGATAATAATTATCCTTTTATACCTGGTGACACTAGTGTTTCATGCTTATACAATCATCAGTGTAGGAGGTGATAATTCCCGCCGGTTCGGACCCAGCCACTAAGCCAGATTTGACTCCATTTGCGAAGTCTTTATCTCCTGGTGACTAAATACTTGCCATGGGACTGAAGTGAATAATCGACTAATGAACGCACAATTCAGGCGCAGAATTAGACAATCCCGACTGTTCGAACGAGATGAAATCTTATATATATATATATATATATATATATATATATATATATATATATATATATATATATATATATATATATAAATATATTGAATGAAAAAAGTCAGTAGTAAATATCCGTGCGTTGTCTCTAAGCGGTTGTATCTAGAGATTCGCGCGTTGTCTAATAAAACCGCTGAACGACAACGTGCGGATCTTCACTACTGACTTTTCGTCATCCAACTTTACAACATGGCAAGAAAGAAGAAAGGAAAACACAACATACTGAGAGTAAAATATTTGTTTATTTTTCTAATATTGCGTTTTTATTTGCCTTTTAAGCGCACTTGATGCGTATTTAATGATATATATATATATATGTGTGTGTGTGTGTGTGTGTGTGTGTGTGTGTGTGTGTGTGTGTGTGTGCGTGTGTGTGTGTGTGTGTGTGTGTGATTATTTAGGAAACGATCATATGAAATGATTTCACTTACTCGTCTCCATTTTGTTGTCAGTTAGCAAAGTTATTCCCTTCTTCGCTAGACATCGTTTTGTATTTCAAAGACCACTAAAAAGCAATTATGCTCATTTTATTTTACAAGTAATTCATTTCAAAATTCAATTATTGTTTCCCGTGACGACATTAATCATTCTGACGATTATTATTGATTTGACCGTAATTAGTTTACATTCGCCTGAGAGGATGTACTCTAATTTTATAAACGTGTAATTCGATGAACCCCTCACAAGTTATTTGAACTGATGAATCGTGTCTTACTTCTCTCTCTCTCTCTCTCTCTCTCTCTCTCTCTCTCTCTCTCTCTCTCTCTCTTTATATATACTAGCAGGGCTACCCGGCGTTGCTCGGGACCGTATAAACAATGAAAAAACAAAAGCAGATATTGAATATATGTTTTATTCTTAGGGGAGAGGAATCTTTCATCTCTATGTATTATTTGTTTTATCTACCCTAGGACTGGTATTGTTCATGTTTTATCCCTAGCGTAGGTAATTTACAGCATGTATATGAAATTGTTTTACCTTAGGGAGAAGAGAACAGGTAATATACAACATAATGTGTCTATATTACATCCCTGGCAACGCCTAGAAACCAGCTAGAACATGTATTTCAGTCAATCTTTATTACATCTTGGGCTATGCCGGGAAACCAGCTAATCTCTATTTAGTGACTTGACCACCAAAATACCTCCCTAAGTGTGTCCTTTCTTTTGAACTTATTAGATATAGGTATCTAGAAATGTGTGTGAAATTTTGTTGAATGCATTGTTCACTATGATGTTCTTATTGTTCTACACAATATCAACTGTAGCGAAATAAAACAGTAAACTTAGTGTAGTGTTAGAATAAAGAGCAAAGGAAAAAATTAGAATCATATTCTGTAATTACAAATCTAAATTTGCTAGCGTGTACCAGTATTTGCCAGGTTGTGGAAATTTGGAATTTATAACATATGTAGTGGCCTTTTCCTAGATACCTATTTTTATAATTGTTTCAGTACATTGCTACAAAATGTGACATTTGTTGGCGTTTGTAAAAAAAATCATGAATGTGCTTATATTCCAAAAAAGAAAATATCAGTGCACAGTATTGAAAGTGTTTGAGATTCAAAAGTCTGTAACATTTCTACTAACTTCATAAGATGTCATGTGAGAAACTTAATTGAATATCAAGACATTATCTGAAGCGTTTTTATTTTGGTGTAACGTATGTGTTTACAGTGAACCTTAACTTTTAATAAACAGATTGGTATGCAATGACATAGGCTAGGAATCTTAGACAAAATATATATAAATTGGAAAAATGTGTGAACAAATGAAAAAAAATGATCCGCTCTACTTGATGACATCAAGCACAGTAATATTTTAGTGAAGAAAATATGAAATTGATGTTCAGTGATTAGTTTGGATGAATGAGAAAATGTAATTGTATGATGCATAAAAAATAACTCATATGCTGTATTTGATATTAAGCAGCAAAAAAATAGTGATTTGAATATTTAGGAAAACATCAAATCAGATTATGTAAAAAAAAAAGATGAAATTAGAAAATATATATTTTCTGTTTATGAGTTTTGCCAATTAAAATTTTGTGGCAGAAATTGGGTGATTACCATGCAATTTTATTTTGGTAAAATTCTTAAATTATTTCAATGTTTATTATAATTTCTTATTAGTGACTTGTTATCATCAAAATCCGCCCCAAAGAGTGTCCTTTCTTTTATTAGGTATCAGAATAGGTATCCAGATTTCTACTTCTATACAAATATGATATTGTAGTACAGTAAATGTCAAATTGTTTTTCAAGTATTAGTTTGTAACGTTTGTACTGACTTCATCAGATGTCATGTAAGAAACTGAATTCTATGTAAGAAGACTTTATCTGAAGTGTTTTTATTTTGGTATATCATGTGTGATTACACTGTAGTAATTGCGCTGAAAGCATGTTAATTACAAATGACAAAAGTTAAATCAATTTCTGATTCAGCTACACAATATAAACTAAAGGAAATCAAATTTGCAAAATAAAAGCAATATGTAGTTATGGGTTAGTTTGGAGTTAGAATAAAAAGCCAACAAAACAGTTAGTTTGTATTGTGTAGATTGGTCATTTCTGATAGTATTGAGAGTCGTCAATGAAAATCTTAATTTCTGACAAAATACTGAATGTTTCTTGGATACCCATTCGTAAAAAGTACCTTTTTTGGAAAAAAAAAAAAAAAAAAAACACTCCCCGGATCACCTTCACCACCTTAAAAAAAAACAACTTTATTCTTCAAAAAATGTGCACATTGTTAGTGTAAAAAACAGATTCGCACCACTTGATGAAATCAAGCATAGTAATATTTTAGTAAAGAAAATATGAAATTGATTTTCAATAATTAGTTTGAATGAATATCAGAAAATGTAATTGTTTGATGCATAAGAAAGAACTCATCTGCTGAATTTGATATTAAGCAGCAAAATATTTCAAAACATAAAAGTGTGAAACATAACATGAATACTCTCCATTGTCACTTGAAAACATTGGTCTTGGTAGGCAGTTTATTAGATGGTGAAATAGTGGTCTTGGTATGGTGTGCTTAATATTATTGTATGCAAAATTTAAAAACACAAAAGAGGGTACAATCAATATTGAAAAAGTAACATCTGTCACAGAAAATAGTAATTTATAAATATCAAAAGAAATATTATTCTGTACTTAAAATGTTAAACTTACTGTTAACAATAATTTAAAATGGTGATCAGGATGAGTCCAACAACTTAGTCCTTGAGCTTTCTTATTGGTCATAGTAAAAAGAAATTGTAGTCTTTCAAGTTTGTTGGTCGCATTGGGATTCTTGGAATGTATCAACAGATTCCTGCATATGAATCTTTGTTAATTCCACACAATACAAAATATATATACAAAACAAAGTAAAGCAAAGTATAGGGTTAGTTGTGTCCTCTAATTATCAACCAAGTATATGTATTGATAAAAAGATAAAAGCAATTGAAATGTTTATTACAATGTATCAATATTAAATTTTTATCATGAACAACAAATCGAAATAATGATAGATATTTTGTGCTTATACGAAACTGGAATCAAGGATTGTCACCTGTGATTTTATATATGTCAATAGTGCATGCCACTACAAATGATATTAGCCAAATTAAGTTTTGTTTATTTCACCCATTATAAAAAATATACACAAAATGCAGTAAACAAAGTTTAGGTTTAGTTAATGATAAGTTTAGGTTCGAGAAATAAGCAAAGAAAAGAAAAAAAGATACATTTGTTTATAGTGTGTAAATTGTAAGTTTGTAAATATTTAAAACTATCCACACTGGTATGTGGAAATTCTAGATACCTATTGTTATAAAGTTCCAATTCATGTTTGATATATCACTCTACATGTTCCCTGTTGCACCCCAAAGATGTAAATGATTATCGAAAAAGTGAAATGAAACAGTATTTGAAATAAAATAGAAACAAATGCTGATGTTTACTATATAAAACACTGTGTTCAATGGAATTGAGCCTTATACAATATTGGTGGAATAAAAAAATCCATTTTTTTAATTCAATTTAAGAAATGAGCAAAAATTTGATATTTACAATATTTGGCATGAAGAAAAAGAAATATAAGATAAAAGGTGATAAAGCAGTAAGAATCATATGCTGAATTCAATTAAAAACAAATATGATTGTCAAAGAAATATCATGAAAATTTTGTAAGTGAAAAAAATTATTTTTTGATATATTTGGTTTCGAAGTATTAAGAAACATGTACAACTTCATTTTAAAGACAAAACGAAAACTGTACTAATGATAATGACAATGGTGAAAGGAAATTGGAAAAAAATGTATCAGAGGTAAAATGTTGGTCACATATACGTTTGTGTGGTATGCATGAAACACGTGTAGAAAATTATATTTTCTGATGCTGAAAGTAAGAAGAGAAACATTGTTAAAAAATGATCTAAAAGGCAATAGTAAAATCCTCATTTTTAGTGTGGGATATGTTGTTTGTTTCAATTGAGAAAGGAAACTTTAATTTATACAATTTGATGTTATAGATCACAAGTTTTATTACAATAAACATTGTGTTCTTTAATTATCAACCAAGTATATTTATTGATAAAAAGAGAATGTAATGGACATGTTTATTATAATTTATCAATATTAAATTGTTATCATGAAAAACCAATGGAAAGCGTGAATGTTATTTGGTGTTTTTAAAAAACAGCTACCAATGATTGTAACCAGTGATATTTGTGTATGCTAACAGTGCAAATGTGGTGGTGAAATGAATTTTTGTTTATTCTTCACAATATAAAATATATACACAAAACTAAAACATAATTTACGGTTAGTTAATGATAAGTTTAGGTTAGAGAATTAAGCAAAATTATAGATACCTATTGTTATAAAGCACCAATTCATGTTTGGTATATCAATCTACATGTTCCTTGTAGCACCCCAGAGGGGTAAATGAGTGTCAACAAAATGAAATAAAACATAGTATTTGAAATAAAATGAAAAAGTGCTTGAAAAGTGAAATATGCTGATGTTTACTATCTAAAACATTGCGTTCAATGCAATTGAAACTTATACTATATTGGTGGACTAAGAATTAAAGAAATAAAATTTAAGAAATTAGCAAAAAATTGATATATAAAATATTTGGCATGAAGAAAAACAAATATAAGACAAAAGGGGAAAAAGCAGTAACAATCATGTGCTGAAGTTCATTGAAAATAAATCGTTTGTCCAAGAAATATAATGAAAATTCTCAGAGTGAAAAAAAAATGGGATTTTTACAAATCTGGTTTCCAAGTAATAGGAAACATGTACAGCTTCATTTTAACGACAAAATGTAAACTGTAGTAATGGTAATGAGAATGTTGAAGGAAATTGGCAAAAAATTGTTAGTCAAATGTTGATCAAATATTATAAGTTTGTGTGATATGCATGAAACGTTTAGAATATGATCAGCTCTCATGCTGAAAGCAAGTAGAGAAACATTGTGAAAAAATGATGTAAAGCTAAGCTAAGCAAACGACCAGTGAATGGAAATGTTTATTATAATGTATCAAGATGAACATATTATCATGAAAAAGCAAATCGAAATAGTGATAGTTATTTGGTGCTTATACGAAACAGGTATCAAGTATTGTCACCAGTGATTTTATTGATGTTAACAGTGCATGTCACTAAAAATAATGATGGTAGCGAAATTAAGTTTTGTTAATTCTACCCAATATAAAATATATACGCAAAACAAAGTAAACAAAGTTACGGGTTAGTTAATGATAAGTTTAGGTTCGAGAAATAAGCAAAGGAAAAGAAAAAAAAGGTACATGTGTTTATATTGTGTAAAATGTTAGTCTGTAAATATTTCAAACTATCAACACTGGTATGTGTAAATCCTAGATACCTATTGTCATAAAGTACCACTTCTTGTTTGATATATCACTTTACATGTTCCCTGCAGCATCCCAGAGAGTTAAATGAGTGTCCACAAAATGAAATAAAACATAGTACTGGAAATAAAATAAAATAAGAATATGTCTGAAAAGAAATAAATGCTGTTTACTATATAAAAAGTTGTTTTCAAGTGTCAAATGGAATTGAATCTTATACAATGTTGGTGGATTATGAAATTGCATGAATGAAATAACATTGGAGAAATAAGAAAAAAGTTTATATATACAATATTTACAAATGTAAGATAAAAGGTGAAGAAGGGCCAAATCCGAGATCTATAAATCGTAAATTTTCAAAGTGAAAACAGTTTTTTTTTTTTTTTTAGATCTGCTTTCCAAGTAATAGTAACCATGTACAGCTTCATTTTAAATGAAAACTGTACTAATGATAATGTTCATGGTGAAAGGAAATTGGAAAAAAATTAAAAATGTCAGAGGTAAAATGTTTGTGTGGTATGCATGAAACACGTGTAGAAAATGATCTCATGCTGAAAGTAAGAGAAACATAGCTAAAAAATTATGTAAACGCAATAGTAAAATCCTCATTTTTAGGAACATAGTGTGGGGTATGTTGTTTGTTTCAATTGAGAAAGGAAAGTTTAATTTTTAGAATTGGATGTTATAGATCACAAGTTTTATTACAATAAACATTGTGTTCTCTAATTATCAACCAAGTATATTTATTGATAAAAAAAGAAAAGTAATGGACATGTTTATTATAATTTATCAATATTAAATTGTTATCATGAAAAACCAATGGAAAGCGTGTTGGTTATTTCGTGTTCATAAGAAAAAACATCATGGGTTGTCACCAGTGATTTTATGTATGCTAACATTTCGCTGCAAATGTGGTAGCTAAATGTCTTTTTGGTTATTCTACACAAAATAAAATATATACACAAAACAAAGTAAAAGAAATGTCAGGGTTAGTTAATGATAAGCTTAGTACCAAGAAATAAGCACAGAATAAGGAAAAGAAAGATACATTTGTTGATATTGTGTCGATTGGTGAATTTGTTGGTTCATTTTGTTTTATGACATATCAACACTATATCAGGTTATTTCATGCCCAATCTAGTGACATTTTTTTTTCCTAGAATATATTTGTTTATTTAATGTTGGTTTCTATTTAACTCATAATTGGGACCCTAACAGGTACTACTACTCCAGATCAGAGTGGACCTGGTAGCAATAGCAATTAAATGGTGGCTTCACACTTCACAAAGCCCCATGTTTGGATACAGTTTATGGTCATATCCAGGACCTGGTGAATTTGTAAATAATTGAAACGATCAACACTGGCGAGTTAGAATTCTACATACCTATTGTTATAAAGTACCAATTTATGTTTTACATATCACTCCACAACGTTGCTGCAGAATCCAGACAGTTGAAAGAGTCTCAAGAAACTGAAAAGCTATTTAGTACTCTTAAATAAAATAACATGCATAAAGAAATCCTAATATAAGACAATAGATGAAAAAGCAATAAAAATTTTGTGTGGAATCAAGTGAAAACAGTTTCTTTGTCAAAGAAATTGCATGAAGATTCTCAGAGACTTTTCCTTCCTCGTTCCCTTCCCTTTTGGTGGAAGGAAACTTTCACAGTGGCTCAGAAGGTGGGCTGAGCACACTTCCTACAAAGGTGGGATGGGTAAATTTCTTTTTCATTTGGTTGCCTGGAGGACAGGCTTAGGCCCCCCCCCCAAAAAAAAGGGTTGGAGCCAGGGAACTTCTCCTCCCAGAAGGGGGAGGGGGGCCCGGGAAGGCTTCTCTTCCCATATTTTTTGTTTTGTGTAAGGTTGATCTCTTTCCAAAGGGAGTAAGAGGATATCCCTCTCTTAGGAGGAGACCGAAGGCTCACTGGGCCTCTCATCCTCCTTCTGAGAGAAGTTCCCCGGCTTCCACATTCATTGCTCAGCCCGCCGTCCAGGCAATCAGAGTCTGATTGTCTGCCGTATATAAAAAGGCGATTTTAGCTTGTCAGGCGGTATGCTCTGCGTAGACCATTTTTCTTCCACCTGTTGACCTTCCCTCCCTGTCATACAATACGCTTAAACAGGATATTTTAATTTATGCAGATTCCATATAGACTTTTAGTTTCCCAGGGTGTATACCCTCCGTTGACCATTTATGTTTAAGAGTTTTCCTTGCCCCTTCTCTGCCCCAGAATGGGAAGGGAGCTCTTTCCCACTGTATGGGGGGGGCGGCTTTCTTTTATGGTTATGTGGGGAGCCTTACCTTTACCCCCCTTAAGGTGGTAGGTCTTTTTTGTAAAATTGTTAGTCAAATGTTGATCAAATATTATAAGTTTTTGTGATATGCATGAAACATGTGCAGAATATGATCTGCTCTCATGCTGAAAGCAAGTAGAGAAACATTGTGAAAAAATGATGTAAACCTAAGCTAAGCAAACGACCAGTCAATGGAAATGTTTATTATAATGTATCAACAATAACACATTATCATAGTTATTTGGTGCTTATACGAAACAGGTATCAGGGATTGTCACCAGTGATTTTATTTATGTTAACAGTGCATGTCACTACAAATAATGATGGTAGCGAAATTAAGTTTTGTTTATTCTACCTAATATAAAGTATATACACAAAAAAAAGTAAACATCTGCTGAATTTGATATTAAGCAGCAAAATATTTCAAAACATAAAAATGTGAAACATAACATGAATACTCTCCATTGTCACTTGAAAACATTGGTCTTGGTAGGCAGTTTATTAGATGCTCAAATAGTGGTCTTGGTATGGTGTGCTTAATATTATTGTATGCAAAATTTAAAAACACAAAAGAGGGTACAATCAATATTGAAAAAGTAACATCTGTCACAGAAAATAGTAATTTATAAATATCAAAAGGAATATTATTCTGTACTTAAAATGTTAAACTTACTGTTAACAATAATTTAAAATGGTGATCAGGATGAGTCCAACAACTTAGTCCTTGAGCTTTCTTATTGGTCATAGTAAAAAGAAATTGTAGTCTTTCAAGTTTGTTGGTCGCATTGGGATTCTTGGAATGTATCAACAGATTCCTGCATATGAATCTTTGTTAATTTCACACAATACAAAATATATATACAAAACAAAGTAAAGCATAGTATAGGGTTAGTTCTGTCCTCTAATTATCAACCAACTATTGCTAAAAAGAGAAAAGCACTGGAAATGTTTCTTATAATGTATCAATATTGAATTGTTCTCATGAAACACAAATCGAAATAGTGATAGTTATTTTGCGCTTATAAGAAACAGGTATCAGGGATTTTGGTGTATCAGATGTTTTTACAGTGAACTTAACTTTCAAGAAACAAATTGGTATGCAATGACATAGGCTAAGAATCTTAGACAAAATATATTCAAATGAAAAAAAATGTTGAACACTTATAACTTTGTATGGACTCTCAAAAACATTTGTAAAAAATGTGTAAACAAATGTAAAAAAAAATGATCCGCTCTACTTGATGACATCAAGCATAGTAATATTTTAGTGAAGAAAATATGAAATTGATGTTCAGTGATTAGTTTGGATGAATGAGAAAATGTAATTGTTTGATGCATAAAAATAACTCATTTGCTGTATTTAATATTAAGCAGCAAAATATAGTGATTGGAATATTTAGGAAAACATCAAACCAGATTATGTAAAAAAAAAAAGATGAAATTAGAAAATATATATTTTATGCTTATGAGTTTTGCCAATTAAAATTTTGTGGCAGAAATTGGGTGATTACCAAGTAATTTTATTTTGGTAAAATTCTTAAATTATTTCAATGTTTATTATAATTTCTAATTAGTGACTTGTTATCATCAAAATCCGCCCCAAAGAGTGTCCTTTCTTTTATTAGGTATCAGAATAGGTATCCAGATTTCTACTTCTATACAAATGTGATATTGTAGTACAGTAAATGTCAAATTGTTTTTCAAGTATTAGTTTGTAACGTTTGTACTGACTTCATCAGATGTCATGTAAGGAACTGAATTCTATTTAAGACTTTATCTGAAGTGTTTTTATTTTGGTAGATCATGTGTGATTACACTGTAGTAATTGCGCTGATAGCATGTTAACTACAAATGACAAAAGATAAATCAATTTCTGATTCAGCTACACAATATAAACTAAAGGAAATCAAATTTGCAAAATAAAAGAAAAATGTAGTTATGGGTTAGTTTGGAGTTAGAATAAAAAGCCAACAAAACAGTTAGTTTATATTGTGTAGACTGTTTAATTAACTTTGTTCATTTCTGATAGTATTGAGAGTGGTCAATGAAAACCTTAATTTCTGACAAAATACTGTAATTTTCTTGGATACCCATTCGTAAAAAGTACCTTTTTTGTGAAAAAAAAAAACACTCCCCAGATCACCTTCACCACCTAAAACACAAAAACAAAAATATCTTTATTCTTCAAATATTGTGGTTGACTGGAGGACGGGCTGAGCACTCCCAAAAAGGTAGGAGCCGGGGAACTTCTCCTCCCAGAAAGGGGGCCCGGGAAGGCTTCCCTGTCCCCATATTTTTTTTTTTTTTGTGTAAGGTTGATCTCTTTCGGAATGGAGTAAGCAGAACCGACAGGGGGGGGGGTCAATCAACCATACAAAAGGATATCTATCTCTTAGTTGAAAGAGGGAAGGTCTCCCTGTCCTCCCATACCCCTTCTGAGAGAAGTTTCCCCAGCTCTCAGCTTTGGGGTGGGGGGGGGGGTAGGAGGGCTTAGCCCGCCCTCAAGGCAAATAGTCTGACTGTCTGCCTTATATAAAAAGGCGATTTTAGCTGGTCAGGTGGTATGACCTGCATTGACTATTTTTCCTCCACCTGTTGACCTTCCTTAATATTTATTTTTAATAATAAACACATTTTATTTTAATATTAATATTTATTTGTAATAATAAACACATTATATTATTTTAAATATTAATATTTATTTTTAATAATAAACACATATTATTTTAAATATTAATATTTATTTATAATAATAAACACATTTTATTCTACTTTAAATATTAATATTTATTTTTAATAATAAAAACAATTTTATTTGAATATTAATATGTATTTTTAATAATAAACTCATTTTTATTTTAATAATTATTTTTAATACTAACTCATTTTATTATTGTAAATGTTAATATTTATTTTTAATAATTATTGTTATTTAATAATAATATCTTCTATTTTTTTACTGTTTATGTCTAACTTTTATCGACTTTTTTCTTTTTTAATAGCATATTCTTTAAATGAATAGAAAAATAATTTCCCAAATTTTAGACCCCGGTTATTTGGCTGATAGTCGATAAAAATGATTAAAAGAGAGATTCATGAACATTAACGTTGTCATATAAAAAGAAAATGCTAATAAGAAGTGTTTTTAATCAATGTAACATATTTATTCAACTCTGTCATATATTTGTTTGATGACAACTTTTTCGAATCTGTGTACAGTAAAAACGATATACTTACATAGGATTTTGAAAGCATTTAAACTGTCGAAGAGTTTTATTATAAATAAAAGAGTTTAGTTTGTTGAACTTAATGGACTTTTTTGTTGTATCTATTAACTGTTTATTCTTTTACATAGGATTTTGAAAGCATTTAAACTGTCGAAGAGTTTTATTATAAATAAAAGAGTTTAGTTTGTTGAACTTAATGGACTTTTTTGTTGTATCTATTAACTGTTTATTCTTTTTATCAAACAAAAAGAGAATTTTTATATTGACATGTGATGGACTGTTTTTCTAACATCGAAATTTTAAAATTAGTTTTATTTAAAAAAAAAAAAAACTCGCCATTAGTGGACGGTCAAAAGACAAATATATAACAAATAAATGTTAGGAAAGGCAAGATAAGTTACTTTTCTATCCAACTGGATATATTTTTTGTGTTTTTAATCAATGTAACATATTTATTCAGCTCGAAAAACATACAGTGTTTACCGATGTATTCGAAAAATGCCACCAGTTGTTTACATAGCCATTTGCCGGAAGTGACGGTTTTTTTTTATATAAGTTTTATTCAAACAGGCTTTAAGTTCAAATTAATGGACTTTTTTTTGTATTTATTAACTGTTTTATTCTTTATGGACTCTTTTTCGAACATCGAAATTTTAAAATTAGTTTTATTTAAAAAAAAAAAAAAAGACGGTGTTGTTTTTTTAATTGAATTCTACACTTTTTCAACAAACTGTTACAGACATAATGGACTGTTTGTCAAACATCGAAATTTTAAAAATAAAGTTTTTAGTTTTATTTAAAAAAAAAAAAAAAGACGGTGTTGTTTTTTTAATTGAATTCTACACTTTTTCAACAAACTATGGACTACCCCCAAAAAAAAACTGCGAATAAAATATATAAAACTCGTAATTTCTGTTTTTAAAGTGGGTTGTTTATTTTCCTTATGAAATATACTTCCAAAATAAACTATTACAGTCGTTTAAAACATAATAGAAGTATTATTTTTTATTTTTTAAAAACAATGTTTACAAAATGTCTAAGCGCGTTTCTTCCGGCCGGCTGCGAATAGCATAAATAAATAACTGTTGCCAGAATTTATCGCATTTTTAATTTTTAATAGCATTTTCTTAAAACGAATAGAAAAATAATTTCCCATGAAAAAAAAAAAAAGAAAATGCTATTAAATATAATAAAAATTACTGAGATAAAAATATAAAAAATACGTACGTAACATCAAAAACACACCGACTGGTTTTAAAGAGAAAGTGGGTGTAGAGAGAGAGAGAGATAGAGAGAGAGAGAGAGAGGGAGGGAAGAGAAAGCGGTGTATAGTGAATTTTGTTCCTTTTCGAAGCAGCACAAAAATTAAGTGTTTCCATAGTAACCAAACCGGTGCACAGTGAAGTTTTTTTAAACGAATAGAAAAATAGAAAGAGGGTGATAGAGAAAGTGAGAGAGAGAGAGAGTAAGTGTGAGAGAGAGAGACGGTGTTGGTTTTACTCCTCCCCCCCCTTCCAGCTTAAGAGGTATGAGGTCACGTGGTAATATACAAAATGGCTAATTATTTTATATTACATAAATATTACGATATTTTTATTATCGTCTAATATTTTGAAAGGTGAATTTTTTTATTCCCGTACATTTTTTCCTGACATTTTTCGTTAAAACTCTTGTATAAATAATATTTTTAACCAGGTAATAACGATGGAAACATTGGCATAAAGTAAAAAAAAAGATATAACTGAGCCGAAGAGAAAAATGCAAAAGTATCGGAGAAAGATTTTTTTATTAACAATTGTTCGCCATTAGTGGACGTTGACGTCACGTCACGTGACATGACTAAGCTTTTTTTTTTTTACGTATGAATTACATTGGATCATTCAAGAATTACGTAATAAAAAGCATTACAATGACAGTTTTTTTTTGGGACCCCCTTGGAGATAACTGATACGTTTACCCCTTTCTCCTCGTCCGTTTGACGTGAAATTTCGATATTTGTCATCCGGGACACGGGGCTTCGATATGATACCAAATTTATCAAGTCTGGTTGTGTCTTTCAAAAGTTTTAGCGTTACATACAAACATACAAACTCACAGACATTTGGGATTTATATATATAGATATATATATATATATATATATATACGCAAATTAATTAAATGCTACGTTTCAAATATGACATTATTTAATTTATTAATTTATTAGGTTGGTGCAAAAATAATGTTGTTTTTGACGGCGAACTTCATGTAAGAAAACGACATTATTTTTGCGCTAGTCTAATACTAAAATAGTTTAATATAATAACAATTTAATTAATTCGTGTATATATATATATATATATATATATATATATATACATATATACATACATAATTTTTAACTTGCTTAAATAAATTGAAATTTGAAATATAAACCTTTTGTATATATATATATATATATATATATATATATATATATATATATATATATATATACTTGTTTATTGTTATATAAACATGCTCACATCCCGCTGCTACAAATAGCCACTTGTTTCAATCAAACAACAGATATCATCAGGCAGCGACTTGACTATTCAAAAGTTCAATGAATAATGGATTTTTATTTTAGGTAGGAACTCTTTAGAAGTTGGAGTTAAAAAACTTAAAACACAGAACTTTAATTAAATAAAAAAGTAAAAAGGGAGAGGCAATTTAAATAAAGTTAAAAGATTACAATGGGGAGAGAGTGATTGAGAAGAGAAAAAAAGAAATAGAGACAGAAATAGAGAAAGAAAATAGAGAGAAAACAAAATAGAGAGAAAAAGAAGAGAGAATATATATATATATATATATATATATATATATATATATATATGATATGGAGAAGAAAAGAAAAAAGATATAAATGGTTATTATAAAGAGAATAAGAACTAGAAGGAAAAGGAAAGAATAATGAGATCTACTTAAATAGAGAAAGTAAGAATTTGACAGTATATAGAAAAAGAAAAAGAAAAAGAAAAAGATCTGCGTGTCAACCAATTTATGAACAATTATACAATTCAGTAATGAAACATATTATTACAAATACAAACAGAAGATACAATCCAAGCGTCAGAAATGAACATGTCAAAAAAGGCAGTGAATGTATTCAGCTAGCATATTTATCCTCTTACATACGTCCACGAGTAAAATCAACGCAATTCAAACATACGTCTACCATTAATTAGGCCCTTTATGCTAAATGATATAAGTTTAAAGTTTTCGCGTTTTTATTAGATAAATATATGAATAAAAGAAGAAAATAATGATAAAACAATATTAAAATTATTATTAATAACAATAAACATAATAGTAATGATAATTATAATAATAATAATAATAATAATAATAATAATAATAATAATAATAATAATAATAATAAAAATAATAATAATAAAAACAGAATAAAATTAATATTTATTATCTTTTTAATATAACATATTTAGCCATAAGAGGGGATTAAATAAATTAAATAGGTCCAATAATTATAAATAAAAAACTACTAATATTTATGTATATAAAAAGAATACAATACAAATATGTATATACACACACACACACATATATATATCCATATATACACACACATATACACACATATATATATACATATATATATATACATATACATGCACATAAGTAAAGGTGTAACTATACTATTAAGTTGAAAGTTTAAGCTATTTAAGTATAGATATAAAGTCATATTAAATCACAAAATAATACATTCAAGACCAGATTACTAATAACACAGATACAAGTACACTTACCTATAAATATATAAATATATTCAGGCAAAAGAAGTAATTAAATCAACGGAATACTCAAAAGTAGCGACGCACAAGTAGATAGTACTCAAATTAAAAATAATAAAATACATATGTATATACCCACAGTGAACCCACCGACATACAAATAAGCATATATATATATATATATATATATATATATATATATAATCTTATGTATACACATACATACAAAAAATACACAAATATATGCACACAATCATATACTAATAAACAACAACGCACACACACATATATATACTCACACATAAATATGTATAATTTACATAAATTATATATATAGAAATACATAAGAATACAAATAATTTGGCAAGAGTACAGATAGATGCATACACACATAGAAACATACAAATGGATTGAATAAACATGGGAGGGTATACCAAATAATATAGAAATATATAAATCTAAGTACACACGGTCATAAAATAAATACATAGACACATACATATACACATAGACACACAGGTATATAAGATAGGAGAAGTAAAGAATGAAATCAGGAGAGGAGAAAGTATATTAATAGTATTTTAATAAATTATAGAAATCAGTGACAATTTTTAATTTATTTAAATTTTATATCTAAACTAAATTACTTAAAAGATGGTTTTTATAATGTTTGCAATTAATTGAATTTTCGTGCGTCTTATTTAATAATTTATCTCTTTCTCTAAAAGTAAGTATAAATAATTTCTCATAAAGACATAGGTAGCAAGGCGAGTTTAAAGATGAACAGGTTTTCGCTTTCTTTAAAATTTTCCAATTTACTATTGGGGAGTAACCTTGCTCTACTAGTTCATTGTAATATTTAGACAAGGAAGTTCTATTTTTGTACTCATTATTTTCAAAAGAGCACTTGTGACCGGTAAATCTTTCTTTAAAATTGTTATTTGTCATTCCTATGTAATATTTTTTTTCATTCGGATTTTCCTTAGTAGAAATAGTTGCTTGGTACACTACAGAAGTAATTTTGCAATTTACTTTAAGAGGGCATTTTGATTTAATTCTACAGTTACAACTTTCGGTAGCAATCGGTGTGCTATTTTTGTTTAATATTTTGTTATTATGTTTTTTAATTATTTTTTCAAGATTTTCATTACAGCTATAACTAAGTTTTATTGAATTTTTATTGAAAATTTTATGTAGTATGTTATTAATAGGGAAGTGCTTTTTAATTAAGTTTGAGAATTTCATTCCTAGATTTGTTTTAAGTTTCAGATTAAAAGGGGGATTGTACCACAGGATTTTTCTCCTACGGTTTCTATTTGTATTTGTGTTTGGGTGTGTTGGTTCTATGAACTCAATTTAGGTGTTTTTGTATCCACTATCCTTAAGGGCCCTGTTATAGAAATATTTATGTTTATTAAATGTTTCAAGATTGGAAGAATTGTCACTGATTCTTTTACTAATGGATTTGGGGATATGCCTAATGATAGATTTTGGGTGATTTGATAGGGGGTGTACATAAATTGGGTTTGAGTTTTCCTTCCTATATGGTTGGTAGATGCCTTTCCTTAAATCAAAGTTCACATCCAAAAAATTTACAGTTTTAACATCTGATATAATATCCACTTTTAACTTAATTCTACGGAATTCATCTAAGATAATCTTTTTGGTTCTTTCACATTTAGAGCCGTTGGATTCCTTGATGATCATCAGTCCATCATCACAATACAAGCCTATATCCATGACATTGATGTCTTTGGTTAAGTTGTATAGTATGAATATATATATATATATATATATATATATATTCTCTCTTCTTTTTCTCTCTATTTTGTTTTCTCTCTATTTTCTTTCTCTATTTCTGTCTCTATTCCTTTTTTTTCTCTTCTCAATCACTCTCTCCCCATTGTAATCTTTTAACTTTATTTAAATTGCCTCTCCCTTTTTACTTTTTTATTTAATTAAAGTTCTGTGTTTTAAGTTTTTTAACTCCAACTTCTAAAGAGTTCCTACCTAAAATAAAAATCCATTATTCATTGAACTTTTGAATAGTCAAGTCGCTGCCTGATGATATCTGTTGTTTGATTGAAACAAGTGGCTATTTGTAGCAGCGGGATGTGAGCATGTTTATATAACAATAAACAAGTATTATCAGCTCTTTTTATTGAGCACTATCTAACAACGTCGTTGAATTCATTAGTCCATTACTTTTGAATATAAAAAAACCCGAGTATATATATATATATATATATATATATATATATATATATATATATATATATATATATATATATATATAAAGCTGAAGTCTCTGTGTGTGTCTGGTCACGAATAGGCTTCTATATGGATGACTATTATAGAAAACATTACTTAACTTCGCTAATCTAAAGAAACTGTGATAAGGTGATTATGCTGTATATGCGCTATGTTTGATTATGTTTGTCGTGAATATAAAAAAATCAATAAATGCAACAGACACGACACATACAATAAAAAACTGTCACCTCTCCCTCAACCCTCTCTCCTTTTCTCCCTATCTAGCACACACACACACACACACACACACTATCACTAAGCAAATAGTAAAATAATTTATAAGACTATCAACTATATTTAGAATAGGAAACGTAAACATGATAATCAACCGAAGAGAAAACACAGTATTAACACGTTTACATATCGGCCACACAAGTCTGACCCACATACATCTGCTTGGAGGAGAAGATGCAAAGAAAGAAATACAAGAAAACGCATATTAATAAAAAAAATAAAAAATAAAAAATAAAATGCGCACATATACACAAAAAAAACATTACAAAATAACATGTATAAAATCATGGCGTTCGTGCATTATTTTTAGGTAGCATTTTGGGAGCTCCTAAGATATTGTCCAGTGCTAACAATATTTGCACGATGCTGATGGTCAATCTCTGAGATACCTATATCTCCTGCTCCTCTGGACAAGTACAGCCTAACAGATACTGGTTTCGTTATGTTTTTTCGGTACGATGTCAGCATTTTTCCGCGTTTTAGTGTTCAGTATGTTTATATCCTTTTGTGGCCGGTCGACAATGCCAAAGCTGGATATCATCACTAGCATTGCTAGTTGATTAATGATCTTGTTTTTGTTTGTAAGTTCTGTTTTATAGATTTTCCTTATGTGACGTACATATTCCCTGCCAATATTTTTTACTACTCTTGGCATGCTGAATCGAATCATTGTTTTCTATGCCAAAGTATTTGTATTTTTCTTGCTCCTCCATGTCCTTGATGTCAGTATCTTCATCAAGATGTATGTTTTCTGTTTGAACCTTCTTTGATAGAGCACTTGGCACATTTGTCCAAACCAAATACCATTCCAATATCGCTGAAGAAGTTATGTTCGACCCACAAGAGTCGACTTAAGTCAAAGTCTGAGTTGGTAGGTGGGTGGCTTATTTGTTTGGCCTTTGTTGACGGCCTTAGATTGTAAGCGCCCCGGTTTTTGTTTAGTAAAAACAATACAAGAGGAAAGGAGATTCCTCTTTTGGTTTTGATGTTGGGTTTTTTTACAGTTCCGTTAATGTGGCTTAATGTCATCGTAGGCTGTCACATTTTTATGTCCACAGCGATGGCCTTTTTGATTGCTAAATAGATTTTAGACAAATATAGGCATCGCAGTAACTGTGTGTGAGAAACACTATCATAAGCCTTTTGCTAATCAATCCACGCCATATTTAGTTTTCTTTATCTCTTCTCATAATCATCGAACAAGGCCTTATTGATTAATTACTGGCCTTCCGTGCCTAAACACAACCCCATGCACCCTGCTTTTTCTTTTTGTCAAGTATGCTCCAGAAGAGAAATGTTGATAGATGCTGTCAGCAACCAAGCCACTGATAGCTTGTAGTTAGTAGTGAGACAGCATGTGTTCCATTCGTTTTCTGTATGCATGGTTTCATCTTTTAAAAGCCATACTATCATGGCCTGTTTACCCCTCAATGGTCTGTTGAACCAACTGCTATAATGACCATGCAATTATGTTAGTCATTTAAGCCAGAAATTGTGTACGTTGTCTATGCCAGTCTTTTTGTAGTTTTGGGACCCATTTGGTGTCTGTTTTATCATACCATCTGATATATCTAGCTCTTGCATTTTTGGTTTATTTTTGTTGTTGTTTTTTTTAATATCCTGTTACCATTGATTCCCTTCATTGTATGTTACCTCGTTTTCGAACGGAGGCCTCCAATAATTCTGCAGCTTTTAAATTTTGTGGCAGCTTATCTACCTTATAAAGCTACGGTAGAATAGGCGGTTTTCGCCCTATTTTTTCTTTCTTTTTTCCTTAATATTTTGGAAAGAGGTGATATTACTGACTTTTAAAGCTATGCGGGCCAAAATTAAAAAAAAATAAGCTGGGTTTGTTTTATATTGCTTTGTTCATTAGCTTTGCTTTTGAATGAAACTGATTCTTCCAAACTTCACTCATTTAATTGGTTGGTTCCGTTCTTCAGCTCTACTACTCTTGTACCATATTTTTATTGAGCCTTTTCAGAGATGACAAGGAATTGTTTTATTTTATTCAATTCTGTTCTATATAGGTATGACTGACTTTTTGAGCTTCTGAAATAAATCAAAACATACAAAGAGAGGTGGAATGAACAGGTGAACTTCATTTTCTACCGCTGTAACGTTTTAGATAAGTCACGGGTATATTTATCCTTTTCGTCGTTTGTGTTATTGTTCTGAGTCAAAAGTACAGTGAAAAAAAGAACAAAATTAAAGTATATCTGCTCATAACTAAAGCATTTATTCTTGTGTCTGCATTTTTGTGTTTTTCCACTTTTCATGTCAAACACATTTATCGTGAGGAGCTACTATTTACTACATGTCTGTTCACATAACATTTAAGCTTCTGCATTTCAGTACGGTCATGGAAGTAAGAAAATGGAAGGGGATTGCCAAGTCAGGTAATCTGGGTGAAGAAACTTTTAGAGTAGAAGTCTCCCCGGCATCTAGGGACACTAACAGCAAATGAGGTTGAATTTTGCTGCTTGACGTGTTATTCAGGAGAAGATGGGTTGAGCTGGCACAAGTATTTATCAGAGTACATCCTATTAAAATAAATAAACAATATGCAGCGGGATACAATGTTGCAGCGATGGGACAGGCTAGAGTTGAGATTATTTTACTTTACTTTTTTGACTATGTCCAAGAGTGAGAGACTAGTTGTAGATGCACCAGCCAAAGTGTGGAAACAATACTCCATGTATGAGCGAATTGTGGCTTTTAAAAGATATAGGATGCTCTCGATGAGAATAATGTTGTAACAAAATAGAGGGACCCGCCTTCTTTGTAACAGCCTAGGAACTGTCCTGAATACATTTGTTCTAAATCATGTTGTTTGTGCAAGTAATGCCGATGAGTTTGATATGTGCTATGGCAGTCGGTGCTTGAGGTATTTTAGAGTTGTTAAAAAGAAAAAGAAGTGAGTCGTAGTAGCATAAAATGCTATCCATTCATGGCTCCAACCACTACCGGTTGCTTCCTTTGCTTTGAGTATGTGTACAATCGTTTTTTTTTAATATGTATATAATGTCTATTATAGAGCGTGGTGTCATCAGCAAATATATCCATCTCGGACAAAATTTGTTGCGCAAGGTCATTTATAAACATCACAAACAATAAAGGTCGTAGGATCGACCCTGGGAACACACCTACATTAATAGTACATTGTTTAGACGTACGTCCATCCGGGACAACTTTGGTTTTTCTCTTTTGTCTATGAACACCGGTTCTCGCCAGATCACCGAAGTTAAGTTACGATAAGGCTGTTCAGTGCCAGATGGGTAACCATTTCCGAAGGCTAGGCGCGGGGTGTACCGCGCCGAGACGTACTAATTTCCAGAGGCGCATTTAAATCATGGGAGGGCAGGGAGAGATACACCTCTGAATCAAGACGATTTTGAGAACCGTGGTCACCAATACTCTTAAAACAACAGGGCCGCTTTCTTGTTTGCTATGAACAATCTATGTTAGGTATTCGTCCAGAAATACCATCTGATTTAATGTTCATACAACTATTTCGCAGGAAGTATATTCTCCTTTCTTGTGCGTATATATGTGTCAAAAATGAGGGTAAAATCTTCTTCGCTGAGATTATATCGCTGCTTACACGCATTGTATTATTTTATCCTCCCAGGTATTATCTTCTCTATTTGAAGGAGTAGTGACGTATGTGTCCACTTGTAACGATACACTATGACAATGTTTTACCTTCTCGTGTTTTAGCCAAGGACGTAATGTAGCATGCGTACCTTTATCATGATATCATCTTTCCATTCATTACAACCTTATGATGTCATCTTCTCTATTATTGCCTAGTCCTTGTGGGATCAGTGTATTAAATCTTCGCTAACCCTTATATTATCCTTCCAGCCATGCAAAATATGACAACGAATGAAGCATATCTTACTAGTAACTTTTATATTTCTCCCTCCCTCCCTCCCTCTCTTCATATATATATATATATATATATATATATATATATATATATATATATATATATATATATATATTATATTATATTATATTACGTAGTGGTTGGAGTCGTAAATGGATGATAGCATTTAATGCTACTACGACTCACTTCTTTTTTTTAACAACTCTAAAATACCTCCTCAACCACCGACTGCAATGGCATATATATATATATATATATATATAAACTATTTTTATTCTGATCGAATGTATTGCATATTTTCTTGTAATGGTGACTGAACATATGCATATATGACCTAAATGTTCCATCTCTTTGTTGCAGATATTAGCGGTGTGAGACTCTAATAAATCACCCCAAAGCATGGTTGTGCGTCCAAAGCAAAGATGCGTCATTGAATTCCTGACAAAAGTGCATTGAAAATGTTGGTAACTATGTAGAAAAAATAAATTCTGAGGCACAAATGGTCGCTCGTTATAATGGTATTACTCCCGTCTCCCGTAACTCTTCAGCATTTTGTGTTAAAAGGGAATAATAAGATTTACTTTTGGAGTGACCCTCGTATATAATTGTAAATATATATGTGCATATTTTTTTAAACATTTAAAGGTGCATAAATAGAGAGATAAGTATATGTGTATATACAGCCTGTCCAAAAATGACTGAAGAATTGAAAGTCTTTGTCATTTTACTATTAAGGGTTATGTTTTTCCATTATTTAAGATATTTTACAGATAATATGTTAGAAATTAATTATGGATAAGACTAGTTGTGAACAACGTATGCAAGGTGTGAAATCTTTTTACCAAAATTAGGAATAAATTGTGTTTCACTCAAAGAGCTTATCGACGGCATTTTCATGTAAGAGATAGCCTAATTCACAACACAATTCGAAAAATTCTGACATAATCCCTACTGCTACATATCTTGAAAACGCAGCTGTTAAACCAGATATAGTGATTTGGGACAGAGCAAACAAAAAAGCGACCGTAATAGAGGTCAGTGTACCCAATGATACAGGGCTAAACAGAGTTGAGAGGGAAAAGATAACAAAGTATCAAGGACTTATGTATGATATGAAACGAAATTGGAAATTAAAAGACGTTTCAATTATACCAGTCATCATAGGAGCAACTGGACTTATGAAAAAAAACTTTAAAAAGTACATAGCAAGCATACCCGGTGAACCAAGTGCAAGTGAAATACAAACGATTGCACTGAAAGGGACGGCTAGAATCCTGAAAAGATCTCTTGGTTGGACTCACTAAAATAGGGGTAAATGTCAGACATCTGGTTGGATGTCCCATCCCCTAGAAGAAAAAATTTAAGAAAAAAAAAAAAAAAGAGTCTATGTTAACAAACCCTTAATCCTGCAAGAATTGAAGGAAAATATCAGTGAATTAAATCGCAGTCCAGAGATTCTGCAATACGTCCTGAATAATGTTTTGGAAAGAGCACAAACGTGCGAAGCTGAAAATGGGCAACATTTAAAAGACATTATTTTTCATGACTAAAGATTGAATTTTGCATTTACTTTCAAAAACTTTCTTCGTATATTAGTCAAATTGTGCTAAAATTACAAAAAGATACCAGCAACAATATAGAATCTATTTAAGTGCAACATCTTTCAGTAACCTTTTGACCACCCTGTATTACATGCGCATATAGAGATAGATAGTGTGAAATAGAATTAATGAGATTAAAGCATCCTAGAAAGTTTTCGAAATGAATCAGCAATAATGTTTGCTGCATCATCATAACGTGTTTTTCTTATTTTCTCAGCATCCTTAAAATTCCACCCGTAATCTGGCTTTGAGTTGAAATAAGATCTTACCTTAAAGTGATACAAAGATTATCTCTGTGCAATCGAGGCGTCTCCTTGTACGTTTATCTCAAATTCCTTTTTCCTAAATAATTTAGCACCGGTGGATTTTAAACCGCTCAGAATCTATACAATAGCCGTTAGGGTTATGCAATATATTCAAATGATATCATGCAGGTGACATCTCTATATAAATAAAATGAACTCATTTTTCCCGTCGGATTTTGACATTAATAGGATTAAAAATCAAGATATTTCATGCAAATATAATATGCACAAACGGCAGAACAATATCTGAGGTGTGTTATAGGCTTATTATTTCTCAAATTCCTCGATAATCTTAGATTTCTATACTTTTTCTGCTGAGAAGTCACGGCCAAAATCGGTTAAGATCAATGGAAGTTGTAAAATATTTTCTCTCTAATAAATTCCTCCTCCCCCTGCCACCACTTAACACCGTTTGGGGATCGTTCACAAGGAACAGTTGAGAAGAGAACACTGGTTTGGCTTCGTAGTTCTTTCATGTGAAGTTATTTAAAATCACTAAACTAAGCTGCAGTGCTCTGTTGCGTAGTGGTTAGCGTGCTGGACAATTCACATTATATTTTCACGTTCGCGCCGACCTACCGTAGTCGTTTTTTCTTTTCCCCTAAACAACTGGAATGGACTTTTCTTGGTGGCCGAACTGTAAACGTTGCAGATGTTTTTGTTTTTTTTTCACACTTTATTTTCCTACTTTTACTCATGACTCCGGGTTTGATCCTTCCTACTTACCTACCATAACATTTTTTAAAACTCCCCCCCCGTCCCGGAAACAAACACTCGGGCAACGCCGGGTACTCCCGCTAGTTTAAAATATTTTATCATTGCTCCTTGTAGATTAACTTTTTACTCCTTTGGACTTACATATCTAAGATTAGAAAAACCTATATATATATATATATATATATATATATATATATATATACGATTACTGCCGGTCAAACACACACATATATATTAAACAGTAATCTACGTCCGCGCGTGTTTCGGGGCCCTACGCCTCTTCAGCGTAGCTTGATTGGATTGTAGGATTCGAACCCCGGACCTTATGTACTACAGTCCAACGTCTTAATCCATTACGCTGTGATGCCATAGACAACTTGATGTTTAGTTTTTATCGTTTATCTATTAACATAGTCTTTGTTGTTGCTTTTTTAAACGATATTTAGGTGGAGACGTTAAACTTAATATCATTAAAAAAATGAACAACAAAAACTACGTATATATATATATATAGAGAGAGAGAGAGAGAAAGAGAAAGAGAGAGAGAGAGATGTATATATATACATATATATATATGTGTGTGTGTGTGTGTGTGTGTGTGTGTGTGTGTGTCGCTATAAAAATAATACACGTAAAAACCCTAGGGCTGTTTCGCCCACAAATTCATCAGGAGTTAATCGTTGGTGTAACACAAGAATTAGAAAAAACGAATCAATTATTGTTTTTTTATTTTGTTTTGTTTTTTTTCCTCGCATATCCCTGAGTATTTGCTTTTTCGTGATAATTTGTTTTGTTTTTTTAATTATTTTATTTCTGTATTATACAAATGATTAACTCCTGACTGATGAGTTTGTTGGCAAAAGGGTCTGTAGGGTTTTCCGTGTATTAATTTTAAAGCGCTGTATAAGATTCGGAGAGTTAAAAAGTTATATATATATATATATATATATATATATATATATATATATATATATATATATATGCTAGCATTTCAGCCCGGCGTTGCCCGGGTGTTTAGAGGTGTATGACTACAAAGATTTTCTCAAATCTCGGTACCCTAACTATCAAACTTCGAGTCTGTCGACTGAAAATTGAGTTATTGTGTAGGGAAATGTACACAGACAGACACAAAGACACACAACCAGACAGACAGACACACACACAGACACTTTCACTTTTATATATAACTTTTATACATATACTTATATATATAAATATATATATATCGTTTATGCTATCGTCAGATGTTTAGAAAATAGTAAAAAATGAGCTGACGTTCCAGTTTTTCAGTTATTACTACTTAGTAGCAATTTCTCCCCCCTAAAAACCAAATCGATTTTGTTCCACAGATTTGAATATTCCATACATTGATTTTCAAGCTTGTAGACCAAACAATGAGAGAGTAGTTTAATAGGGGGCGTTTCACAAATGGGTGGAGATTTACTCTAACTGTATCTCACAATGCTCCGCAATTATGCACAATGTAGAAAATATGTAGAAATACAGGGTAAAACCATAAAATTGTCGCACTAAAAAAGACGACATGATTCCAGTTCCGTTTGATGAAACCCTGTTTTCTTTTTTTGTTGCAGACCATCTATTAGTTAGTCATGTATATAAAATTCCAAGAGCGATTGGAGTATTCTATGGCGTCTGAAAATCACACAATGTTCGACGAGCGAGATTGGAGATGCGCCGTTGTACAACTCTCTACCGATGCAAGTTATGACGGCAAGGTCATTGCTAGCAAACATCAAATGTATCGCTAGGCTGCCACGAATAACACGGACTTACGTAAGGTGATGAAAACAAAATTTTTGGGTACGGTTATGATATTTGGTATGGTTTCAAGTGGGGGCCATATCATGCCGAGTATTCGCCGAGCTCCCTCCAGCACTTGTGGAAAATACATGCTCCCAGTGTCGAACCCATATGGACGCAGTGATTAAGGTTAAAGGCAGCTACATAGAATAGATGTCAGCTCTACTACGTGATCAAATTACCTGAATTGATTTTTTCAATAAGTTTTAAAATAAAGCTTATTTTTGTTTTCTTTAGGGCGACACTTTTATCGTTCCACCCTGTATAAATGCGCGTAATAATGAAACGGGCCGAATTATTTACTAAAAAGACAGAAAAAAACGAGCAGTCATAAATAATGTTCGTTTTTAAAAAATATGCAAATTAGTTATCTTTTTTGAAGTCGATGGTATATTCACGACTAAGTATATAAGGAAACTGTATTCACTTTTATAATAGAATAACAATACTCAATAATATAAATACAAGCGCGACAAATAACTCATCTTTATATATGCATACGTAATGATAGATGCTAAGTAAACAAAAAGCATCTATATATTAATATCATAGCGTATGTGTTATTTTCTGTGTCACGTTTACATCCGGGTCATTTAATTGTTATGTACTTCCATTTCTTGTCATAAATAATTTTACAAAGAATTCTTCATAAGTTTGGGTTTCGGTTTCGATTATAGATGATGGCACTTAAGTCATCATTTCTTCATAGGTTTTGGTTTCAGTTTTGATTATAACTGACAAGCATGGGTGTCCGGTGTTGTTCGGGTGTTTGAATGTGTGTGTTGAGCAAAGAAGTAAGTGGTAATAGGTAGGCAGGCTCGAACCCGTACCGCGAAGGAGGGAAAAACGTGAAAAAATCGTGACGTCTTCGCGGTTGTGTTCATCGCTAAACCTGAGATGGAGCAGGTTTAAATTAAGACTACCCAATCGAAAAGAGGGGATGACTTTCGAAAATATCGGCGAAAAAAGCGACCCCACCCTGTAGAAAAGTGCCCAGTTGAGGGTGAAGAAATAAATGTTTGGGACCAATTTTTCGATATTTATGGTTCGAAGGGTCGATCTTAAAAACGATACCGTCGAAAGTTTTAGGCATACATACATGCATACATACACACATTTAAACAGACAGGTGAGATTTATTATAGACTAGCCCGGGTGCCCGGCGTTGCCCGAGTGTTTGAAGGTGAGTTTTCAGAGAAAAAAAAAGAAAGTGGTGGTAGGCAGGACGGATAGAAACCGTAACGCGAAGGCGGGGAAAAAAGCGAAATAAAAAGAAAGTGAAAAAAATTCCACAAGTCCTGCTAGTATAGATGACATTTTTTAATATGCAAATCTTATTTTGGTAATAAATATTCATTTCCCAAATTAATTCTTGCTAATTTACATTTAAGTAAATATTTTATAATGCAAAGGGTACCTTTTTTAAGTATATTAAATTACATCAATGATAATTTATGGTAATATTATACGAAGCACTCGAATATAAAAGAGATAATCTATATACATTCAAAAGACAAGACAAAATGATTCACCATAATCACATTACTGAAATCTTGACAAGTCGTATTGCAACTGTCATCATTTATTAATTGAAAGTAGGCAGCTGTTGCGAGAATGCAAACGGTTTTTAGGAAAAAAACGGGGAGAGTTATGAAAACGAAGAGAAATATTTTTCACTTTGACTCTAAAGAAAACCACCTGTTGTTCACGGTGAGAGATGCTGTTAGTGCCCCATGAGAGAAGTTCTTGTGAGTAAATAACATTATTTATCGATGGAAATCTCTCTAGACAAGGCGTGAAGCCACTTCATATAGAGAGCTAGCAATAACGAAGGATTATTATCAAAAATAACATACCTATTGACCTTTGTCTTAAAAAGGCCATGGCTATAAGATAGGAGGGGAAAAGTGAGCAGGAAGGGAATTCCACAAGTTTGCAATACTTTTAAAAAGCTACTGGAATGGAAAGTTTTATTTTGATGAAATATGAATACCTCGAATTTATGGAGACCACTAGGCCAACGAGTCAAACAAGCTGGAACAAAGGAAGCAGAGAATAAATGAGACAATACTGAAGAACATAACTAATAATAGCATGTACAGAAATAACCGAAACTAGACCGATACTGTGAGAGAGGTAGTAAGAAAGGAGAAATGGTGAAGTCGATCAAATTACAGAGCCGTTTCTTCACCTCATCAAGAAATCTCAAATAGAACAGTGATTCATCAGTTCGAATATAACTACAGACACTTGAGTTGATGACTACGTCTTTAAACGTAAAAAAATATTCAAATGTATTCAACAACGACAAATATTAATTAATTAATTGTCATTTTTAAAAACCAATACACAAATATTAAGAAGTTTAAGTCTGTGGTTGACCCATCGCTCCACTCGTTCACATATCGATGAGTTGGAGCACAGATTACTTGTGAAAAACAGCATATTTTGTTCGCTTCATCCTCTGATTACGCTGTTTATCGCTGATGTGTGTATATATATATATATATATATATATATATATATATATATATATATATATATATATATATATATAATCAGAAAGTGTGAGAGAATATATAATTATTTTCCACAGCCGAACAAACATTGCAGCCCACAAGAGCCAAGAAAGCCAACTAACCGGAAGTCCAAGACTCGAGTTTCGCCCTCATTTAGGCTTATCAGTTAGACACATCCGCGCTCGGAATTTTAAACCCGAGTCTCTTGCAAGCTGGTTTGGTGCCTCGTCCCTTATTCGATATGAGGTAGGTTCCACTGTCGAGTCTGTGCTGCGGGTTGCTTGATCTGTGTAAGTTAATAGACATTCTTGTGTGTGTGACGTGTTTGCTCAGTTGGTAGAGTGCTTGCCAAGTATGAAAGAGGCTCGGGTTTTAAATCCTTAGCGCGGACGTGTCTAACTGATTAGCCTAAATGAGGGCGAAACTCGAGTCTTGTACTTCCGGTTTGTTGGGTTTCTTTGCTCTTGTGGGCTGCGAAGTTGGTTCAGCCGTGGAAAATAATATATATGTATATATATATGCATATATATATATATATATATATATATATATATATATAAATTCCTATTCCTGTGTGTTTGTTCACAATTAGATTAATATATACAAAACATGTCTTACCTTAATCTTTCATTTTTTTCTATATATAGTACGATACATGGAAAAATATACAATTGAAAAGATTACTTTATTTGCATATGATATTAAGAAAAATTGATTTAACTAAATAGCGGTATCTTAGTTAATGTTTTTAGCGAGAGAATTATTTAAGTACTGTATTTAAATTTGTTTTTTTAATAAATTTTAAACAAGTATATTGATAATATATTTAATTTAATTTATTTTTGAATTAATATTTCCAACGGCGACCTTTTTTAAAACTTTTATTTAGACTTATTTGCCCCTAGATGCTATCCATAAAAAACAAACGTTTACCAAATATCATTTGGTAATTTCATTAATTTCTAGCTGGAAAAATAATTCCGTGTGGATAGAAAAAATGTTTGACTTTTATTGTTTTTTTTTAAATATAAACAAAAAACACTTACGAAAAAAAACTGAAAAGATTTCATTTGTTTGTTTTATTTTATTACTTACGGCAATACAGAAATCGGTAAATTTTTACCACGTAATTCAGCGTCGTTTAACAGCTAAAAAAAATGAAACTCCACCCCTCTAAATTCTACAATTTACACTTTGCTTTTTTCGCGTTAATTTCATCGATTACAAACTTAATTTTCTAATTAAAAAGGTAACTTTATACGACGTGACCCAGCGGCGTTTAATCCCTAGAATCTTTCAGCCTAATACATTTAAACAGCCTTTATAAATATTACTAGCGAGGGGTACCCAGCGTTGCCCGGGTGTTTTTAGGTGTGTGTGGTGCTAAATAAAAAAGAAACCGGGGGGGTAGGATCGAAGCCGAAGCCCTGAGGCGAAGTTTGAAAATAAAATCGGCCAGCCAGAATGAAGCATCGTTGTAAGCGAATAAGTGAAAGATGTTTGAAAGTCGTCGAGCGTTACGACGACGACGATGACGATGTAAGCATTGTTATAAACGAAGTAAGAAAAGAAAACAACGTTTGAATTAAGCGGGAGGGGGTAATCAAAACATCGAAAAAAAACAAAAAACTAACGTAAGGCAAACGAACGATGAAAACAGTAAAACGAACACGTTAAAAATGGCTTAAATAAGCCTGTTTCGATATTAAAATTTAAAAAATCGGTGGGTACCCGGGTGTTTTGGGGTGTCGCTAAGAATAAGCGACGTAAAAAAAAGGAAAACGAACGTTACGTGAAAAATGGCTTAAATAATACAGGGTTCAATATTTAAATTTTAAAAATCGAAAAAACACATCTCATTCCACGATTCGAACCTAAAACCTTTAGATAACGAACCAAGGCCTTAACTACCTGAGCTAAAGCGACGTATATGACATTTGTTCGGTTTTTAAACTATTTAAAGTAAATCAGGTCACGACGTCATGACGTAATCTGACGCATGCGTTGTTAACCCCCTCCCCCCTGTCGAAAATTGTCGATTTCGGGGTGAAAAAGTTAACGTTTCTCTCTCTCTCTCTCTCTCTCTCTCTCTCTCTCTCTCTCTCTCTCTCTCTCTCTCTCTCTTTCTCTCTCTGTTTGCGTCTCTCTCTCTGTTTGCGTCTTTCTCTCTCTCTGTTTGCGTCTCTCTCTCTCTCACACACTTCGTCTTCCTTACTCTAAAGAGTGTTACTAAAAAAGAAAATGGCGTCTGGGTTTGTTTTTTTGTAAAAACTTCGATCGTCAATATTTTTTGTAAGCGTATTTTTTTTTACTTCACATTTTTGGCTTGTTATTTTTCGTTTAACTATCGTATCTAACTATTTTTAACGTGCTAATAACTTTGGTAACGTTGTTATAGCGTAGAAGTTCATAGTTTAGCTTGTGTGAGGGTTAATTTTTTTTTTACCGATAACAACAATTTTTTTTAAATTAAGACTGCCATTACAGCTTGCTGACGTCAAGATCACGTGACATGACTCAGCGGGTGTTAAATACAAGTTGACCCAAAATAAACGGCCCCGTGTATACTTTATGTAGAAGAGTTGGCGGCCGTATTTTTGGGGCAGTTATAAATCGATTTAAAAATATGTAATGTTTAACATTAAAATGTCACTTTTTGGGGGCCCCCTGCAGAAAATCGATCAGATGACGCACTTCTGATGGTCCTTTTGGGCCAATTTTTCGTTATTTGTCGTCCGGCGGGTGGGGCTTTCATATGAGACCAAGTTTGTGAATTTTGTTCCGTCAGTCAAAAGTTTTTAGCAGACATACAAACATACATACATACATTTAGTCTTTTATATATATAGACTAGTGGGGGGACCCGGCGATGCCCGGGTGTCTTGAGGTAAATCAAAACTCCGGAGGGGTGTTAAATAATAAAAAAAAACATTTTGGTAGGTAAGTATGTGAATCGAACCCGTACCCTTGAGTTGGAAATTAATGTGTGAAAACAAAACGAGCGACGTTACCCATTAGGCCACGACGACAGACAACGTACACAGCTTTGAATTTATTTATTGAACTATAAAAACAGGCGTGCGCAATAAAAGTTAACTCTGCTGCTTCCAGTTGACCTAATTAAGAAGGTCAAATAGAAGTCACGCAGTTTTTCCCTAACAGATGTTGGGGAGAGGGAAACCAGTTCCCAATTGTCCAGATTGAATAGCAATTGTCTGATGTACACTGATATACACTGATGTACAACATTGATCAAAGCTGATTGCTTCTGGACATTTCCCGGCGCAATGCCGAGCACTTGTAAACTTTGAATTAGTTTCGCTTTTTTTCAAAAAAGTCTCATCAACACGCGAGGAGCCAAAATAGCAATACTTTTTCAAAAGTCGACGTAAATAAATCTAGATGCGACGCGCTTTCCCAAATCGTACATATTATTATTTATGGCCCATATAAACAGTTGTAAGCGATCGTAGACCTCGGAACCGTGTGCGAGAAAAGCCTTTGCGAGACATACACGAAATGGTCACACACATTTTGCCTTTTATATATAGAGATTAATTTGCAGAAGTGCAAATAAGTGAAAAAAAGTAGAAATTTTGAAAAGAACAAAAATAACATGTTAGAGTGGGGGATCACTTTTCTATATAAATTTAACGTAAAATGAGCACCCACTTTTTGGCCACCAGCGTTCAACGGGACATGGCACATCTAGCATTTTTTTTTTAGTTTGGTGATTGAGGGGGGTGGGGAAAAACTGGTAGGGAATAACATTGGAAACATAAAATAACGATAAATTTAATTATTTTTATGAGACCATTCTCTACTTTCACCTAACAATTTAATAAACAAAACAAACCCCAAAATATGGACAATTCAATTTTTTTTTCTTGGGGGATACATTAGAAACATAAAACGACAAATAAAAAGAAACTCAAAAAGCACCCCCCTAGAAAAAGCAAATCTAAAATTTCCTATTATTACAAAAAAAAGCCAGTAAAATAAGTGCCCTTAAAAACATAAAGGTAAATGTGTAATTTAGCGGCGTAAATTATTTGACAGACAAAAGAATTATAAATACTATTTATTTTTTATACAAAAAATTATTAGACCACAACGACAAAAAAAAATCATTTTTATGTTTTTTTATCATTATTTATTAGACTAAATGTGCACGCATTACACGTTTAAAATTTGGCCTTTTTTAGGTGTGGCAGATTGGCTGTTTTAAGGCCAAATTTGGCCTTTTTATGCTCTTTCATTACAAAAAAAAATATGACGGCCAAAAACATAGTTCATGAAAGAGCTTAAAAAGGCAAATCTGCCAAACCTTAGAAAGGCCAAATTTTAAAAGCAATATAGCGGCCTCGAATAATAAAAAATAATAAAAATAAAAAAATTTTCTGATTTTATTTCAGCCTTTGGGTCTAACAATGTGTTTTATATAAAAATAAATAGTTTTTTGCTATTATTTTTTTTTTGTCTGGCAAATAATTTATTCCGCTAAACTACACATTTACCAAAATAAAAAATAAATGCACGCATTAATGTTTATAAACGTTATTTTTTTTAGGTTCATAAAATCGAGAGTTTTCTAAGACAGTGATCCCTTCTGCCGAAATATCTGGTGGAGAGGGTATCAGATACTTCTTTTTAGGGGCGATTACATTTACATGTTTTAGCCGTTCTTTTATTTTTGAATTTGTTGTGGGGGTATCCACGTTACCCATGATGAAAATTATTAGTATAGCAGACGTGTTTTAAACGGAACTTCATGTCAACCCTGGCAACACCGGGTACCCATATATTATATATAACAGCAAAATTAAATAAATACGCATATATATACCCATATTTATTGTATTTTGCCTATATTTATTTTATCTTCTCTAAAATATATTTTATTTCAATTTGTCTATAATTTTCAACATGTTGAGTTTTTATATTTTGATAAGACTTGATTTCAAGAATCCTTCAGTATTCTTTAAGCCATTCTCATATATATATATATATATATATATATATATATATATATATAATATTAAGCTGAATATGTGTGTGTCTGTGTGTGTGTGTGGTCACGAATAGGCTCCTAAGTGGTTGACTATTTTAAAAAGCTGATTACATATAATGATAGAAGATGTATCGAGACACAGAAATGGGTATGTCTGATCCGGCAGAACGGTGGTTCATTAAAATGGTGGGGTCTGCGTTCGCGCCTGGTCCAAAAAGTATGGAAATAAAAAATTTAAAAAAAAACGTTTACAGGTGTTTTTGATATAGATGAACATAAGAATACTTTGATAAGTATATTTTAACTTATATAAGGATGGTATAATAAAATGTTGAGGTCTGCGTTCGCGCCTGGCCTCCATAGAATGGGAATAGGCACAAACTTTAATAAAGACTTTTCATATCTATCTGCGTAAGTATACTTTGATAATTATATTTCAGTTTGAAGAAATATGGTATAATAAAATTATGTGGCGTTCGTTCGCACCTAACCTCCATAGAATGGAAATATGTCACAAAGTTTAACAAGGTTTTTAATATAGATCCACAAAATATTGTGATAAGTGTTTCAGTGTGAATAGGTATGGTATAATAAATTATGGGGTTTATCTATTTTATTTTTACTTTCATCATATTTTGCTTTGGTTTTGATACCCCCAAATTCAACCCAAATTTACAACCCTTCCTTTTCATAACCTATCATACTTTCATAAATCAGAGTCCATTTTCAGTAGGCTGTTTTTGAACCCAGTCAACGACGAGTATTTTGCTAGTATATATATATATATGTACTAAAATTTCAGCCCGGCGTTGCCCGGGTGTTTGGAGGTGTATGTTTAGCCAAAAACAAAAAGAAAAAACGGTCAATTTTTTTTAATTTTGACCCCTATTCTGACCCCTTAATATTAACTGTTTGGGCGTCAAATCAATTTATTAAGTTAGATCCATATCCAGGGAACCTATATCTAACATTTCAAGTGTGTAGACCCTAAATTGGCGGAGGAGTTTGGTAGTGTTCTCAACAATCAAAACGTTGAACTTTGACCCCTTAACAGCCAAATTTCTGTCCGAAAAATTTCCCAAATCCCAGTTCCCTGTATATAAAATTTTGAGTCAGTAGAGTGAAAATTTACAGAGTTATTGCGTAGAAAAATGTACACAGAAACACACATACACAGAAACACGTTCACTTATATATATATATATATATATATATATATATATATATATATATATATATATATATATATATATATATAGTAGCATATCAGCCCGGCGTTGCCCGGGGGTTTTAAGGTGTATGCTGAGCAAAAAATAAAAAGCGGTCAAATTTTTAAATTTGACCCCTATTATGGCCAGTAAACTTTTATCCTTTTGGGCTCAAATCAAGTTATTAAGTTAGATCCATGTCCAATGAACCTATATCTAAAATTTCAAGTGTTTAGACCCAAAATTGTCGGAGGTGTTTCGAAGAGTTCTTAAAGGTCAAATCGTTGAACTTTGACCTCTTAATAGCCAAATTTCTGGCAGAAAATCGATCAGATCGATTTTCCCAAATCTCAGTACCCTGTATATAAAATTTCGAGTCTGCAGAATTAAAATTCACAGAGTTATTGCGTAGGGAAATGTACACACAAAGACAGACACACAGACATACAGATACACAGACACGTTCACTTTTATATATATACTAGCATTTCAGCCCGGCGTTGCCGGGTCTTTGGAGGTGTATGCTGAGCAAAAAAAAAGGTCAATTTTTTTAACGTTGACCCCTATTATACTCCTTAAAATTTATTGTTTTGGGCTCAAATCGAGTTATTAAGTATGATCCATGTCCGAGGAACCTATATCTAAAATTTCAAGAGTTTAGACACCAAATTGTTGGAGGAGTTTTGTAGAGTTCTCAAATGTTAAATCGTTGAACTTTGACCCTTTAACAGCCAATTCTTGGCCGAAAACCGATCACATAGATTTTCCCAAATCTCAGTACCCTGTATACCAAATTTCGACTGTAGACTGAAAATTAACAGAGTTATTGCGAAGAAAAATGTACACAGACAGACAGACACACAGACACGTTCACTTTTATAGTTATATAGATAATATATATATATATATATATATATATATTATTTTTAAAATGTAATTATCCACTGACACGCACTTTCGTAAATAATTGAATTCATTCAAAACATATCGCTAAAACCAAAACAAAACAACACCTATATATATATATATATATATATATATATATATATATATATATATATATATATATATATAAAGGGTGTCCTTAAATCACTGAAGGTTTGAAAATCGTTCTCATTTTACAATTAATAAGTATTTGTTCTCTAAGATATTTTACAAATAATATTTTGGAAATGAATTATAGATAAGTACAGTATTGAACAACCTACTCAAGTTGTGAAATTATTTCACCAAAATCAGGTGTCAATTATTTGGACTCCAAGAGCTTATTGGCGGCATTTTTATGTGTGATAGCCCAAATCACAACACAATTCGAAACATTGTGCGCCGATTTAAAGATCAATAGGCTGTACTTGATCTTTTGCTGGCAGACCTCGTAACGTCATCACAAATGAAAATAGGGAAAGAGTGCGAGCGAGCATTGAGCAGTATCCTGAAACATCGATTCGACTACGTTCCCACAACTTGCGATATGTCGAAGCTCACTGCACAATATTCTGCACAGTTCAAAACTCTTCCTTTATAAAGTTCAGTTTGTTCAACACTCGAAGCCTGAAGATTTCTAAACAAGGTTTAAATATGCAGTTCAAATGCAAGAACTTGTCCGAAATGACCCCAGGTTTTTGCAAAAGTTGATTATGTCAGATGGAGCCCATATTCATTTGAATGGATTTGTTAAGAAACAAAATTGCAGATTTGGGGGGGTTCTGAAAATACAAGGGCAATTCATCAAAAGCAGTTGCATCCCATAAAGTGCACTGTATGATGTGCAGTAATGGAGGAGAAGATTATTGGGCCTTAACTTTTGAAGATCAAGACAAAAATGCTGTCACTGTTACTGGAGAGAGATACCGGACTATTATTATAGAGTTCCTGCGCCCACAAATTAAAAATAGGTTCTTATTATGATCCCAACAAGATGCTAGAACGGAAAATACGGCGAGAGATACCAGAAAGCTTCTCAGGCAATGCCTAGCGACAGTATTTTCTCTTGCTGTGAAAATGTCAAATCGCCACCACGTTCCCCAGACTTGACTATTCCCGATTTTTCTTGTGGGGATATCTAAAAAAAAAATGTCCATCTTAACAAACCCCAACTCCTGCAAAAATTTGAGGAAAACATCAGGAACGAAATAAGCGATAAAAATCGCAATACAGAGATTATGCAATCTGTCATGAATAATGTTTTGGAAAGAGCACAAATATGCGAAGGCAATATTCAAAAAAAAAATATTTTCATGAATAAAGATTATATAATTTTGCATTTTTTCCCCCAATGTCTCAGTCAGATTGTGTTAAAATTACAGAAAGATATCATCTAAAATAAAGAATCTATTTAAGTTCAAAACCTTTCAGTGATATTTGAACACCCTGTACATATATATATTGCTTTTTACCACGCTATAATAGTGTTACAAGAAAACGTATAGGAAACATTATAGATATTTTCTAATAATTGATTTTTCTTATTTCAGACAAAACAAAAACTTTTAATTCCTGAGGCACTTACACCCCTGACAATTAGAATTTCAGATAAGTTTAAAGTTTCTATTCCGTTTATATATATTATATATATATATATATATAATTTGAGGTTGCTATTTTTCAAATATAAAGTAACCAGTGAAATATAACGAGATTAATACAAGAGTACTCAATACTGGGGTAGAGCAAGTTACATTTTCAATTTGTCTTTACATAAGCAGTAATGTATTTCTACACAGTTATGAGCATGTTTGGGGTTTCTAGTATTTAGTAACTAGACACTTCTTCAGGCAACAACGATTATATTCAAAAGCAGAATTCTTGATCATTCTTAATGAAGAATTGATTAAGAATTCCGCTTTTGAATATAAGACTTGTTGCCTGAAGAGGTCTCTAGTAACTAAATACTAGAAGACCGAAACATGCTCATGACTGTGTAACAACGCATTACTTCTTATGTAAAGACAAATTGAAAGTGTGTATATATATATATATATATATATATATATATATATATATATACTACCAAAAGTACCCGTCAAAAACAGCCTACAGAAAATAGACTCTGATTTATTAAAGTATGATAGGTTATGAAAAGGAAGGGCTGTAAAGAGATAGCTTCGAATTCGAGGGGTATCAAAACCAAAGCAAAATATGATGAAAGTAAAAATAAAATAGATAAACCCCATAATTTATTATACCATGCCTGTTCACACTAAAACACTTATCACAATATTCTGTGGATCTATATTAAAAAAACCTTGTTAAACTTTGTGACATATTTCCATTCTATGGAGGTCAGGCGCGAACGAACACCCCATAATTTTATTATACCATATTTCTTCAAACTGAAACATAATTATCAAAGTATACTTACGCAAATAGATATGAAAAGTCTTTATTAAAGTGTGTGCCTATTTTCATTCTCTGGAGGCCAGGTGCGAAAGCAGACCCCACAATTTTATTATACCATCCCTGTATAAATTAAAAAATGCTTATCAAAGTAATGTACATCTTTATAAAAAATACTTGTAAATGTTTTTTTTTTAATTTTTTATTTCTATACTTTGTGGATCAGGCGCGAACGCAGACCCAACAATTTTAATGAACCACCGTTCTGCAGGATCAGAAATACCCCTTCCTGTTTCTCTGTACATCTTCTAACATTATATGTAATCAGTTTTTTTAAAATAGTCAACCCTATAGGAGCCTATTCGTGACCAGACACACACATACACACGCACATACATTCAGCTTTATATTATGCATAAGCCTGACGAATCCTATAGTGGATGAAACGCAGAATATTCAGTGTAGCTTAATCGCCATATATATTTTATAAATGACTATATATATATATATATATATATATATATATATATATATATATATATATATATATATATATATATATATACTAGCTGCAGCGTGTTCCGGTGTTTCTCAGGAAAGTAGATTATATCTTGAAATTCCATGCCCAATCTTGAATGTGTTCTCATTTTAGGTCAGTTTAAACTATTATTTGTTATTCTGTAATCAGAAATACCATCGTCGTTAAGCATATGAAATGAGTATTCCCGTATGAACATCTTTTATCTGTGCATATGCATGTGAAATATTTAATATAATTTCTGAGCATTATTTCCGGAGTGTGTATAAATTATGTAAATAGATTTTTAGTCTGGAAAACTTGTGCAAATATATTTGGTTTATGAATTTTATGTTCAGTAGTGTTACGATAATAGTGAGCAAAAACAAACACTTGACAGCGCAATAAAAAGACACATAACCTGTGATAAAATATTTTGTTTATCCAAATTTTGTTTTCGGTTTCTAGAATGACAGTTTTAACATTAGTGATGGCGCGCGTAACGAGGTTGGTGTGTGTTGCTTAGCTCACCGGTTGTACTCGCGCGCTCTCTCTCTCTCTCTCTCTCTCTCTCTCTCTCTCTTTCTCTCTCTCTCTCTCTATTTATCTCTCTCTTTCTCACTTTCTCTCTCCTTTTCCTGCTGTCTATACGTTTATTTTATTGGCACAGATGACGTCAAACATCCCACAATGCAGTGTCTTGAAAATGTCAGTCAATTTCGTTGACTTAATCTCCGGGGATTCTACTTCTCCCATTTTGACTTCTTTAACGTCATTACCGAGAGTACCCGCATCCAGGCTTCTGGCCAACTTTCCTTTTACGTCATTCCCTGACATTTGGATTGTCCAACAGTTTTAGCCGCTTTTACTTAGTGACTGGTGTAATTTTTTTTTTATCTTTGTATTTCTTGCACGGGCAAATGTTCGTTAATGTAAAAATTGAGAATACCACCGTGCACCCCCCCCCAAAAAAAAGAAACTGTATAAAACTAAAATTCTAAATAGTAAATTCACACCTCTTTATTTATATAAAAATGCACGATAAAATGAAATGGATTTACAAGAAAATGGAAAATATTATCACCCTAAATTTCCCGTTTAAAAATTATAAAACCATCTACGACCTTAAAATGTACAATATTTCTGTTTTCTTTGTAATTGGTATTTTTGTGGATGTAATTTAGGACTACTTATATCTTATTGTCAGAAAAAAGAATCCCTCAAAAAAGAAAAGAAGAAAAAAACTTACGTAATGTTTCTTCGAATATCATAATATTTAATGTTTTTAATCAGAAATACTGAAAACGTTACATTTCATTTTATGTAGTCGGTTCATGAAAGAATGGGGCAATGTTTAATTTTGTTTCAATCCGTATATCCTCATCGAGGAATCGGTAATTTGGTTATAAATGGAACGTATGATGCTGACCATTGAAAAAATAGAAATGTAAATAATATCGGAACGGCACAATTCTGTTGACACACCGGTTCTCTCGTATCATCGAAGTTAAGCAACGTTCAGCTTGGCCAGTAGCAGATGGGTAACTATTTGGGAAAACTAGACGCTGTGTGTACCTTCTAGGAAGGTTGGACGTGGGGCTAGCACCCTTACCCCGAAAAAAATAAATTTTCGCTACAAAAGCATCTACAAAGTTGTGGATGGCCTATGTCCCTCCAGGGGCTCAAGGCTATGAAATAATACCGGGCGTTATCTATTACGACACTGTAATTAACCAAGAAATGTTGTTTTTAATGGAAAATGATGACATTCGATCGTAAATCCTTCTGTTTACGTACGAAAAACAAAACAATAAATTTATTTCCAACTGTAACAACGCGCGGGCGCGCGTATGCAAATGAACACGAAATACGAAATGACGTAACCGTAAGTAAAAGCCTATAAAAATAACGTTTGCCCAAACAGATGACTAGCATGTTGGCGAACACGTTTGAAATGACGTTCGAGAGAAAAAAAAAAAGATCAGGGAGAAGGAGACAATCGCGTTATAATAATCGACTGGCGGGATAATGATGAAATAACTGTCGTTGTTACAAAAAAAGGGAGAGTAGTTATTACTTGTCCTGTATTCCTTGCGACGGACTCTGCTACAACGTGTTGGGTCTATGTGTATAAACGTGGTACATACCCCTCTCAAATGAACACGAAGACCATTTGTTCTGAAACATGTCAAGTATAAAGTACGTTATTTTACAGTTCTTTAATATTTTCCTTAAATATCGGTGGTATTGCTTTATCAGGGGATTTTTAAAATCTGACTCAGTTTAGTTAGTTGGAAGCGTTCCAGAATTATTTATCGCTTCTATACAGCATACACGTCTCACGTGCGTACAGGGGCGTGGAGAGGACTACTGCCCGGAATCCCATTATTTTTATGGCCATTGTTATTGCGTGGTTGTTAAATACGCGGGAGTTGAGTCGACCAAAGACAGATTGGACTGCCCTGATCCTGTTCTCTGCGTCTTTTTTGTATGTAGAAGCATATGTTAGAAACCTCCCTAGGATGGAGAACTGTCCACTTCGTCTAATGGTTGGTTGTTTATTTTGGTCTTAAAGTTTGGGAGCATCACTTCTGGAAAATGTTAAACGAGCCTTGATCTTGACCGTGTTAACTTGCATATCAAAACGTTCGTGGTCAGAGTTTTACTGGTTGACAAACAACTGCAGTTCCTCTACCATCTAACCTGGGATGGCATTGTAGTCTGCATGCTGCAGTTCTCGCAGTCTCATAGTCTTATTCTGGCGCAGAGTCGAACCAGGTTGAAAACGCCGCCATCCATACGGAATCGTTGGTTGATCGAGGGTGTGTTTAGGGGAATCTCGTTGATCACTTCTGCCGTGTATAGCGAGAAACATATTGGAGCCAGAACACAACCCTGCTTCAGGGTACTTCAGGGTGTTGCTGTTGATGAGGAATGGGCCTGAAGTATTTCAGGTCCTAGAATGAGCGTCGGTGACCAGCGACTACCATCATGCAACACCGCTTCCGTTAGGCAGGACACTTCAAAGGATGGATAATTAAAGGCTCCCTGAAAATAAATGCTATATGGAAAAGTGGCGCAGGGTACGAGGCCACGAGGAGCCACAAAAATGCGCTACAAAGACTAACTCAAGTGCACTCTGGCTCTAACATCGACGCGTCCTCATGGGAGGAAATTGAAAGGGACAGGGAGACGTGGAGTGGTGCAGTACATCATGGAACAGTAGACTTTGAGGAGAAAAGGAAGAAGGATAAAGAGGCTAGGAGAAGATAGCGACAAGAACAACGCCGTCCCCTTCGATCCTTTGCGAACACTGTGTACGACCATTCAACCATAGACTCGGACTTAATAGCAACTTTATACACAAACATCCATTTCAAAGATAGGAAACTAGTGGAAAATTACAGGACCCAATACTCGGACATAAGAGGGAGCCGACGAATATTTTCCACTATAAAACTAAAATGCCTGCTTACATCTCTTCTTACATAATCATAAGGGGCAGATAACTCCCTGGTACTTTGTGTGCCAAGGAAGCAGACACCTCCCCGATACTTTCTGTATTAGGCACTGATAACTTCCACAACACAGGAATAGATAACTCTTTTACCTATGCAAAACAGTCGCACTAAAGTTTGTTTTCGAATTGAGTGCAGAAATGTAGAATTCTATTTTTCTTAAATAGTATATGTGTGAAACGCAAGAACAATTCTTCGATTCAAATAATGTAAAAAAATGTTCTGTTTATTTATTCACGTTATAACTCGCTTCTCGGGTTCATCAGTTATAGTGAATGTACAATACTTAAACAGACATACAACTTTATCGTGTTGTGCAAAAAAATAGAAAACATTTTAGGACCACATTAAAGAATAAAAATACAAACTTTTAATGTTTATATTCGTTCTTTAAACGCCGTTCGTTGTTGTAGAGTGAATACGAAACGTATAAGCTCTTTCGTATTAATTGGAGTCATCGGACTACTGTTCTGATCTTGAGTGTCATTCTCACAACGTTTCCGTCTATGTAACCTCCGACCTTCTTCAGAAGTATCTTGTCGGACTCTGGGATGTTCCTGATGAACTCAGGAGTCTGGGAGGAATTTTGAACGCAATCCTGTATTTACTTCACGGAGGTAGCATGCCCTCGTTCTGTCAGCCATAACTAGATAGAGATTTTAAGTTATTAGCAATTGTATTTTTCGGCCACCCACACTGAGAAGTGAACTTCAACCTTCAAGATAATATCATCTGAAGAAAGTTGGTGGTGACATCGACCGAAACGTTATAAAAATAACACTTCATATGAGAACACCAATTCGAAAAATCCAAGTAGTACGAATACTCAATCCTCATTTCAAAAATTCAGAAACGTCTACAATTCTAATTTGCATAAATCCTATCTGACAAAGTACAAGAATAGTCCCGAGTCAAATTATGTGGAAGCACATTCGATGTTTATTTGTAATAATGCTGTCTATAATTCTTCCTCTTCGGTGATCATAGAATATATAAGCAGACATACAACTCTATAGCTTTGTTATTTTGTAAATTGATTTTTTTAATAGACTACTTATAGCCAAATCCTATAATCATTAGGAATGGATTCAAATTAAAATATTACAGAGTTAGTTTCTAAGTTCATGTTATATAATGGTGTATATTCTTTACTGTTAAAATTTATAATATATATCTGTTGCTTGTGAAATGTTAAAACAAGTCCAAGCTTAGAGTTTGCGATGGTTAAAGTGTTTTAATATAGTAGAAATAAACAGTTGATTTCAATAGGATCGTCAGTAAATTTTCGATTCTAATTTCAGATTGATTTACATGATAACCACACATCCACCTATATGAGATTATGCTGGGATTTTACCTTTGCTTTAAAAATGTCTACGAAAATCAACGACAAAATATAAGCATTATGTATACAGCATATAGTAAGCCTTGTGGTATTCCTGTTAGTAGGTAAAATTTTGTATATAAGTATATAACCTTTGCACGTGCTATTTAATCAATCAACAATTATTTTATTTCGAAAAATTGTGTTTCCGTGTCAATCAACCATGTTTTTTTCTTTCAGCCAGATTCGTGCCTTTAAAATATCTTTTATCTTTCCTAGGTAAAATTTCTTGTACACGCAACTCCATATAAACCAATAGCCTTTATGTAATTCATTATATGTTATAAACTAAATAGATTTATAAATATTATAATTTAGCCTCTTTGAATCACTCTTTAAGATACGTAATCCTACAGAGATAGTAGATAATATTGCCCCAGTATTAAATTTACACTTCTCATAGAAGCCAAAAATAATTGAGTGTTTTTTCATAGCCATACATACCCACATGTCAACGAAAAAATATTTGCTTTCTTCTTCTATATTTACTATATACTAACGTTAGCTCAAAAATAAATCTTTGCCTTGCTTGGTTCTACAAAATAACGGAATACACTGCCATCAGCAGCATGAGTCTGTTTTTATTAACACTAACATACACAACCTTTTCAGAGGCGATTTCACATACACATAATCAATCAAACAAGTGTGTTATTATATATTGTGCTGCTCCTTCTTCCAATTTACTTTTTTTAGAAAACAGAATCATATCTTAACAATCATTTTATTTAATCATCAAAAAAGAAGACAAACTTATGAACGCTATTTTTTCTCTACGCTTTTCGCCATTCATTTCCATTAGGATCTAATATTTATTGAGGCCCCAAAGATGATGAATTTAAATTTTCTCTTTCGCTTTGATTACTACATAAAACATTCAATGGCATTTTGTCTCGCTTCTATACATACAAAGCATAGGCTCATTCGCCGAATGCTTCACCAAACAATGACTCGGGCAGCTATTTTTATTCAGTTGTAGATTTACGTCTTACTTTCATAACTATTCAAATCGGAAGGCGAAACCAATTACGATGATTTTTTTTTTACGTTTTAAAAGAAAGGAGACGATGAAATAGTCTGGCTTGCTTATTTGACACTCGCACTTGCTGGGACACTGAAAGCATTGGATCCTGTGGATGCCGTGGTAAATACTGTGTTCATGGCGTGTGGTAGATTCATTGGAGTTCGTTATGAAGGAGTTTGGAATTCACAGGTGGTTTTCAAATCCACATGCATATTTCTGTAAAGGGAGGTTTGTTTTTATTTTCTTTTGTGTTACAATGTTGAACTGTCGCGTATACACCAACTCATTTGGTAGAATGAGTGTCACAACAAAAAACACATGTTTTAAATGCTGGCATTTCGTTTATTAAAGTAAAATATTTATATGCATGAATTATGTAATTTTTCATAATTGAAATTATCCCACTTTCTAAACGATTTAAGATTTCCGAAAATACTGAAGACTTTCTTAACAGTGCATATGCAGAGAAAGTGCTGTGCTTCTTTATTAATTATATTTTCTGGTACGCTTCAAGTTTTGCGGTGAGATTTGTTTAGTAAATTGCTAGGTGAAAGTACATTATAGTTACAAACACCCGCCCCTCCACACTTAAATAAAGGTTCATTTCTCTGCATAAGTACAAAATTGTACTATATGCGTTCCTATAATGATAGTGTACGAATTTTAGGTGTGGGTTCATTAGTTTGTAAAATAATATTTTATTTAAAAGATGTTTCTGATATTTCTCTTATTAACAAATTTTATGGAAATATTTTATAAATTGTTAGTTGAAAGTACAGAATATTAAAAGAAACTCCCGCTTTTCCCATATTAATAATGGGTTTCTAAAGAATGACGTCATATTTTCTACTCCGTACTTTCTCTCCATAAGTACAACATTTTATCATATGCATTCATATAATCATAATTTATTTTTTCATTGATTTATTAAACTATATTATTCAAAAGATATTTCTTTTATTTACTTTAACAAAAAAACAATATTTAAAATATTTTGTAATTTTTTTAAATTTTGTAATTTTCTTTAACACTTGCATAGAGGCGTTGCTTCATGACACTCCAAAGGTTTTCAATTGGGTTTAAATCGGGTGAATTTGCAGGCCACTCCATTTTCTGTCACCCAGAGAATCCCAGTTGTTGCAAATACTCTTTGCTTTTGTTTGCTGCACGCGAGGCAGCATTATCCTGCATAAAAATAATGGTTGTTCTGAGCGTCAACCTTTGCTTCTTCAGCCATGGTTCAAAGTGCTCCTTCAGAAAAGCTATGGAAGCATCTGACATAATTTTTACACCTTCTGAGACTCTCCATGGTCCAACTAAAGTACATCCGATAATCCCAGCCCAAAGCATCTATCTAGGAGCCAGCCATCTGGGCCATCAAGATTGACACGCACTTCATCTGTGAATAAAAGTTTGGAAAAATCCGTTTACATGTTGTCCTCCGTTTACATGTTGTCCTCGGTTTCGTATGTGATGTTGCTTTAATGCCACGGATCATCAGAATTTGCCACTTATTTCAGAAGGCGACATCGAGTGCTTTTTTGAGACATTCTTTAATGCGGCTTGGTCAGAGACTTCTCGACTTGTCTGCACAGGGTCCTTAACAACTTCACGTTTAATTTGGAGTAGAGACCAGCGTGAAACAACTCCAGATTTACCTTTATCAGCTTTCTCACTTACCTTTGTAGGGTCCTTGACAAAGTTCTTCACAGTTTGATGGTAGCTTCCTATAATTTTCGATATTTACTTTTGCTGTTCTGTAATAGTACTCTTTTTAGAACTACTCAATCCACCTTTACGACCCATTTTATTGACGAAACAAACTGCCTTGTTACTAATTTGACACACCTCAAATATATAGGATTCAGCAATTATGATGGCAAGTTGTTTACATTACGCGAAACAGTACGAAACTTTCATTGCACGGGCAGCTCAGCATTGCCAACGTTTCTGAAGCTTTTGATACGAAACTACCGATAAGTTTCTGAAACTGGTAAAAAAATAGTATCTCGCTAACAATTTGACACGCTATATATATATATATATATATATATATATATATATATATATATATATATATATATATATATATATACTTAATAAACTTTCTTTGTAGCTGTTAAATTTTTCTAATTGTCTTTTCTATTTCTATTTACTATACATATATATATATATATATATATATATATATATATACATCTAACTATAAGTGCGTATGCATGTACACATATATACATATCAATATGCATTGGATGGTTACGCAGCAAGGCACATAAAAATGTTACTACTATTTAAAAATTACATAGTTTATTTTATTTTTTGCTTAGATTTTGTATATAATGCTTCCAGTATCTTTAATCTTTTAACGATTGAATCCATATTGAGGATTTTTGTATTTTCTACTAGGGCCTTTATAAATTGAGAATGTGGGCAGCCATGTTATTTTAGGTGTTGGGAAATTGTGCCTGTGTCGGAAAAGTGTAGGGTCAATTGTCTGGACAATGTATTAGTCGTACTTTCAATGTAGCTATTGGTGTTGGAGATGCATTCTCCCAAGCGGCCTTTGAATTGATAGACTACATTGATTTCATCGATTGATTTTGTTGTTGTTGTTGTTGTTGTTGTTATATATATATATATATATATATATATATATATATATATATATATATATATATATATAAAGCTTTCTCAATTTTATATATTAATTTGTAAAGTGACAATACAGAACAGGTAATGTAGCCCCCTTCCTTATCCATGTTAAGAACGGCGTTCTAAATAATAACATTATTGGGTTATGACGAACAGTTTACAGAATAAATTTGTTATTTGCGTTTTACAAGCAGATTTAGAACTAATTTTATATGTTGGATCTGAAAATTATATTAGTTTAGCTAAATCAGGTCAAATTTCTAGGGTATGACCACATATCGGTGTCTTCGTTTTTTTTCATATGTCCGCATGTGTGGAGCATGTTAGAGTTGGTAGTGATAAAATTTCATGTCGAATAATTGTTTTAATTGGAAATGGTTATTTTAATGGCAAGAAGTCTTCAGATCTGGTAGTTGTGAGTGATTATGTCGAAAAGGGAATATTTTGAAGTCATAAAACCTAGTAATCTTCTAATAATTTGTTCAATGGGTGACGAGCAAAGAAGAAATTCCATGAACACCTAAAGAGATGGAGACCAGGTATCAGAGTCACTAGGACAGTGTTATAATGGCTGTTTACTGTTGGAATCTGAAGAGAGACCTCCTTGTCACTGAGCATTTCAGAAGTTCGAAGAAACGGAAGTTCAAGCCCTGAAGTTTGAACAATAGTGAAGCATATGCAATTTACGCGCACTTACTTATATCAACTCCCACCAGTCAGTTTATAGTAATCGATGTTTCTATCAGGTAATCAATATATGTTGTTGGCAAAACAGTTCTCTTTGCAGAACATATTTAGGATGATATGTGTTGAGAAAAATCAGCTGATAATGCCGCAAAAATGTAACGGATTTTGTCACAAGATCTGTTTTTTTTTAATCAACTTGGCACAGAAACCTCACCTGATGGAAAGAAACAGATACCATTTTATGAATCATCAGTTCAAATATACCCTACATCAGTTGTCGAAATCTGGACAAAGATTTAAAAAATGTTGGCCAGTACTATTGTAAAAAAGCGCATATAACCGCGTGTGATAAAATCAGCAGCAGTTGTAGGATAGCTGGCTTGCGAAAATATTAACAACATCAGCCGTTAAAGCACGTATACAAATTAGTAAGTGTGCGCAAGCTTGCGCCACAAGAAAAGGAGAGAACGAAATACACCACGTGGTCGAGGAGAGAAGCAGATGTCCCGTCAAGATGGACGTGTAAATACGAGCGCAGGAAAGCGCTGGCCAACGGCCAGCAGGAGGTGACGAGGAGAAAGACTTTAAAAAAGCACATGTGTGTGCGAAAAGATTTTTGCAAGATAATTTTATTTCTTTCCTATATATTTTTTGTTTGTTATTAATGTTTGCTCCTGTGACATTACCCTGTTTATTAAGCCATTGTTTAACATATGGAGTTCCACATAAGAAATGTCAAACCACAAGAGTAGTTAAGAGTTATTCAGTTCCGCATCATCATAATCATTATTATTATTATTATTATTATTATTATTATTATTATTATTATTGTTGTTGTTGTTATTGTTGTTGTTGTTATTATGGTTATTTTTGTTGTTATTATTGTTGTTGTTGTTATTATTATTGTTCTTTTTCTTGTTGTTGTTATAATAATTATTATTGTTGTTATTATTATTGTAGTTGATGTTATTATTATTGTTATTGTTGTTATTATTGTTATCGTTGTTGCTATTGGTATTATTATTGTTGTTGTTACTTTTTGTTATTATTATTGTTGCTGTTGTTATTGTTATTGTTCTTATTATTGTTATTATGGCTGTTATTATGGCTGTTATTATTATTGTTTTTATGAGTGTTGTTGTTATTGTTTTTATTATTATCACTATTATTTTTATTATTATTGTTATTATTATTATTATTGTTATTTCTGTTATTAATAATGTTGTTTTTTCTTATTGTTATAATTAGTATTATTGCTATTAGTTTTATTACTATTATTACTATTAGTATTACTATTAATAATATTATTATTGCAGTGTTTGTCGTTTTGTTTTTATTGGTAATACTTTTATTTAAACTAGTATTTTTAATTTTTCTCATTCTTCATTTTTTTTTTATTATTATGATTGATTTATTTACTTTAATTAGTAATCGTATTTGTAGTTTGTGACGAGCAAGGGAAATGATTCCATGATCACCTGAAGTTGCAATATTAATCGTATTATTAGTTGTAGTCTTTTGATTATATTAGTATTATTCTTATTTTTATTATTTGTATTATTTTAATATTCTAATGATTATTATTATTTGTCTTATTGTTATCATTGCTGTTCTTCTGTTCTATTTAGTATTTTATTTTGTTTCTTTATGCTACTATTATATCGCTGTGGTAAGTTCTGTTAGTATCATTAGCAATAGTATAATCATTATTTGTATCATATTTTTCTTATTACATCATTAATAGTAAAGGTAGTAGAATTACAATTTCGTTACTTAATCTAATTTCTCGGCCAACGTCGGGATACAGGTAAGCTAGTTATTACTGATAGTTATAAGGTAATTAATAATATGTGATTTACGGAAACCATTAATCACTGTGCTTTTAGTTACAGTGTTTTTTTATCACGCTGCATTAGTGTTACGTGTAAAGTAAACATGGTTGATATTTTGGAATGAGTGATTTTTGCTATTTTAAACAATAGGTTAAATCAATAAGTTATATATATATATATATATATATATATATATATATATATATATATATATATATACAGCAATTCTACTGCGAAACAGTTGGTCTGTGGATGACTATTTTGTTCTCCCTCCTTGAATCGAGCGTCGTCGTAAATAATTTCACACGTGGTTGGTTTAACTTAACCCGGAACACTTTATTTGGGAATAAACAAAAAAATCGAACACTGTAAAATTATATGAACTAAGGGGAACTGTGGAAATTTCACAGCGGACTCTTGGATATGTATATATATATATATATATATATATATATATATATATATATATATATATATATATGTATGTATATATATATATGTATATATATATATGTATATATATATATAAGGAATTTGTGGATGCTCAGCGTAAATGAAGGATCCCTGATATTATTGTAGCTCTCTTGTTAAAACTGCAGAAGTATTCATTTAAGTTATCGATTCTTATATATTATAAAGTTGCGAATTCAAGAATAAAAATAAATATCTATATGACTTGGGTGCATTACATTGAATCGAAACTATATATATATATATATATATATATATATATATATATATATAGGTACACATATATATATATATATATAGACATGCATATATATATAGACATACATATACATATATATTATATGGATATATATATATATATACAAATATATTTATATATATATGTTCACTTATTAATTAATTAATTAATTAATTAGGATCCAATGAGAGTTACATGCGTTGATCTATACAAGTAAAATAAAGAATAGAGAATAAAATAAAATAATAATTTTGTGAAAGAGTGAAAGAATAAAAATATCAAGGATAAAAGTAAAAAATAAGTTAAATTGAAATAAAAACATTTGTATGCGAAAAGTGAAAGGCGAAAATGGATGCATTCTTGTGTGAAGATGGTGTTATATGGTAACGGGATAATCGGTCTAGTCCTGTATAGGTGGGATATATTCTACTAAAGGCAGACACATATGAGGGTTATGGTAGAGAATTTACAGGAATATACTAACAGTAAAATTAGGTACAATTATGGAAAGAGTAATAATAATTATAAAAAGAGTCATCATAGTAATACTAATCTATCTATCTATCTATATATCTATAAAAGTGAACGTGTCTGTGTGTCTGTGTGTCTGTCTGTCTGTGTACATTTCCCTACGCAATAACTCTGTCAATTTTTAGTCTATAGACTCGAAATTTGAAATACCGGGTACTGAGATTTGGGAAAATCGATGTGACGGGTGTCAGCCAGAAATTTGGCTGTTAAGGGGTCAAATTTCAACGATTTGAACTTTAAGAACTCTACCAAACTCCTCCGACAATTTTGGGTCTAGACACTTGAAATTTTAGATATAGGTTCCTTGAACCTGGATCTAATTTAATAAAGTGATTTGAGCCCGAAACTATAAATTTTAAGGGGTCATAATAGGGGTCAAAGTTTTAAAAAATTAACCCTTTTTTTTTTTTGTTTTTTTGCTTTTTTTTGCACAGCATACACCTCCAAACACCCGAGCAAGGGGTCAAAGTTCAACGATTTGACCTTTGAGAATTCTACCAAACTCCTCCGCCAATTGTGGGTCTAAACACTTGAAATTTTAGATATAGGTTCCTTGGACATGGATATAACTTAATAACTTGATTTGAGTCCAAAACAATAAATGTTAAGGGGACATAATAGGGGTCAAAGTTTAAAAAAATTGACCGCTTTTTCTTTTTTTTTTTTTTCTCAACATACACCTCCAAACACCCGGGCAACGCCGGGCTGAAATGCTAGTATTATTAATAAAAGTAAGGTTTAATAATAATAATAATAATAATAATAATAATAATAATAATAATAATAATAATAATAATAATAATAATGTGCCCATGTTTTTCGTTCATTAGTTTAGCTTATTCTGTATATAAAAATAAATATACATAGATAAGTGTGTATATATATATATATATAATATATATATATAATATATATATATAAAGCATAATATATCAATCTATCACACTATCCAATGTAATCTATCTAATCTAATCAAACTATTATATAATAGGAACATCGTCTGTGTATGTGAGAGAGAGAAAGAAAGTTTTTATGGACTCCAAAACGGTTTGGCAGATTTTTATGAAATTTCAGACGAATGTACTTTATGCATATGACAGTGTACTGTGAAAGGTTTTGTATCGGAATCTCTTGCATGAGTATCGATAATCGATAATCGAAATAATCAGATGAAACAAGAAACAGACGATTTAAAGTAACACCTCGGACAGCCTAACATCACTGTGCATTTGAGAAGTTTTGTAGCCACACAAGCTGACAGGCCCGACATATAAAATCAACGGTATGTTATTTGATATGACATGAATGTTTCTTTTTAGAGCACAATTGAACAATGCTACTTGATTTTTGCATTTTAAACTTTACTCAAAGCCATTATATGAAAATAATTGTTTTAAATATAGGGCACAATCACGTTGACACACCGGTTCCCGTCAGATCACCGGAGGTAAGCAACGATGAGCCTGGCCATGGGAAGGTGAGGCGCTGTATGTACCGTGACGTAAAATATCAGGTTGGGAAACATGCGCGGTCTATCCTTCTCTCGATGGTAAATGAACCTCTCTTAAACCGTGGTAGGTAACCCATCTAGTGATGGCGTCACGATAAATAATACTCTTGCTCGCCTTGGAAAAGCATCAAGTGTTTCCAGCTATTAGAAAAAAACGTGAATTTGTTCCCGTTTCACCTGCGCCTACTGGCGTTGGATGATACATTTCTTTTTTTCCTTTCACACACACACACACACACACACACACACACGCACACACACACACACACACACACATATATATATATATATATATATATATATATATATATATATATATATATATATAAACTTAGAAAAATATATATGGCAATTAAGCTACACAGAATATTCCGCGTTTCATCCACACTAGGATTCGTCAGGCGTACACATTTAACTACATATAGATTTAAAATAGGTCAACTCACTAGATATCTACACTCCCTGCTAAAAACTGATACACAAAGGAAGGGTTCAACATAAGGTCAACTGGGCCTTTGTTCTGTAAGTGCCTGTCCATTGGTTGATTAGGAAGGGAGCAGTGGAAACTAGGAAGCTGATTGGCTAACTAAAAATTCAATAGAATATTCGTATATAAAAACGCAAGCCTACAACAACTCTTCGCATAAGCCTGACGAATCTCAGTGGGGATAAAACGCGGAATATTCTGTGTAGCTTAATTGCTATATATATTTTTTTAACTTACTACCTAGATCTTCCTATATATTTAGCACTGTTGAAGTAAATACTTAGGTTACGCATAAAATTATACTTTCGTATATTAATTTTTGTGATTAAATGAAGTAGTCATATATATGTGTGTGTGTGTTTTTTTTCAATACTATTTCACCTTTTCATATACTAACCCTTGATTTATGAAGCTCAATGTAAATACAGAGCATATAACAAACAAATGACAAACGTCTATATTCTAAATTTCATGAATTTGACCATCTTTAAATTTATTCCTTTAATTACGTTTACATTGACAATTCTTGACAGCAAATGTTTCGTGGCGCAAAATCATTCACTTATTTATTATATCAATCAATGAATCTATTCTGCCTTTAACTCGTCAATAAATTATAGAATATATTAAGTATGGGATCTAATTTCAATGTATTAGGATACCTTTAAAATTATAAATATTGGGATATATTTGAATTCAATAAATTTGAGTAGATTAAATATTATGAAAGGATAATTAAAGACCATATCGCTGATTTGAATATATATTAATTTATTTTGAAATGTTTTAAATTATATCATTGTTGAATTTAAATGAATTATCAATTTATAATACAATTGGATTAATATATAAATAAGCTAGAATAAAACTAGATAAAAACAGTATTAATAAAAACTCATATAATATAACTAGGTTTGATAAATGAAAACAACCGATTTAAATATAAAAGTGAATTGTCGATCTTTAACTGTTTTTAAACAGATTACGATAGAATATTACAAAGTGAAACTTTATATTAAAATTAAGATTAATGTCAATTTTGTAGATTGTGTCACAAATGAAAGAAACTACAAGTAGTGTAAAGTGTATAAAATATAATACGTATTTATCATACAGAATATAGGAGCCACTAAAATGGTATGAGAGGAATGTGTTCGTAGCATGCAGATGAATATTGTATAAATGTCTCCATCTAGTCTCTGAAACCAGTGGGAATTATAGGACTGATTGATTCTACTTAGTTCTCAAATAGGGGGCATTCGTACCCCACAACATAAAAATTATTAAATGGCAATAAAAGAATTATTCTGTATATAATAATAAATTTAATTATAACAGCAATAAAAATGATTTATATATTGATATATAATTTGCATATAATCAACAATGATATTACCGGAAACAAAATACATATATTTTGTAGTTGTTTTTTTTTTTTAATTAAATAAATATATAGATATATGTTATATATATTTCAATTATTAATATTATCTAAGTATATATAAATATATATATATATATATATATGTATATATATAGGGCCCGAAACATGCATGTAGGTAGATTACTGTTTTGAAAAAATAATAAATAAATAAAATAAAATGTTATATATATATGTGTGTGTGTGTGTGTGTGTGTGTATTGATTATAAATAATAAATTGATGAAATACTAACTAGAATGCTTTCAGTAGTGTTTTTAGTGATGTTACTTGTAAATTCAAAATGGCATAATAACAGATAAAATAAAATGTAATTGCAACTTCTCTTCCAATTTTCGCATTTTGTAATCATGTCCAAAAGCATTTTATTTTATTTGATGGATTAATATATGATATTTCTTCCGACGAGTTAAGGGCAAAATAGATTCATTGATGGGTTTAATAATTAAGTGAATGATTTTGCGCTACGAAACAGTTGATGTCAACAATCCTTAATTGAGAGCCATGTTTAATTTCAGAAGAGTTTCCGATGGGTCGCTATTGCAAAGAATTCCTCGGTATGAAGAATTTTCAGGGGGCGTGGTTTTGTACAACATAAGCTCGTCACGCCTACCTTAGCCGTGTATTTTTTGTTTGAAATACAAATAAAGTAACACACGTAGTGATAAGCAACAGTATATTTTCTTTATTCCAAAGCACGGTCAAATTTTATTTAAACAAAAAAAAAAATTCTTGGTATATATTTGATTTCAGCTTCAACAGCGGTTAAGACCCATCGATCACGATTAAAACAACTGGCCACCGCAAACAAGATAAAAACAGTTCAAGGTGTGGTGCCTTCGAAGAATAATGCCCGCGTCGGTTTCTATTGTTTTCTATTGCAATTTGAGTTTCATATTTCTTATATGGAGTGATTTTTTTATATAATATGTTTTTAGAAAAGACTATCTAGTGAAGACGTATAGTAGGTTAGACTTGTGAACTATAAAGGTTTTGAACATATTTAGATTGTGCAATAAGATGACGTGCTTCTTGACCTGTAAATATAGAAATTACACACGTAATGTCACTAAAAATGTCACTATAAAATCCCTATAAAAATTATTTGACTATTTTGTCTACCGTTAAATATGATAAAATTCTTCCCATTTAAATATTCTATCTGGTTAGACGTAGTAAATAATAGCTAGCTCCTCTTTCATATAAAGGTAGATAGTTCAACCATAGTTAAATGCGATCCAAATGCTTACTTTCTACTGGCTACAGCATTGAGATGTGTGGACGGGCGCCATTCCTTTCCCTGGATTACTACATTTACCCGTCATCCATATTTCATGATACTAATGTTACACAGCGATGGCCTTGCTTGAATGGAAAAGTTGAGTGACCCTATAATGGGAGTCGATGAAACCACGTAAGGTTCAGACGGAGGTTTTCTCTTTAATTGTGGAGACACATGAAGTAGAGATGTATACAGGGCACTTTCTCCAATGAGAGCGGTCGCGTACAATATTAGCCTGTCTGTCTTTCTCCCTCTCACATGAGTAGGCATCTTTTTGATTTTGTTCTTTTTGTAATACTCATTGTTGATAAATTTAATATCAGCGTACCAGTGATTTTATCAGCAATTGAGCCAGAACTTGGGTTCCCGACAGTTTATATACGCATTGGTAATTACGGACTCAAAACTGAGACGACAAATGCCATTCAACTACAACCTTTCATCTACATATACAATTAGTTTATAAAGCTTATATAAAAGTAAAGAAATGCCAGTTATATTATTTTGGGGGGGGGATCATATTAAGATGTACGTTTTTTTTTTAAATCTTGAAACAGTATTATGAGTATGGAATATAACTGATCAAATGCAAAAAAGAAAACAAATAATTTTTTAAATGTTTCGAGAAGAAATCATACAGCGTTGTGGAAACACGAATAAATCAGACATTCTAAATTTGTATTTTTCTTTTCAAAATATCGTATAAAGGTTACGGCAGATAGTTCATTTTAATGAATCTTTCTATTCCATTGTATCTTAACTAAGAAGGCTCTTGGAAATTTGTTCTTGTTTCCAATTTTTGTTTTTCTCTTCTCCAAAGTCTTGGTGTTTTCATGACTAAGGTCAAAGGGCATCTCTTACCATTTACCTTTATCACCTTTTGTTTATTCAAGGCTATTACGTCATTCAATGCTATTACGTCATCAGTTGGCTGTGCACAATTACCAAATCACCAACAACGTATGGAGTTTAGATCCGAAATATATTTATGTTATAAATTTCAAACAAGTAAAATATTTGTTTCGTTTCCTAATATTACGTTGTTGTTTGGCTTTCAAGCGTATGTTATTTTATTCAAATTAAATCAACGTTTCTATATGGAACTCACACGCTTGACGTTATTCTCGCGTTGCCTACACACAGTTCCAACATGTCAAAATACAACCGCTGAGATACAACGCGCGACTCTTTACAAACAGACTTTTTTGTCCATCTTTACAACATGGCAAGAAAGAAGAAAAGAAAAAAGAAAGACGGAAAACAACATATTTATTTATTTTCTTAATATAACGTTATGATTTGGCTTTCAAGTGCACTTGATTCGTATTTTATTCATATGTTCAGTAACAATTTGATAATTTATAACACCATTTCTTTGGATTTAATTATCAATTCCTTTTCAAGGTGACCATGAGGGAGAGCCACAGATATTGGGCTACATCTATGTTTTGTGTTTCTCGTCGAATGTGTTAAATAAATCGACAATTTCAAAGTACATTAACAGATCATCTAGGTCGGTCAATGACATTATGTATTTCAATCTTTTCAGCCACTCTTTAATAATTGGTTTAGTGTTTGGGAAAAACACAAAACGGATGCACCTCCGCGCGTCGTTTTGAATTAAATGTTAGAATATGTCAAATATCATAAAACAAAATAGCAAAACAATTTAAAAAATGGCGCGGGGGCGTTGTCTTTAACAGTAAAAGGTTAACGCTTGAAAATTCAAGGTGATTTAATGGAAATCAGTCACAAAATAAACTATTTCCAGCAAATCACAGAGGATGTAGAATATTATTATGAGAATCAATTGTTTCGCCACGTGAGTCACGAGGACGGGAATTAATCTTGACATTCGCAATTTCCTTGCACTTTCCCTTGTTAAATTATCGATTCTAATATTGACTTACCGGCTTTGCGTGTAGGCTGAAATAATCATCTGAATTCAATGACGCCATACTAAGTTTCTCCACCTAGACATCGACTTTATATTTATCTCGCTCGCATATGTAATACAATATTTGATAAGTGGGATTGAATAGTACTCTGCTTTGCAAAAATTGCTTGGCTCCTGTAATTGTGGTACCCTTTGCCAGGAAATCTGTCATCACTACTCCGTCCTGGTCCCAGAATACTGTGAGCATGACTTTGCCAGCGGAGGGCTGCACCCTTGCCTGCTTTGGAGATGGTGAGTCCAAGTGCTTCCACTGCATTGACTGGGCTTTGGTCTCTGGGTCATAGTGATGGAGCCATGTTTTATCTTGTGTAATCAGTCTTTTTGAAAACCTTTGAATCATCTTCTTGGCACATCTCCAAAATTATCCTCTAGCACTCGACGCGTTCTCGTTTCTGGAATGGTGTGAGCAATCTGAGGATTTATCTGGCAGACACCTTATGAATATGCAAATGGCCATGAATGATAGTTTTCACAAACCCTGTACTAATCTTGATATCTTGGGCTATTTGGCGAATAGTAATGCGCCGATCTTCCAAAATGGCAGCCTCAACTTGACAGACAGTTGCCCCATCAATGGCAGGAGGGGGCGACCAGGTCTGAGAGCTGTTTCCACAGACTACGGGCCATATTTGAATTCACGATGCCAGCGTTTTACAAGGTCATATGATGGGGCATCATCACCATAAGTTTCTTTCATTTCATCAAAAGTCTCCTGTGGTGTGCGTCCTTTCAAATACAAAACCGGACCACTGATCGACATTCAACAGGCTCCATTTAACACCTGACTCAGTTCAAACACCTGTAAAACAGAAACCATAATTAGTTCAGAGCTGTAATTTTCCACATAACCCGTAGAGATATAAATCATTGCACATGCAAAGGTTTCAGCTAGATCAGATAACTGAAAGTGGGTCAGAGGCATTACTTATTGCACACTCCTCGTATCTGTTCTAGTGCTTACTTACGTCCAGCTACCAGTTTCCAAAACCCACTTACGTCCAGCTACTTGTTCCCGTGCCCGCCGACATCTAGCTACCTATACCTAGAGTCCACTGATATCCGGATGTCTGTTCTAGTGATCACTAATGTAAAGCTACCTGCCCTAGTCCCACTGCCATCTACTACCAGTTTCTAGAACCCACTGACGGCCAGCTACCTGTTTCCCGTGATTGACCTCGTCTCACTCGGACTGATTCTAAATTTACGATCTCCATTACCTCCAATTCATCATTTCGATTCTTAGTAACCGAATAGCAGCGTGCGTCATTCTTCTTTACTGTTGCCGTTATCTTTTTGCCTATGTGTCTGCCTTGTTAGCTGCACGGTTGACTGGTACCTTCACACCTCTCGGTCTTCTGTACGGGCACTCGAATATTTATTTAGGGATTTTCTTCTTTCTGGTGGGTGTTTTGTAACTATTATGCACTTTCATCTAACAATTTAATAAACAAAAGATATATCGTAAAACTTGAATTTATATAATCATTTTATTATATATATATATATATATATATATATATATATATATATATTGGGAGGTGATTTACTTAGAATGCGTGCACTTATGTTACCGAACTGGCGGATGTATCGTAACTACTCTGTACTTTCACCTTACAATTTAATAAAAAAAAATGCAAAACTTGAATTTAACTTGAAAATACTATTTTCAAAAATAGCACGGTAACATAAGTGCATAAGCATCCCTTTATTTTACATATTTCATATCCAAAGGACCCTTTGGATAAATTCGCAATGATTTAAGTTTAAAGTGTTATGTAATGATTTCTAAAAAAAAATAAGTACTAAAATTAATGAACTTTTAATCATAGTAACATTTATTTATTGTATTTTTTTAGAAATAATTACACAACCCTTTAAATTTCAATTATTGTGAATTTATTCAAACGGTCTTTAGGAAATGAAATATGTAAAATAAAGTGGTTCGTGCCGCGCTTTTTTTGTAAATATTTTCAAGTTAAATTCAAGTTTTACAATATCGTTTTTTTTATTTTTTTATTAAATTGTTTGGTGAAAGTACATGATAGTTACAAAACAGTCGCCAGCCAGGAAACATAAATGCCTTAGTACCAGTAAAGTGATGGTTATTATCGTATACAGCTAGATCCAGATTGATTGGTTTATTTGTATTGTCGGTACACCGTTTTAAAATTAGAAAAAAAGCGCGGTAAATAAGATTTCAACGAAAATGTTGACTGTAGTAAATAAAAATGTTGTCAAAAGGTGTTTAGTGTAAAACAGATATAAGTGTATGTCTCTTTCTCTGTCGTTCGTTACCGTGCTCGCAAACTTGTCAATGGATTCACAACGATAAACGTTAGGAAGAACATAATCTAGTTTATTTTAGGAGTGTAATAGTTTCACCAAAAAACATTAAAAGTTAAGAGTTTAAAAGCGGAATAATTTTGTGGATTTCTTAAAGCAACGTAAGTGTTCTGTCTAAAGTAAATAAAAAGTTAAATGAAAACAAAACTCTCTCTCTCTCTCTCTCTCTATCTCTCTCTCTCTCTCTCTCTCTCTCTCTCTCTCTCTCTCTCTCTCTCTCTCTCTCTGTGTCGTTATCGTGCTCGAAAAGGCGTAAATGGATTAACAATTAAGCCAACGATAAATGCAACTTACGTGTTAGGAAAAAGATAATATAGTTTGTTTTTATTTGTTTTTGTTTTTTTTTGTTTTGGGGTTGTAATATTTTCAGAAATGAACAATAAAATGTAAGAGTTTTTCAGCGGGAAAATTCTTGAATTATATAAATAAAACGTAAGAATATCGTGTAAGTACAGAAATGGCGTCGTGATTTAGTTTCAAACTGTTCGTTTAATGGCGGAATAACCGAATAAGGGAATTATAGAATGTATAATTCTCAGCCATTCAGATGGGTCGGATTTATGAACGAGAGAAATCATTATTTGTGTAGGTCGAAGGAGATTAGAATATGCGATTGTGTAGGAAATCAATAGTAAGTTAATGACGGAGAAGACCCAAAAGGTTTTTTTAAAAAAATAGAATAAACGGACGCGGTGTAGTATGGGGTCGTAAGAGGGCTTGTGAAAGTGCGGGTGAAAATCTAGCTACTTCCTCTATAGGTTAATGTTACACGAATGACCCGGTCTAAGCCGGGTTGACATGCTAGTGTATATATGTGTATAGGTGTATATACATATATGTATGGTCATGAATTAAAATGTGGCACGCGTCTGCGGATGAAATGTCAGAAATTGACAAGCTAAACGGGAATTGTCTCAATATTTCTCACAAATATAAACAAACCTTGTTATTGTTATGAAAAATGTAACAGAAAGGATTCTGGTTATGTGGAAGTTTTGAAAAGATTGACAGAAAAAAGTGACAGAAGGAAAAAGATTGCAGTTGGAGATTTGATTGTCAACCGAGTGAACGCCACGATAATTCTCTCTGTCGCTCCCCCACTCTCACTCTCTATCTACCATAAGCAAGCACAACAGGAGAAATAAAAAACGTACTATTGCTTACACCAATGGTTGTTGTGTTTTGAATTCTTAAAAAGGGTTTATAATATAATATTACGACGATGATGAACATGGCGCTGATCGAAATGAATACAAAGTTTTAATATTAATATGTATGTAATTGCATTCTATAGTTAAATAAGGTAATGGCTAATGGCATAATATAATACATTTTTATATGCCATTTGTTGTTGTCAACCTACGGTAGTTTCGTTCAGAAGGGAAAAATTGCGTCTCTTATTGTATACAAGATAATTTCCGAAAAATGTAAATTCAAAAAGAAGATAGTTTCGTCACATGATCGAGAATATAACACACACTCATTGGCTATTTGTTTCTTTGTGTCAATCCATGCGTAGATTTATGTAGTGTGTCAATAACGCGGATAACGCGATATTAGCTTGAAGTAACTTGTTTATGTCAATTGTTATGCAGAAAGGTCGAAAGGTTGAGACTGACAGGTTTCAAACTCATTGATTTCTATTGACAACGCGCTGCACCTGCATGCTAACAGATGTCACGAGGCAGGTCAGTACATTTTGAGTGCAGACCGATTAACGAAGTGTTACCGCTCCCCATATACACCTTAAAATAAAGAGAGGACTCACATGCGTTTCTAGTTAATCTAGAGTTATTCAAGAGAATCGCAGTCATACAGTCATAGACTTCTTGATTCAAGTTGAGAAAACGGAAAAAGAAGAAAAAATCTCAATCGATTCAGCAACGCTGGTCTTCCCATGGAACGTTGGAAAAAAAAAGACTTCTTCAAATAATAAACTCAATCGTGTTTTTGGAAGCAGGCATGGATTATCGCGTGGGAACACCGACCAAGAATGGAGAAAAAGGTGCGTGTCTTAATATCTCCTTATATGTGACACACACCGCCATGACGGTATACACACATGTTCACACACAATAACAGACCGTCACGGTTATGTCACAATCATATAGGCACCACATACACAGAAATACATCATCCCTCCACAAGTACATAACACCGAAGCACTCATTAAAACCACTTTTTTATGGCTGCATTTTTTCAGCATTTTCTCATGTTCTTCCACATACAAAGTGCAATTTTTAAATGGTCGCTACCAAGCTCAACGTCACCTTACTTCAGTGATCTAGCGAGAACCTTAACGTGATTATACTGTGAGTATCTTGACAGTAATGAAATACAACCTATTTCATTTGACAAACTATTAAAGGGCAACAAGCTAGGTAAAGAAGACAAGTATATAATATGTACATTCACATAAAATTTTAATGTTAGTCAAATCTTACTTTAAACCTGATATGAGCTCGGTAATTTGAACACGTAAGCACAATGAAGCTTTCTTCAAGAGGAAACTAAAGATGACAATCATATCTATGTTTAAAACATGGCTGTACTTTTTTGGCAGGGAGTCCTTTTATACACAGCGCTATGTATTCAAAAATGGTAACCTATTTCGTTTTGCGCTATGCAGATCCTGGTTTAATATGATCATCTTTCCTAAATCACACGCATTTTTTCAATATTAGATATTTATATTAAATCGGTTCAAAAGTTTTCGTCGATTAAACTTTCATCTGAAAAACGAAAACTATGTATTTTTAATGTTTTTTTTTAATAACAATAACACCTTGGTTTTCTATAACTTGATTCCATCTGTCAATGAATGTATAAATGCCTCGCTTGTAAAATTCGTTATGTTTTGATGTAAAATATAGATCCAGCCCATCTTCAGTCTCATATCGTTATGTTAGCCTAAGGCATTCTAAATGATTTTGTAATCCTCAAAATAAGTAATAATTAAGTAAGAGTTAGGTAAGGGAAATATGTTGGATGGGGCAAGATTTCTCAACTAAATTTTTCAAGAGATTTTTTTTAATTTACTTACGGTCATCTCTAACAAGGCGTATCACCACTTGGACGTAAGTGGCTACTATTTGGGACCATGCCTAGAAAAGATTAACATTTGCTAGTAGTCCTGTGTGAGGAAGAGCATTAGCATAACGAAAGATTACTTCCTTTTTCAGGTCAAAATAAGTTAAAATATTACAGAAACATATAAACGATGCTTTAATAATCTAAAAGTAAAAATTTAAATAATTCATGGTGATATTTATATATTAATATGATAGCGTGTGTGTTATTTTTTGTGTCACGAATCCGGGTCGTTTAATTGTTATGTACTTCTATTTCTTGTCATAAATAATTTTACCAAGAATTATTCATAAGTTTTGGTTTCAGTTTCGATTATTGCTGAAGGAACTTAAGTTATATGTATATACATTTTTCATAACTTTTTATTTGCGTTTCGATTCAATCTAATGCAATCAAGTCATATGGATATATTTTTTATTTTTGAATTCGTAATTTATAATATATAAAAATCGATAGAACATTAACTCTATAATAGTATATACAAAATCTTTTTTTTTATTACATTTCACCCCAAACAAGGCACATTGCCACTTTGGTGTAGGGGGCTACTATCAGGGGCAACAACTACTGGGGTACTATGTAGGGATTTGAGCAGCAAGATGTCGGTTCACGTTACACTTGAACTTCTGCACGTCAGTATTGTTGGGGAAGCAGGGACCTGGAATGGAATTCCAGAGTCTAGTGGTTCTGGGGAAGAAACTATTGGAGTAAAAAGATCTTTTACATCTAGGGATCTCTACAGTGTGGGGTGGGATTTAGCAGCCTGTCGGGTTTGTCGAGGGTGCTCACGTCGTGGGGGCACAAGTGATTGCAGTTCGTCAGAGCATTCACCACTAAAATACTTGTAGAAAAGGCAGAGGGATGCAACATTTCGTCGATGGGACAGAGGCTGAAGCTTAGATGCCAGTTCAAGGCCTATCAGGTTTGCGACTCTCTTTTGAACTTTGTCAAGGAGCGAGAGACTAGTAGCAGATGCACCAGCCCAGATGTGGCAGCAATACTCCATACATGGGCGAATGGTGGCCTTATAGAGGTACAGGATACTTTCGGGTGTTAGTAGTTTTCTAGCACGGTAGAGAGAGCCCACCTTTCTTGCAGCGGCCCTGGCAATGCCTTCAATGTAATTGTTCCAACTCATGTTTCCTGTGAACGTTAGGCCAAGGAGTTTGAAAGATGGACTCTCAGATAAAGAGTCGTTGGCCATTGCTATGGATGGTAGAGAGGGTTTCTTGTAATTATTGAATGAAACTAGTTTAGTCTTGGCAGCATTGAACGCGACCAACCACTTTTGTCCCCATTCCACTACAGATTGGAGGTCTTCCTCGAGTGTTTCTGCCATTTCTTTAGAAATGTGTTCATTCGTCTTCCTGTCGTGCCTGCCATAGAGTGTAGTGTCATCAGCATATATACCTATCTCAGAGGCAATTTTGTCGGGGAGGTCATTTATGAATATCAGGAACAATAGAGGTCCAAGGATAGAACCCTGGGGTACCCCCGCATTTATATCACATTGTTTAGATGTACGACCGTCGAGGACAACCTGGATTTTTCTCTTATCTAAGAAGGATTTAATTATGTTAAGTATTCTACCAGTGATACCGTATGATCTGATTTTCCTGAGGAGACCCTCATGCCATACCCTGTCAAAAGCCTTAGATATATCTAGAGCTACCGCTCTGCCCTCCCCCGCTTTGTCCAGTGAATGGTATATACGTTCAGAGATCACAGTTAGGATATCTGCTGTGGAACGGGCTTGTCTAAATCCATATTGTTTGTCAGTCAGTAGTTTAGCATCTGTAAGATGATGGACTAGAGCATGGTTAATTACGGTCTCAAATATTTTGGCAAAAAGTGGGAGGAGGCTAATGGGGCGATAATTTGATGGGTCTGTCCTTTCGCCAGAATACTTGAATACTGGTACAACAGAAACAGTTTTCCAACAGCTCGGAAAGCAAGCTTCATTAAGGCATTTGTTGTAGAGTTTGGAGAGAACTGGAGCTACTTCGGCTGAGCACTTTTTTAATAGCACAGCTGGGATAAGATCGGGTCCACATGCTTTTGAAGTGTCAAGGTTTTTATGATAGCATGCACCTGAGCAGTGGTGGTTTTCAGTTCGTCTAGCGTGGCGTTTGTCCGTATAGGAAAGTCAGGTAGGGAGTGGTTGGAAGGGTCCAGTGGGGAGTTTGAGGCAAACCGACTGGAAAGCATGTTAGCCTTGTCGGTTGCTGAGGAGACAACCTAGTGATTGTTGGTTAGTGGGGGAATTGTTGATTTCCCATTATTTACTACACTGTTGTAGATTTTCCAGAAGTCTCGAGTTCCTAGTTTTTGTGCTTCGATGCGCTTTTTAGTAGTTTCCGTAAATTCTCTCTTAGCTGTCGCTATTTCTTTCTTAACGTTATTTCTAGCTTCTATATACTTCAGTCTGTTTGAACTGGACTTATGTCGGTTAAACCTACGGTATGCATGCTGCTTTTGAGCAATGGCAGTTGCACAAGTCGACGTAAACCATTGGGGAGAGTGGGGCTTACTATAAAATTTCCGCATGGGAACATGCGCTTCGATTGCAGTTTTGAACCATTCAGTGGTCTCGTTTGCACACTGTTCAGCAGGAAGAGAAAAAATATTTCCCCATGGAACATCTCTGATAAGATTTCTGATGGCTTCCCAGTCAGCCTTTTTATAATATCTCGTTGTTTTGAGCACTGGCTCTTCAGTTTTGGCTCTAGAGTTTAGGGCGATTTCAACCATTATCACTGCATGATCAGCGTTCCCGAGTAGGCTGTGGGCCTTCGTTATGCAGTCGTCGGGAACTGTGGTCAAAAACAGATCTAGAAGTGATGCTTGTTGTTCTTCCTGGTCAGGAAAACGGGTTGGAAACGTAACAATTTGTGATAGGGAGTGAGATATAGTGAAACTATGAGTTGTGCTGCCCGCTGCATCTGTGTAAGTAGAGAATCCAAGCCAGTTTTTGTGGTGGACATTAAAGTCACCAAATACATGTATTTGTGCGCTGGTGTCGAGGGACAGTGCCGTGTCTATGCTGTCAGATACTTTGTTTATTATGGTGCAGTCCTGAGTCGAGGGAGAGCCGTAGAGAAAATAATAGTAGCTAATACTGTGTTGCATGTGTAGTCTAAAGCACATAAAGGCTTGATCATCTGTTTCTAGGTTTGTTTCTCTAGTCAAGGGAAGGGTATTACGAATGTAAACTCCAAGTCCGTGCATATGTCTGTCAGAGTCCTTACGGCAGAGTGGGAGATATCCAGGCATGTTAAAGTGGTTAGAGGGAATGGAGGAGTGTAGGTTAGTCTCACTTAGTGCTAAGATATCCGGGGTATTTGTTAAGAGAAATGCTTCAACATCAGCTAAGTTAGTTCTAAGCCTACGGATATTTGTGAATGAGAGCCTCAAGGGAGGAGGCAAGTTGAATTTGTTTGTCCCTAATCCTGGTTTAAGCTTAATTTTAGATTGTACTGTCGTCATATTTTTTTAAGAGTTTCGGTTTAGGTAAGGGGGAGCTAAACAAGAGGTAATGCAGAGCTTCAGACATGCATCACAAGTAGACCATCAGCTGACCTTTCTCCAATTAGGATTGTGGCCTCAGGAAAGCCCACCGGGGATGAGTGCAGGGTCCCTTTCCATACGTTTCATGGCACCACAAACAACCCGATATTATTCAACTGTTGATGGAGCAGCCGCTCTAAGCGCTACCAAAGAGTTAGGGTTCCTGTACTACCAGTCGGGAACAGCAGCCAGGAACTGTCAATCCGGTACCCTCAACCCATTAGAAGAAGGTCAACCCAATCTAATTGCTCAGGCATATCTCATACTCAAGCACTCCCAAATGTTCAGTTTTAGGGGTGGGGCGTGCTGGAAATGGGGAAAAACGGCGTTCGTTGCCCTAGCCAGGAAACAAGATCTACCAATGGGTGTTTCTGTCGAATCACTGAGAAATCTGCAAGAATTAAAATATATTTAAGCGTACTTTGAGACCGGTCTTTGCTGGGCGTTCGTGCTAGCTTAGATAAATACAAAACAACACAAAAACAAAAAACTAAAATATTTTAACCAAAAAGCTACATCAGAGCGTCTCCATTTACACTGAACATCTACAGAATGCCAACATCAATATATTACATAGTAATGAGTCTCTTGCGGAATTTTCATAGGTCCCGCTAGTATTTAATTAATAACAATATGCGTACAATAAATTACAATGATTTTAAAATATCCCTTCTACAAGCTGGCAAAAGCTTTTACATCGACCTAATATACGTTATTGATAGCAAATCAGAATCTCAAGACTATTATACGACATGAGCTCATCGTACTTCTGGGTTAAAACGGCATATCTTACTTTATCCTGTTTAAAGACCTCTTCCCTCTGATACGACGAGAGTTTCAAAAGTAATGAATCTTATTTTTGATTCCTCACGAATGGATCAGAAATTATTGCAAATTGCACTGTTATGATGACTGAACTTATGCATTGATGACATGAAAGTTTAATTTCTCTGTTGCAAATATTGACGGCGTGAGACTCTAAGAAAGCAACCATGCTATGAATGTGCATCAGAAGCAGAAGTCCGTCATTGAATTCCTGACAAAGGTGCATTGAGAATAGTGGTGACTATGTAGAAAAATAAATTCTGGAACATAAAACTTCACTCGTTTTAATGGTACCACTCGCGTCTTCGTAGCTCTTCAACTTTTTGAGTTGAAAAAATAGGAGTGTTTAGTTTTGGAACGATCCTCACATGAAAAAGCGCGCTCCGGGCACTCATTGATCGCCATCACCCCGTCGCTGGCAAAACTGCATTGTGAATGGTGTTGATAATTTTTAAAAAAAATAAATTGTGGGGCAGAAAATGTCGCAGGTTTTAGTGATCATATTCCTGTCTTCGTAGCTCTTCAAATTCTTCGGTTAAAATAAATAAGAGTTACTTTCGGAACGGCCATGGTATTTATTCATCGCTTCAACATAAGTTAGTCGGATAAAGGGCTGCCGACTCGGAAGCGATTTATCCTATGCATAGCTTATATAACTCTAGAAAAGCTAGTTCCTAATTTTGGTCTTAAGAATATTCGCATAAACAAAGGATTATCTCGCATTTCATAGTCATGCTTATTTGTTATTAGTTTTCCTTGAAATGCTATCATATATTAGAAAATTACTCGTGAAAAACTAAACGTTGAAATGTATTATTGACGCCTCTTTATTCATTTATTATGCATAAATAAGATCAGACCAATGAATTGCGTATTAGAAGGTAAGTCGCCTAAAAAACAGAATTGCGTTCTGTGCGCATGTGCATAAATGTTCCTTTTTTATTTATTAAGTTATAATAACGTCAGGTTGTGTATTTTTCTTTTCTTCTGCTTTTATTGATTTCGAAGATAACCATTGGTTCCCATTTACAGTTTCTTCATAATTTATTCATTTGTATTCCATAGAATTGTTTTGATTCATACGTAGGCAGAATATCCCAACGCAAATGTGCTTTCGATTGTCTCTGAAAGTTTTAGACTTGATCCAAAAATGAAAGATTAAAGCGATTAAACAAAATCAGGATTTAAAAAAAATAAATAAATAAAACAAAAACATCCAAAATATATAATTTGTTAAATAACGTCATATTATATAACAATCATGTTATAGTAGAAGTAATCTTGAAACGTTTTTTCTAATTAAGTATATAAAAACACTCGTCTATCTGAACCCACTATCAATGATTTCCCCCACTTTTTATCTGTGTTTAAACCTAAACATATATTTCATGAACAAAGTTTCTTACTCAGAACTGCACGCCTGTGAAACTCTTTTCTGTTTGCCTGCTTGCCAACTGACTATAATATGGTCGTCTTCAAGTCCACCGTAAATAAATTCTTAACAAAACGTCCTCTTAAGTAATCCAAATTACCAAATTTTCACTACTAACGATTACTACGATAGTCACATTGACTACCGTAAACTCAATTATTCTTATCCGTGAGTGGTCTCCGGACCTCGATAAAAAAAAATAGCAAAACTAAATAGTCAACTATAGTCAAGAGCGGCTCAAAGTGCCCCTTTTCATTAGCGGCTACAAAAAGATTATTGGAGAACTCCATTTAATTCTATAACTCCACTTCCTCTTCTTAACGTCTTCTTATAATCCTGAGTGTTTATGAAAGGGTCAACAAGTAACATTGTTAAGTCTTTGGTGCGACTCGACGAAGAATAGAACATCGGTTTCCCGGCCAATTAGTTTACACATTTACCATTATGCAAAATTGTTGGTATATGAAAGAATACATTTTACTAAACTCAATCTGACAAAGGGAGAAGGAAAAACTGTATTTCAAGGTTGGCAATATTTTGTGTGAACAGTGGCCAGAGATGCTGGAAATTCTGTTTATTTTGTCTATCCTTGTAGCCATGTCACTAGTAAGGGTGCTGGAGGTAAACGTTTCAACTGGGCTGACGTTATCCGCTTGATAGTCAGGGACCAGAACCTTGAATTAACCACTAAAGAGGCTGTCCTATCAGCAGGTGCAAAGTACTGGGGCTACTGTATTGCCATTTGGTGAATGGATTATTGACCATGCAGTAGCTTCTGGTGGGGCTTCTGGATGCCATATTAGTGGGTAATTGTCACGGCTTTACCTTATCATGCGCTACAAAAAAATTCTTCATCTCTTTTTCTCTTACTCTCCGTATCTGCTCTGCTCTAAGCAAGTCTGCCTACCTAGTCCACAAATCTCAATCATGAAAGTTTTCCAGAAAAAGAATACTCGATTTAACCCAGACCTTCAACTTCCAACGTAGATCCCCGCCAGCATCTTTCCTTCTGCAACATCAGGGATCTATGTTCTAACCTTCCAGATGTTCAAACTCTATTACAGGAGACTAAACCAGACCTATTATTCCTAAGCGAAACTGACATCGGACCGACTACTTCCCTCGATGAGTTCGTAATTGAAGGATACTCTAACTAAATCCGACCCCCAAGATTGCCATGGGCATGGAATATGTGCCTACATTAAAGTCAGCTTTCCATGTAGCAGGGAATCTTCAGAGAAGATCCTAATTTATCATATGTGTTTCCGCGTTGCACTAGCCCACATTACTGCGTTCATATTTGCACTCTATCGCTCCCATAATAGTGGAGTTAGTTACTATCTTTAAAAGTATATCTGAGAAAAATGATCACATCCTGCCTACGTATCATTTAGCAAACATTCACATCTGTGGAAACTTCAATGTTCACAATATGAAATGTTTAACCCACTCAAACAAAACCGACGATGAGGGGAGGTACTGTCACGATTTCTGCATTGCCTATGACTTCATTCAAATTGTCCACGAACCTACGCGCGTGGCGACACTGACAGCTGGTACGCAAGTCTCCAAGACGTTTTTCTCACAACTTGCCCTGAGCTATGTTAATCTTCTGTTCTATCCCCACTGGGATTTTCCGACCACTCTGCTTTATCAGTTGATAAAAACGAAATGTAATAGGTTCCCAAACGTACATCTCCATCGCACATTATATGGATATTCTATGGCTGACTGAGATCTCGCCCGTACATTTATATCAGATCTACCTCTGCGTTCTTTTTTTTAAAAAGGATGTGTCCTCTATAGTATCAAACCTGACAGATTGGTTAATTGTAGATATAGAACGATTCATACCCTCGAAAAGGTTCCAGCAAAAACCTGTAGCCAACCGTGGTTCTCTCCAGAATGTGTTGCTGCCATTGCGCACAGAAATCACTTTTTCCACTGCTTCCAACGTAATGGATGTGCTGACACTAAAGCTGCTTTCAGGACCACCAGCAACCAGTGTAAGAAAGTGATAAAGAACGCAAGAGAGTTGTATGCTTAGTCCGTAAAATCTAAAGTAGCTGAGCAGCGGCTTGGTTCCCATCAGTTTTGGCAAATAGTAAACATAATCCTGAACAGGAGCGTGTGCTCTATCCCAACCATCATCAATAGATCTGAAGTAATCTCGTCAGCATCAGACAAAGCCAAACTCTTTTCCAAGATCTTTGCAGCTAATTCTACCCTTAACGACCAAGGTCATCAACCCCCAGGATTTCATCGTGTAACTGAAAACATGCTAAGTGACATAAAAATATCTGTTCGTGATGTTGCCAAGCTAATCAAACACCTTGATCCCAGTAAAGCAACTGATCCTGACGGCATTCCAATTATAGTGCTCAAAAACTTTCAACCAGAACTAGCGCCTATACTTACAAAGTTATTTAATTTTTTTTGTTGTCTCATAAATTTATGTTTTATTTATTATTTGATCTTCCGTGGAATATTAGTTGTTTTTCATTCAATCCCAGACAACATCAGGCTTCTCTGCTAGTTTAGTTTGTGCTGTGCAGCGGGTACATATTGAAGGAGATGACGAGTTCATATCGGAGACATGTATAACGGAACCCATATAACGGAGATAACGACGATGATGACAATTCTGAGGTGAAGACATTTCTAACAGTTCTTGTTAACACATATAGAGGGGAGATACATTACTGATGATGAAGGAGGACACATAATACTTTGAAGAGTTTATACAAGAGATCGTTTATAGATGAATATACATATTATAGATGAATATACACATTACACAAGAGTTCGTTTATAGACGAATATACAAAACACATTTACCTTTTCGGTTGTGAAGACGACACGAAGACAACAGTTACCAAATATAGATGATTTCTTTATTCCTCAACCGGCTGATTAAAACCTGTTCAACTAAATGGTCTCTCTACTACCCTTCGCCTCTAAGGGGTCCTAGTCTCCAACTGATTCTATCACTGTGTATGATCATTTCTGATTCTTTCTCTAATCAACCTCAATATATTGAGAAATTACTTTGTTTATGAAGCATTAGAACTGTACTGTCGACTAATGTGACTCTATTACGTTTTCTACACATGTTCGTCCAAACACACTGTTGGCAACAAAGAATTTACAATTTTAATTGATCAATATCTAACCTAATTTTTATTTATAAGCTCGCATTGTCCTTTCTTTTAACTGGCATATTTAATATCCAGTTATTCTAAAAGAATGAACAATCGCTTTTTTTCGGCATAAATAATATTTAGTAATTTCTAAAAGTATTAACAATGAACTGCATTCCTAGAATTTCAATTATCCACTTGGCTACAGGGTTCGATTCTAGACTTTTCCTAAGATTATTTTCACTTATCTAGTCTGCCTTCTTACTTACATGAGAAGGGGGCAGACCTTCTTATCTAACACTTGGGAGACAACGAAAGGTTAAAAGAAGTTAAGTATATAGATAAAGACACTAAATAACATTTTAGACGAAGAAGACTCCTATCAAATAAAAATAAACTACACATTTGAGTGAATACGACAATTACTATTTTTACCAGATTCAATGATACGGCTAGGGATGAACTTTAAGATACTAGAGAAAGCAGTCAATTCATCAAATCGGGTTTCTTCGACCTATCAATTGCCGAAGTAATGACCGTAGAAAAGTGTTGTGTTACCACATCACGGAGTTCTCAATCACCAGAATTTCGTCCTAACACATTTCACATCACTGTTTACTACCTCTCTGCATGATGTTGCAGTCGGCGAGTTAATGATCCCATTGACAGGACCGTAATCATTTAGGCAGCAACACTAACTGACTACACTCAATGCCAAAGTAATTAAATATTTAGGTTTATACGATATTATTTTAATAAAGCAAACCTCAAAAGTAAGGAATCTTAATATTCAAGTGAAAAGACTAATTCGATTGTTATTCGCTTTAAACATTTCTAAATTAGAGGAATAGACGCTAATTTTATTTTTATTCAATTTTCACCCCAAACAAGGCAAATGCAACTTTGAAGTAGGGAGCTACTATTAGGGACATAATTTGCGGGGGGATTATGAAGGGAGATGAGGAGAAAGATGTTTGTTCACATTACACTTGAACTTCTGCATGTAAGTACAGTTGGGAAAGCAGAATCCCGGAAGGGAGTTCCAAAGAGTTGCATTTCTGAGGAAGAAACTATTGGAGTAAAAGGATTTCTTACACCTAGCGATCTCTACTGTAAAGGGGTGGGACTTAGTTGCTTGTTGGGTTTGTTAGGGGTAGTCACATCGAGGATGTACAAGTGTCTGCAGTTCGCCAGAGCATTCACCATTAAAGTATTTGTAGAACAGGCAGAGGGATGCAATATTTCGTCGATGGGACAGAGGTTGAAGCCTAGATGACAGTTCATGACCTATTAGGTTGGCGACTCTCTTTTGAACCCTCTCCAAGAGCGAGAGACAAGCAACAGATGCATCAGCCCAAATGTGACAACAGTACTCCATACATGGGCGAATGGTGGCCTTATAACAGGTACAGGGTGCTTTCAGAGTCCACCTTCTTTGAAGCAACCTTGGCAATGCTCTCAATATATATATTCCAGTTCATGTTCCCTGTAAACGTTAGGCCGAGGAGTTTAAAGGAAGTTCTTTCATGCATTGTGTTCTTAGCCATTGCTATTGGTGTTAGAAAAGGTTTCTTGTAGTTATTGAAGGAAACAAGCTTAGTCATAGCAGCAGTGTATGTGACCATCTATTTTTGTCCCCATTCCATTACAGATTGGAGGTCATCCTCTAGTGTTTCAAATAAGATAAGTGTTATAGGCAAACTAGGTAAACAATTATTTTAAGACGCTAATTGAAATAGTGTTCAATTAAGCATGGCTCCTTGTAAAGTCCAAAGATGTAATAGGTTTTAAAACATGGAGTAGATTATTCGAGAATCAAGTAAGGACCGTTACAAATGATATTAGAAAAAGAGTCAGCAACCATGGTGCATCTTGCGCTGCCTTGAAGGGTTAGGTTTTCTAATGACCGATCAAAAACCCTGGAAACTTGTTCCTAGTACAGCGAAACGGACTGTAAAAGACATCATGCGACTATACAGCCTAAACTGTCTCAGGTACAGATTCTCTAAGTTTCCAGGTTGATCCAGTATGAAAAGAGTTGAAGACCAGAAACATATAGCAACTGCTGTGGAGTTAACACATGACATTATCAGTGTGTGTGGATCAAGTGTAAAAAAAATATTTTTATAAACGGGATTCAAGGATTATATGGCAATCAATAAACTTATGTTATTGTAAATATACCAACAAATGTGTATAAAAAAGTGATAAGCTGTTTTACAGAAAGACGAGTAAAAACGTAAATTTGTATGAATCTATTGTATATATACTATTTTTTTTTTACTTTCTTTTTTTTTTAATTCTATTTTTTTGTTTCCTGAATTCTTTATAGAATAAGGTTCTCGCATGAGATTTGGTTGTATTGGCATATCAATCGATTTTGGGTTATATAGGGTGGAACGATAAATTTTTCACCCTAAAGAAAACAGATCTACAGCTTTATTTTAAAACTTTTCTTGAGAAAATGAATTCAAGTAACTTGATTATGTAGTAGAGCTGACATATGTTTCATGTGACCGTCTTCAGCCTCAATCACCGCCTCGATACGAGTACGGAACTGAGAGCATGCTTTTTTTTCCACAAGCACCGATGGGAGCTGGACGGATGGCGGCGATCAAGCTGCCTTTGGTGTTGTAGGGGGTCATGTTGGCGATGTTCTCAACGTATGACAAAACGAAGTAGTCCAGCGGGTTTTGATCGGGCAAGGGGGCAGTGAGAGAAACACTGCTTCGGAAGCCAAGCCTGGGTCTCTTTGGACTTGCAGGCCGGCGACGACCCCTGCTGCCATACCCAGGGTCTACCAGCGGACACCTGATTACACTAAGGGATCACGACACTCTTCAGCACATCCAGGTATACTTTGATGTTGACTTTCAAGCCGACTTCGAAGATGAGAGGTGGCATGATGTTGCCCTAACTTGAAACCATACGAAAGACTATAACCGTGGACGGAAACTTCACTGAACTGTGCCCTCAAGCGTTAAACCGTTCGGATTTGACTTTTGAGGGTGCTGGCAATGGTCCTGTTGTTATAACTTTTAGCGGTAGAGAGCATGAGTTGTACAGCGGCGCATCTCCGTTCTCGCTCGTTGTAGATTGGGTTACGTTCAGAAATGACAGAAAGATCCTATCGCTTTTGGGATTTGTAAACAACTGGCCAACTAGAAGATGGTCTGCAACAAAAAAATAAAACCGATTTCATCAAACAGAAATGGAATCACGTCGTCTTTTCTAGGACGATGATTTTATCGTACCACTCTGTATATGCCGAATCCAGTACTTTTGAAAATAATAAAAAAATATTCTGCTCCAAGTTCTTACTTATCTGCAAATATTTATTCATGAGGTTTGCTTTTGTTTTAAAGCATACCAACTATCTTAAGTTTATGTTATGCTAGTAATTTTGAAAAACATCTTCACGCTTCAATTTTTTTTATATCTACAAATATTTATTCGTGGAGTTTGGATTGGATTGTTTTATGGCTTTTCAACCCTTTTTAGAAAATAAATTTTATGCTTCGAGCATTTATTCATTGAGTTTAGTTTAGTTTTGTTTTTGTTTTTGTTTTCTGGGTTTTTTGGGTTTTTTTTTTTTGAACGGCAAATCAACCATTTTTTTAGTTATTTAATGCCGAATAAAGTAAGTTTGAAAAAAGAAGATATTTATGTTTCAATTTTTTTTCATATATTCAAATATTTATTTATGGTGTTTGGTTTATTCGTTTTGTAGTGGAAAATGTATAACAATTTTGTTAAGGGAAAGGTAGAAACAATAACATCAATGTTTGGTGTAGTCAGGAAGGCAGTATCTTCAGAAAGCTTGGTATTTTAGCATCATGTCTTACACGAGGAACCTCATGAAGGTTGCCAACATCTATAGTGAAAATGGTGCTATTGGAAAGACACAATTTTAACCTAACATTGCGATGTTTTAGTCCACGCCAATATGCACATCACCATAGACATCTTACAAATTATAGTAAGAGAAGATTGTATCTAGATGAGATACATCCTAAAGAAGAAAGCTGAATGATGTGGTTTCAACAACTAAACATAATGTTCGATTTTTAGCAGGGATGGATTAGACATGGGATTTTATGTACGTCAAGAAAATAATAGTCATTTTAGTTATATATACCATTCAATCTGGCTTACATATAATTCAAGAGTGTCAAGTTTTAAACAACCAGCCAACTACTTTTTTACAAGGAAAGAAGATTTGTTTCAAGAAAAATGCTTTCGAGTTATAACCCGTTCAAATTTAATTCGAAAGGGAAGTAATTGCATACTATTTGAAGGGAATACATAAGGATGGATGGAGATATTTTTCAGTGCTTGAGCAATGTTTATGGCCTTTCATCTGTTTCTTTCGGCAACTGTTTGAGATGCTGAAAAATATACATGAAATGAATTGTTTTATTAACAAAACAAAATAAGAATGTTACAATATGATAATATTCATAGTTTAATGATTGGTTATTTGTAACAAAAAAGTTGTATCCCTTCAACTCTGAGAGAAGTAGCAAAATCGCACGTCTTCCTTATAAAGGTCTACAGATGTAGACATTTTTTAAATTCTAATATCTTCTTCCTTAGAACAACTGGCCTTTAAGATTCGGAATTCCCCTCTGTTCCATATTTTTCGATTGCAGAAACATGCAGAAATTTAAATGTATCTCGCTACATAAGTCTCCACTAATAAATTTGGCTGTTAATGTTTTTAAGTCTCAGTGGCAGTGTGATTTGTTTGGGATGAAATTTAATTAAAGAAAATCACGCGTTTACTGTGGTTACTAAAGTGTTATGTATTCATTAAAACAAATACAATCATATGTCATGGCTACCTTTTTTGTTTCGGCCGGCACATTGTATATTATGACACAGAGTGATGGTTTTATGCCATTTGCTCATGCGCTTTCGGTCGGTGATCTCGATCGTCGTCAGGAGTGGTTGTTGTTGTAGTAGTTTTTGTTGAGGATAAGTTAAATCAGTAGTGTTCAACCGGAAATGTGCAGGTAACAACTTGTTGCTAAATTATATATGTATGAAGTTGCGCCCAAACAACAAAGTTGTTCGGAAATCCACACAAATTATTTGTTTATAGTGGTCAAGCCACAATTTTGGTATTACTGCCACAATACAGAAAATACAGTAGGCCGAAGGTTTTTACATCAGAGTCACCTTCTCCTATATGCATATCTTACCGAAGTCTGGGGTGCATGAATTAATGCGCCCCCAGATACAAACAGATAATTTTCTACTACTCGGCGCTGTATATACAAACCCTAGCCTTCCCAAATGGTCACTCATCTGGTACTGGGCAGGTTCATCGTTGCTTATCTTCGATGATCTTAAGATAACCGGTCTGTCAAACTGATTGCGCCGTATACAATTATATATATATATATATATATATATATATATATAGAGAGAGAGAGAGAGAGAGAGAGAGAGAGAGAGAGAGAGAGATATCAGTGTAATCGGATATAAGAGACTTCTCCAGTCCTACAGCTCTCTTATAGTCGGGTTATATTCATGCCCGGTGTCTTATATACGGGTTACTCTGTAAATTAATATAGGCTCTAATTTGGGACCGTAGAAAAGCTCTCTTATATCCGTTTTCTTATATTATGGTCTCTTATATCCGAGTTACACTTTATATATATATATATATATATATATATATATATATATATATATATATAAGGGGGAGTTAAAATACTTTATCCCCTCACCTTTATTATTTTATCATAGTATTATTCCTAATAACTTATACTTCATTTAAATACTGTTATAATTTCTGATACCCTTCCTAAAATATACCGACATAGCAGAAATACCCTATTTCAAATAAATCCCTGATATAGCTATAACCCATTATTACATATGATTAAATAAGCTTTCAATTCACTGACCCTATATTCTCCTCGGGAGTTTAATGACGTGTATCGTACACTTACATTCATTATATAATAAAAACTATACTTCTCCTATATCACAGAGATCACTTTAGTTCTCCCACCCACAAACAATTTCAATATTTTATTTCTCAGCGCACAATTCTTTCGCATCACTGTTATGTTACTTAGCTTCTTCTTTACTCTTCTGATGCAAAGCATTAGGCTTTGAAATACTATGGTATAAAACATTTTTATATATCTTACACCGCTAATTGATGTATCAACCTTGTTGAATAAATGAATAAATTTATATACATTAGTACATATTTTATATTGTTATTTTCTTATTATATTGACACTCTCTCTCTCTTTCTCTTTCTTTTTCTTTTTCTCTTTCTCTCTTTCTCGCTCTCTCTCTCTCTCTTTCTCTCTCTCTCTCTCTATATATATATATATTACGTACGTTTTTATATGTCGCTACACATTCATGTGTATGTTTTGGTCAGTCAGTTAAAGTTACTAGAGACCTGTAAACTTTTTCCCAATTTTCCTTTCAGACTCTATTTTTTTATAAGTGGCATCGTCTCAAAAAGTCGCTAGTTACATGTAGCTGGCCAACAGAAAAATGATCATTTGTGTGTAGCGATATATAAATATATATATATATAATATATGTGTGTAGTGATATAAATATATATATACATATATAATATAAAGCTGAATGTGTGTGTGGGGTCACGAATAGGCTCCTATATGGTTGACTATTTTAAAAAACTGATTACATATAATGATAGAAGATGTATCGAGACACAGGAATGGGTATGTTTGATCTGACAAAACAGTGGTTCATTAAAATTGTGGGGTCTGCGATCGCGCTTGGTCTACAAAGTATGGAAAGTATGTAGAAATGAAAAATTTAAAAGAAAAAACGTTTACAAGTGTTTTTTATATAGATGTTTTTTTTTACAAGGTGGTCACCACTTATCAAGGCCCGGAAGCCATTCAGGGATAAGGGTTATTGTAAGTACAGTACGTTAGTGTGGATATTTAAAGTGTCTACTTTAGGGTGCGGTTCATCAGGAATTTGCTTGCGTTGGACTTGAAGACATTCAAGTTGTAGTCAGGAGGGAAGCAGGCAGAGGGAACAGAGTTCCACAGGCGTGCAGTTCTAAGAAAAAAGCTTTGTTCATGGAATCTACGTTTTGATTTAGGCATAGATAAAGAGTGGGGAAAGTTTTTGACAGTGGATTCGGCTAGACGGGTGTTTTTTTGTTAAATATTGGCGAGGAGGGACCAGAGATTGAAGTTCAGACGAGCACCTGCCATGGAAATAACGATAAAACAAAGATAGGCTTGCAACGTCTCTTCTGTGGGAGAGAGGTTGCAGGGAAGAGAAAACGGCATCCCCCACTAAGCCACGAAGTCTATTTTGCACTCTGTCAAGGCATAATAGGCTGCTTTTAGCAGCTCCTGCCCAGATGTGGCAGCAGTATTCCATCCTTGGACCTACTTGGCTTTTATATAGATAGAGAATTGCATCAGTAGTGAGATATCTTCTGGAGCGGTAGAAGGATCCCACCATCTTTCCAGCGACCTTGGCAACAGACTTGATGTACGTGTTCCATTTCAGATCAGGAGTGAAAGTCAAGCCCAGAAGCTTGTCAAAACATGGGGCTTCTCCTAGACGAGAGCCATCCATTTCAATTGATGCCAGATAAGGACCAGAGTGTTGATGATGTAAAGATAGGAGTTTGGTTTTAGATGCATTAAAGGTAACCAGCCACGTCTTCCCCTACTGAACCACTCGTTCGAGATCAGAAGAGAGAGAATCAGAGAGAGCTTTGTCATTTACAGCCTTTGATGTGTTGCTGTAGATGGTCGTATCATCAGCATAGATGTCAACGAATGATTTAAGTATGTGTTTAGGGAGATCATTGATGTAGATCAGGAAGAGAGTTGGGCCCAGGATGAACCCTTGAAGGACTCCAGCATTAATACTGCCGGCCTCTGATTTTTGTCCATCTACCACTACTCTTATGAGCCTATCAGAGAGAAATGATTTAACGACAGAGAGAATATTTCCAGTTATATCGTAGCTGGAGATCTTGTGAAGTAGGTCTTTATGCCATACCTTGTCGAAGGCCTTTGATATGTCAAAAGCAATGACCCTGGAAAGGAAGCCTTTGTCAAGAGATTCACTAATCCTATGAGATATAACCGTTAGCACATCTGATGTAGATCTTGCAGAACGGAAACCATATTGCGCGTCACTAAGAAGGTTATTTCTGCTGAGGTGGTTGGCTATTTCTCTATTTAATATGGATTCCAGCAACTTACTCATGACACACAGGATACTGAAAGGGAGATGACTTATCACCTGAGTTCTTAAATACAGGGCATACTGATTAGGTTTTCCAGGGTGTTGGAAAGCACTTTTCCTTAAGGCAACGTTTAAACAGTTTCGTAAGTATGGGAGCAAGTTCTGGTTAAAGCTTTTTCAACACTATAATTGGGATGCCGTCAGGGCTAGTAGCTTTACTGAAATCAAGGGTCTTGATTAGCTTGGCTACCTTATGCACAGATATTTGTATGTTATCTAGCGTGTTCTGTGTTATAGGAGGAAATATGGACTTTGTTGCATAGGGTAGAATTAGCTGCAAAGTTCTTTGCAAATAGTTTGGCCTTGTCTGAAGCTGAGGAGATGTTCAGGATCCTATCTTTTATTTGCCAAAACTGGTGGGAACCAAGCCGCTGATCAACTACTTTGGATTTAACAGACTGGGCATATAGCTCTCTTGCATTTTTTATTACTCTTTTACAGTGGTTGCTGGCGTTCCTGAAAGCAGCTTTAGTCTCAGTGCATCTATTACGTTGGTAGCTATGGAAAAAGTGATTTCTGTGCGCGATGGCAGCAGCACATTCTGGGGAGAACCATGGCAGGTTGGTAGGTTTTTATTGGAATTTTTTAGATGGTATGAATCGGTCTATTCCTACAATCTGGTCAGGTCTGATACTATAGAGGACACTTTCTTTTTAAATATGGAATGCAGAGGTAGATCAGATATAAATGTACGGAAGCTATCCCAGTCAGCCATGGAGTATCGGTATACAGTACAGTGGAGGGGTACGTCTGGGGACTTATTACATTTCATTTTTATCTTAACTGAAACGACGGAGTGGTCGGGGGATCCTAGAGGAGAAAGAACGGAACATGAACATAGCTCAGGAGAAGTTGAGAGAAAAAGGTCTAGGAGGCTTGCATATTGACCTGTAGTATCGGGCACACGGGTGAGCTCGCGAACAATCTGAGTGAGGTCATAAGCAATGGCAAAATCATGACAGAACCTCCCCTCATCGTCCGTCTTATTTAAGTGGGTCAGCCATTCCACGTTATGGACGTTGAAGTCACCACAGATGTGTATGTTAGCCGAGGGATGTGGAGACAGGATGTGATCTATTTTCTCAGATATGCTCTGAAAGATAGTAACTCCGCTGTTGTGGGGCCGATAGAGGGCAAATATAAATGCAGTAGTGTACGCAAGTGCAACCCGGAAGCACATTTAAGGTAAATTAGGATTTTCTCTAGTGATATCCCTGCCACATGGGAAGCCATCTTTAATATAGGCACATATTCCATGCCCATGGCGATCTTGGGGGTTAGATTTAGATGTTAAGTTAGAGTATCCGTTAATTATGAACTCATCTATGGAAGTGGTCGGCCCTATTCCAGTTTTGCTTAGAAATAATATGTCCGGTGTCGTCTCCTGTAATTGAGTTTCAACCTCTGGAAGGTTGGAACGTAGACCCCTGATGTTGGAGAAGGAGACAATGTAGTAGGGATTTACGTTGGAAGAAGGGGTTCTAGGTTTATTCGAGTCTTTTTTTGGGGGGGGGAGATGTTTCATGTTGAGGTTTTGGGATTTGTGGAACAGGTCGGCATGCTTGGTTAGAGCAGTACGGAGATGGAAAGTAAGAGAGATAAAGACAGGATTTTTTTCTTGTAGCACATGAAAAAGTAAAGCAGTAACAATTACCCACAAGTGTGGCATCGAGGTGCCCCACCAGAGACTACTGCATGGTCCAGATCCACTCACCAAATGGCAATACAGCAGTCATAGTACTTTGCGCCTGCTGATAGGACACCCTCTTTAGTGGTTAATCCAAGGTTCAGGTCCCTGACTCTCAGGCGGATAACGTCAGCCCAGACAAAACGTTTACCTCCAGCACCCTTACTAGTGACATGGTCACAAGGATAGACATAGAGACAGAAAAATTTCCGACATCTCAGACTACTTTTTACCAAGTACTACCGACCTTTAAAACAGCTTTTTCTTCACCCTTTGTCAGAAAAATCACTCATTTGCATGAGGACTGAGGGACAAAAAAGGAGAAGCGAGAGTTACTGGAGCTGCCGATAACACACCCACTGTATTATCTACTCTCCATTAAAAAAAGGGGGAATAGGTACGAGGGACATATTAATATCTACTTAGTATACGTCCGGTGCTCGATTATAAATTCAGGACGCTTTTGAAGATAATCTCCCCTCCCATATTAATGGGTGGATGTTTTGGCATTATATATCTCGAGTTTGAATAATTCGAGCTTCACCTTATAATTAATATCCAATAATTAACTTTTATCAATTTGTGAAGTCGGCTTAATATTAATTTACATTGGAGTTTAGATAATTATTCAAGGTTTTAATTTGGGAGGTTCTCGTTTGGGAGGTTCTCGATGTACATAAGAATACTTTGATAAGTATGTTTTAACTTAAATAGGGATGGTATATAAAATTGTGGGGTCTGCGTTCGCGCCTGGCCTCCATAGAATTAAAATAGGCCCAAACTTTAATAAAGACTTTTCATATCAATCTGTGTAAGTATACTTTGATAATTACGTTTCTCCTTGAAGAAATATGGTATGATAAAATTAAGGGGTGTTCGTTCGCACCTGACATCCATAGAAAGGAAATATGTCACAAAGTTTAAAAAGGTTTTTTTAATATAGATCCACAGAATATTGTGATAAGTGTTTCAGTGTTAACAGGTATGGTATAATAAATTATGGGGTTTATCTATTTTATTTTTACTTTCATCATATTTTGCTTTGGTTTTGCTACCCCCAAATTCAACCTAAGTTTACAACCCTTCCTTTTCACAACCTATCATACTTTCATAAATCAGAATCCATTTTCTGTAGGCTGTTTTTGAACTCAGTCAACGACGGGTACTTTTGCTAGTATATATATATATATTTGAGTATTTCTAAATTCCTAACTGGGTTTCAGTCTGATATATTAGTTGTATGCGAGTATTTCCGGTCCGATCCCGAGTCATTTTAAGGGGAGGTTATCGAGTAAAGAACATATATTGAAAATTTTAAATTGATACTCTATCTCTCTCATATAAAAATCTGCCTGTTACTTCTTTAATCGTATTTTCGACTATTGTTTATACTTATCTGAGGCATTCCGACACAAAACCCATCTAAAAAAAAAGTCGTCCCAGCGGTTCCGATAATGAATTCACACACACAAATTGCCTTTTCTACATAAGTAGAGATATTCATGTTCATATAGATACATAATTTTAATTTACGTATTGCTAACAAGCATAACGTTTACTATTCTATATCTTATAACAAAATTAATTAGCTTGTTCATATGGTATAATTATATATGGTATATGTTCATATATTCCTTTTCATATAGTAGATTTTAATTTTTTTACTTAGTAATATGTTAACACAGCCAATTGTTTCAAGATGCGAAAATTTTGCTAAAAATAAATCGCCCACTCTAAATTTCATTAGCAGTCAAGCAAAGTGAAACGACTTGTTTACCCCGAGAAAAGCACGAACCACATTTCGAAATCATGACTCTTGTTAATTGAATTAAAATGGGGGAAAAATTGCTGACAATAATTCATAAAGAATGCTCCAATATTAATAGGTTTTTGTTTTCGTTGAACAAGCTTAAGGCCCACAATTTCCTTTTTTTTTTTTCAAGAACTATTGGAAGCAATGCCAAAGAATGACTAAGGTGGTAAATAATGGAATATTTGATTTATTGTAAAAAGCAACATATATTGCTGCTTCTATTAGACATTGGACGGACTTTTGATATGGAGAACAACCGGCTTCTTAAAAACGGCACTTTAGATTAGAACAAAAATAAAAAAATGCCTCGTTCTAGAAGGATTTCTCTTTCACATATCGAGGACAAAAAATATTAAGTGTAATATCAGAAGGGTATTAGAATATTATTTTATTTTTTCATCAATTGTCAGAAATTCAAAAGTTTTTCTCTAGTATCAAGTTGACAAGAAAGTTATTGCGGTTTTTAATTTTTAAGCTCAGATTAACGAAAATTTTTTGACTAAAATAAGTATCTTCAGTTTCCGGTCGCGATGAAGTCGCTGAAGGCGTTTTTGATATCGCTTGGTTTTTTTAAGCATTTCTCACGCAGAAGATTTTCGAGATGCTTGAAAAGTGGTAGTCGGAAGGTGAGAAGTCTGGAGAATATGGCGGATGAGGCAGTGTTTCAGAGCCCAATTTTTTTCAACTCTTGCATGGTCAGTTTTGCAATGTGTGGTCGGACATTTTCGTGGAGGAAAAGTGGGGGGTGGGTTCTGTTGAATATTGCTGTTTTTTTTTTTTTGTCAAAGTTTGTGATGTATTTCATTCATTTGTTGACAATAATTCTCCGCCGTAATGGTTTCGCCTGCATTCAAAAACTGCAATAAATGAGACTGGTTGCAAACCACTAAACAGTCAGTAGGCAATTCTTTTAGTGCAAATCTGATTTCTGAAAGTGTTGTGGCGCTTCGTTGTTGTCTAACCACTGAGCTGAGCGTCGCCGGTTATCGTAAAGAACCCATTTTTCATCGCAGATCGTTCTTATGGCGTAAATGAAGAGAAAATGACACTTCATAACGGCGTTTTTTATTGGGGGGGGGGAGATGTCGTCCCATTAGTGAGGCACTCATTTATCAAGTTTTTTTTTCTTTGCAATCTCTCTCAGGTGGTTGGAAATCGTCGTATAATTTACGGCTACTTCAGAAGCAAGTTATCGAACAGTTGTGCGTGGATTGGTTTCGACTAAGGCTCTTAATTAATCGTTGTCAACATCCGATAGCCGACTACTACACTCATCGTCTTAAATAATCTAGTCGCCACCACAAAATTTCTTAAACCACCATTGTGTTGTGGGTTTAGTTATAGTTCCTGGGCCAAACGCTTCGTTCATATCGCGAGCTGTTTCGTCAGCTTTTCGGTCTAGGTTGAATTGAAAAATGAAAATGGTGTGAATTTGCTTTTTTCCCCCATTTTGTATTCAACATTCTAAAAAGAAGTCATAATTGTCTTAAAACGATTGAAATTTAAATGATAAGATAGAATGAGAAACGATCTTTAAAATGATATATATAAAGTAAAGGTAGTATAACGAAAACTTATTTGAAAATACATCATTTGTAATCAAAATCAAAAATTCCGCAAGAACTTTCTTGTAAACCTAATACATCGGAATTTCAGCTTTTCTGTAATTTGATTGGTTGAAAGCTTTCTCCTTTTTTGGGGCCTTCTCTCTTTCTCACAGATGATATCTTGCTAGTTTCTTCCAGAAGTTCTATTACGAACTGCCTGGTTTATGCCGTGCTACATTCTTCCAGCTTGTTTCACTTGATTGTCTAGTTGTCTTTAGCAATTCTTGTTTCTGGGCTCTTGTTATAATGCATCTTATTCCAGTAATTGGTTCACCGACTTAGTCGGATTTAGATCTGAGTTTCTTTCAAAGAATCGCAGATTTGTGGAACTCTATCCCTGTTGACTATATGCATCTTATATATATAGCCTTGTTGATTTCGCGAACACTTTCAATAGAAAACCTCCTATCTTTGCGTTAACCATGTTTCGTCCTTTTAGGTTTTTCATATCAAGTAATTCAATCTTGTAAGAAATGGGTGTTTTGTTTTACGGTATATCAACCCTTTTGGGGTTATTTAATACCAAATCCGGTCATTTTGGGGAAGTTTCTTTTCAAGCTCTTAATATCTTCAATATTTATTCATGTAGTTTGGTTTAATTGTTTTGCTTTACAGCATATCGATCTTTTTAGGGCTATTTCATGCCGAATCCAGTTAGTTTGGGAAGTGCTTTATATGGTCCAAGCGCTTTAAAACTTCAAATATTTATTCACGGATTGGTTATCGTGTAAAGAAAAATTGTTGCTTCTCTTTGCAAACCATAACACAGTATGTACATATAAAGGAGAAGACGAGGGCAGTGGGGTAAACTAATACTTATGTAATAGCTGTTTAATACCAGTAATAAAATTATCGATGAAAAATAAATAATTATATATATATATATATATATATATATATATATATATATATATAATGTGCGGGAGGGAAAGTCTCAACCTAGAGACTCGACGAATGTTTGATCTACAGATTTGAAATTTGGTATATAGGGTATTCAGACATGTGGAAAGCTTTTTTTAATTCTTTTTATCCGGAAAAAAGAGCTGCTAAGAGGTCAAAATTCAAAAAATGGTACTTGGAGTTCATCAAATTTTTGTGTGGTTTTCAACCGTTTCACGACTGCGCATGCGCGAGTCTCTCACATAACAGCTTCCTTGTGTTAAGAATAAGTAGGTTTGAAAACACGTTTAAAAGATTCTAGGAAGCTGGACTAATGATTATCGTACTTGACCCACTGTTTTAAGGTTTGAATTTAGATCTCAGCTCGGGATTTTTTTTTTTTTACTTACGAGAAGTGAACTGTTTAGATAAACAAATATAATACTCGCATGCACATGTTTCAGTTTCTTTAGTTTTTTTGTTTTTTTTTTCAAGAAATTTAACGTTACGTTTTATACCTACGGTATTTCTGTTTATTTTTTTATACGTTACGATGTCATACTTATACACATATAAAGAATGGCTTTCTAAATGATTTGTCGCGTCTTGTTTTCTTTTTTCTTTTTTTTCTTTTTGTAAATTTTAACACAAATATTTCACCGTTTCATCTCGGATAGTACCAATAAAATTATTTTTGTAAAAAACAAACAATAACAGAAAAAAAAAAGTTCTAATGTTTGCTTAAAAAATAAAAACAAAAACTTTTCTTACATTTCCAGCAGAAATAAAATCAATTTATTAAGATTTAAAAATTGCCGAGTCATTGCCAAATAATAAATGTTTGGGGCCAAATTATTCGGGATAGAAAAGACAAAAAAAGGCAAAATTACTCATGAAAAACGGTCAAATTCAAAACTCAAGCCACACTTTCATAAATATAAAGAAACTAAACAAAAGGCCAAATGTAAAATTTCCGTTGTTATTGCTACATACATAAAGAAAAACTTGAAGATATTAACTTCAAGATATACTGAAGATGTTAACCCCCAAATAAATTTAACATAATTTATTTAACCAAAAATAAAAACAAATCTATTTTAGTTACGTCGTATATTTACCTTGATCAGACTATTTTTTGCATATAGTCAGTTTTTAGATCCTAATTTGCCCGATAATGATGCCCCCAATTCAACCATAAATAAATTTATAAAAAATGTTATTGTTTGAAACAGAATAATAGCGTTTTAAAAAATTGTCTTTTAGAAATTTCCTCATTTTAATATGTGATCTTTGTTCATCATATTTTTTTTTTAATTTTAAAAAGAAATAAACTCTAAACAATATCAATTATTTATATATACACAGATGTAACTCTTTAAGCCAGCACCCAGGCAACGCGATGTAATCTGCTAGTATATATATATATATATATATATATATATATATCTGCTAGTATATATATATCTACTAGTATATATATATATATATATATATATATGAAAATGAACAAAAACCAAAACGTATAATATAGGTAAAGAATAAGATATAATGGAAGTAATACTAGTAATAAAACTATATTCCATGAGAGTGACGTCCCCTTCAAACAAAGAAATTAACTAATAAATAAGAATTCGAAACCAAAAAAATGAATATTAGAATAAACACGCATAAATGTAGAACTAGAAATTATAAAAAAATAGGAACGAATAAATAATAGAAAAAAATTGGAAATTACAATTAAAATAATAAAAGAAAAAATACGAAATTACGGTTTAAAACAGAAATTTTGGTTTGCACGGTACCCAAGATGGCCGACTTGTGACAATGTAGGGATGGAATTTCTTTTCCCCAAACGAAAACACCAGGTTTATCATGTACAAAATGAACTTTTTCTTGATAACATCGAATGGAAATAACATTTGAGTTGGTGAGAATCGGAGATTTTTATGAACACATAGAATCATAAAATTGCCATTCCATTAACGAAAAGGTTGTAATGAAGAAATCCAAGATGAGATAAACAAAAGTTACAAAAAAGAAAAAAGATGTAAGTCTTTGAATTGCAACAGGTCTGTACTACATATATATATATATATATATATATATATATATATATATATATACTAACAGATGCACCCCGCGTAGTAATATATATATATATACATATATATATATATATATATATATATATATATATATATATATAAGGAGATGTACCTCACCCCGCGTTGCCTGAGATGCTGGATTAACGGCATTGTTGTTATGAACCTCCTATTGTCAGTAGTATTTAACAACGCTGATTCAGAAAAGGTGTCAGTCGAGATTGTGCAACTCCTGCCACTAACATTTAACACGTAGCCAGCCTTACAATGGAAATACTGAAGGAAAGTACGATATACATATATATATATATATATATATATATATATATATATATATATATGAGTGTGTGTGTGTGCGCGTGTGTGTGTGTGTGTGTAAGAGAAAGAAAATTAAAACTGTAAGTTTAACTTTACAATCAAAATTTCAAATGAAACCGCAATTCATTGTAGTTATTAACTGCCAAAAAACAGAAGCGAAATAATGTGGAATATGTAAAATATAAAATATATATAAAAATAAAATATATATATACATATAATATTTTATAATAAGCTCTACTCTCTAAAATATTGTTATTTATATTAGTTTGAAGTTTACCATTGCGTATGTCAGGTAACACTACATTCCTCTGATTTCATTAATATATATATACATATATATATATATATATATATATATATATATATATATATATATATATATACATATCGATTTTTTTTAGAGCGAGTGATAAGAGACAACATATAACAATGAAAACAATCTTTTGTATTATGGCAATCAATTATAATACAAATCAATAATAAAGCGTCTCAATTTCATTAACTTCATCTGTTTCGAAATACAAGTGGAAAGGAGGCTGGGAAAACACAAGTTTCGGAACGATCGATAAAAACCAAACATCAATAAAGAAAAGAGTATTTGTCATTGTCAAAAATAAACAGTTCGTGCTTTTCAATTCACCTGTCTCATTTTCCAATATCATTACAAAAAAAAAAGGAATTAAGACAGAGAACGGGAAAATCCGGTAAGATTTGACGAGAGGTTCGCAACAGTGTCGCGTGACAGGCGCTGGCTTTCAGTCGTACTTTTTATACAAATGGTTCATTATTTACCAAGGCATAAAAACCACTCGAGGATAAGGGTTAATGAGATTTTCAGTTGGACTAGCGAACAGTACCGTGAAAGAATTGATCTCTAGCATTAATTCATAGTTCTTTGTCGTGTTACTAGCAAAACGAATTTCTGCTGAAATCTTACGGCAAAACCAAAGCTTGTAGCTTGATCGACGACCTAGCATGGAAATCCCGATAAAGTAGGGTAGACTAACGTCTTTTTTATTTACACCGGAATCGGCACTTATCAAGGTCCGGGGGCCACTCGAGGATAAGGGTTAATGGGTATACATTAGTCAGTAGGATTATAGCGTAGTAAACATAAGTAGTGGAAATTTTGTAAATTGGATTCCTTAGGCGAACTGTTCATCGAGAACTTGTTTACGTTGGACTTGAAGACAATCAAATTGTAGTCAGCTTTCCTGTGTGACGCAAAATATTTCCCTGTAAAAATTCTTTTTTATATATAAGAGAAGAAAGACTATTTTTAAGATCGTCAAGCCCAAATATCAGCTGACGTTATATTGTAAACAAACATAGACGGAATTTGATGAACGACATTATTATTATTATTATTATTATTATTATTATTATTATTATTATTATTATTATTATTATTATTATTATTATTATTATTATGAGAATTACTTCACCGGACTAATTATTTCTCATAATATTCAATAAAAGATTGATTCTATAATAATACAAACGCAATCTGCATAAATTAAAATATACTGTTTAAGCGTATTGTACGACAGGCAACGCTGAGCCTCCAGCTATGTAAATTATATTGCTGTGTGTAATATTCAATGATTTTACTATTGCAGTAAAGATAATATCAGCCTTTCATTGTCCATGTTGTGCCAGATTTTGCATCGATCGCCTGTATAATTTTTATAAATAAAAATTATGCCGGAATAGGATAGATAGAAAATTAAACCACTAAGACGATCAATGAAAAATAAGTATTCATTGTTTTGTTTGTTTGTTTTTTCCCCTGCTTTTTTTGTAGTCAAGCATGGATGGCGAAATACGTGAAGTATAGACAGGAAATTCTTTAGTCCTAAGCTGCAATCGATGATGATGGATGCTCCTCTCGATTTCGACGTTTAAGGTCTGCCACAACAACTAAGTTGTTCAGAAATCTACGCAGAGTATTCGTCTATAGTGGTGAAGACTTTCTATAGAACCATTTTGTACGTTTTTAGTACAACTGCTAATTTCAGTCGGTTCAGTCGCTGCCAAAAGACAGAGCAGATTGTAGACCTCAAGTTTTCCACATCAGAATGTTCCTTCTCCCAGCTGCCTTACTTAAAACTGAACGTGCATCTCTCCGAGTGGATTAAACGCACCCCCAGTCACTAACGTGGTAACTTCTATGCCCTGACGCAATACATAGAGTGGTCACCACTCTTGTACTGTCCGGGCTCATCGCTGCTTAACTTAACGTGATTTTGTCGTGTATGCAGTATGCACAAATATAAAAGGAAAAACAAAGACTTTGTTCAGTGGCTCATGTAAAATTATTAGGCTGAGTTCTTGCGGAATTTTAAATTTTGATGTATTTCAATATAAGTTTTCGTTACAATACCTTTACTTTATATATCATCTTAAAGAGTGTTTTTCGGTCTGTCTAATCGTTTAAATTATAGTGGTTTTAAAACAATTTTGTTTTCTTTTTAGAACGTTAAATACTAGATAGAATAAAAGCAAATTTATATATATTTCAATTCAAACTAGGTCGAAAAGCTGCTGAAATAGCTCGTGATATCAACGAAGCGTTTGGCCCAGGAACCACTACTGGACGCATAGCATAATGATAGTTTAAAGAATTTCGTAGCGGCTTCGAGAGTCTTGAAGATGATAAGCGTAGTGGTCAGCCATCGGATCTTGACAACGAGTAATTAAGAGCCTTAGTCGAAATCAATCCACGCACAACTGTTCGAGCACTTTCTTCTGAATTAGACGTAATGCATACGACGATTTCCAAACACTTGAGATAGATTGTAAATAAAAAGAAAACACTTGATGAATGCGTGTTTCTCGACTGGGTTGTGACTTTTAATGTAAAGTGACTTTAAGACAATCGCCGACGCCCAGTTCAGTCGTTAGACGTCGACTAAGCTCCAAGACACTTCCAGAAGCTCTACCAAAGTAAGGTCATGTTGACTGTTTGGTGGTCTGCAACCGATCTTATCTAAAGTTTTTAAAAGCATGCGAGACATTTGCAGTACTATCAACAAATGCATGAAATGCATCAGAAACTTCGAAAAGCTTTGACAACAACACCCAGCATTAGTCAACAGAAAAAGGCTCTATTCTCCTCCACGACAATGACCGACTGCACCTTGCTAAACTGATCTTACAGAAGTTGAATGATTTGGGTTACGGAACTTGCCCTCGTCCACTATACTCTTGTGACCTCTCATCTACCGACTACCACCTTCTCAATCATCTCGACAACTTTTCGCGTGAGAAATGCTTCAAAAACCTAAGCGATATCAAAAATGGCTTCAGTGACTTCATTCCCAACAGAAACGCAGAATTTTCACGTTATTGGCATGATGAATATGTTCACCTGAAATTAAAAGTTAAAAACTGAAAGAACTTACTTGTCAATTTAATACATATCAGCAGCTTATCCTCTGTTAGATCTTCGAAACATGGCGACTGAACACAATACTGGAACCATATACACACAAATATATATAAACTAGCATTTCAGCCCGGCGTTGCCCGGGTGTTTGGATTTGTCTGTTAACCCCACCCCCCAAACAAAAGTGGAAGTAGGAGGGCAGACTCGAACTCGTACAGCGAAGGAGGAACAGAACGGGGAAAAAACACTAACGTCTTTGCTGTTACGACCACTGTCAAACCGGGAGTGACTTATGTTAAAATTAAAGCTAGACAATCGAAAAGAGAGGATGATTTTAAAAAATATCGGCGAAAAAGCATCCCCCCGGTAGAAAAATTCTCAGCTTAGGGTGAAGAAATTAACGTTTTTAGCCAATTTCTCGATATTTATCGCCTAAAGGGTCGAACTTCAAAACGATACTGCTCCTGTAAAATTCCGTTGCCTCTGTCGAAAGTTTTAGGCAGACATGCAAACATACATACAGACATACATTTATATATTGGTAACTAAAAATGTTCGACCAAAACCGATTAAAAAGCTTGCTCTATCTGTGAATACCCTTTATATAAAATTTCAAATGTTTAGAGCGGAAATTGTCTGAGCATTTTGGTATAGAACGCAGAGATATTTTTTTTAACTTTGACCCCTATTATGACCCCTTAATATTTATTTTTTTTTTTGCTCAAATCAAGTTATTAAGTAAGATCCATGTCCATGGAACCTATACCTAAAATCTCATTTAGACCCAAAATTGTCGGAAGAGTTCGATAGAGTTCTCAAAGGTCAAATCGTTGAACTTTGACCCCCTTAACAGCCAAATTTCTGTCCGAAAACAGACTACAAAGATTTTCCCAAATCTCAGTACCCTGTATATCAAATTTCGAGTCTGTAGACTGAAAATTGACAGAGTTATTGTGTAGGAAAATGTACACAGACAAACACAAACAGGCACGTCCACTTTTATATAGATAATAGATTAAACAAAAATATATACGTATACATAAATATATATGGAAACAATTTTCTGCTAACTGTAAACTTTTTACGCAAATAGTATGCAAGTATAAATCATGTAGAATATCTGCATTAATATAATTACACGTAATAGTTAACTAAAGATGATCATCCCATAAAAAAACCGAAAACCTAACACGAAATTAATTAAAATGAATGTTTAAAAGAATATGCAAATAAGCAAGATCTTTTGCTAGTGAATGCAATTCCATAATAATATTTTCTTTTTAAATAAATAGACAAGATGGTTTTTAATAGGAATATCAATACGCACAAAAGAAAGATGAATTTACAGGAATATAGATATTTGCACATAGTGAACTTCATATATATATATATATATACTAGCAGGCTACCCAGCATTGCCCGGTTGTAAAATACGCTTAAATATGATATTTTGATTAATGAAGATCTCGTATATATTATTATATAATATATTGTAATGATTTAAAAGTTTTTAAAAATTACTCGTGCGCCACCATCGAGAATCGAAACCAAAACGTTTAGCTTACGATTTACTTTTTCCTTTGACATTAATGCCTGAGCTATGAAAACATGTTTGCTTCAAGGCTAAAAATTAAAACTGAACAAATAGCTATTACGTTACGCACGCATATTCGTAATGCCGTCGTTCGACCTTCATATGGCAAATTACATTTTTTAATTTTCACACTTTTGCACCGATTTTCCCCGGCCAAAACCTAAATATAAAGTCTCGCACGGGTCGAATACTAAGTTTCATGCTTGTAGACAAAAAAAATGACAGAAGTTTTGTAGGCAAAATTTTTTAAACAAATATATAAACTCATAAATAAATATATATAGAAAGACTTGTGTTTACTGTAACATCTTATGCAAATATTACGCAATTATAAGTCATGTAGAATTTCTGCATAAATATAATTACAGGTAATAGTTTACTAAAAATGATCATTCCATAAGAAAACCGAAAAAAACGTATAGGGAATTAATAAGAAGGAATATTTCGAAGAATATGCAAATTAGCTAGATCTTTTGCGGGTGAAAGCAATTCCAGGACTCATATATAACTCTTATGGGGGTAAATGGTAACAAGAACGAAGGAACACAAGATTTTTAGGAAACGAACATGCATTCATATATATTACAAGCAGAACGAGTTGAGCAATACCATTCCTCGACGATGGGGCGTGTGCACCCGACCTCTTTGTTCGCGTGCCAATCTCAGACTGCCGGGCACCGACTTGTTACGGGAAGTAACGCCATGAGATAGTCCATTAATCCCATGGAGGGGCGTCTCCAACACCCCTCCCAAGCTTTCTGTTGAGCTGTCAGTACCTCTTCCTTTTAGGGTTTACCATAAATAGCTCGGTAAACTTTCTCTTACAGAATGATCACCGTAGTTCAGGTGTTGATTGAGGAGGTTTAAGATCAAAGTTTCGAAGAAGTGTCTATCGGCTCATCTTCCAATGGTGGACTGTCGCTGGTTTCCACTGATCGAAATTTTCTTAGTTGGTTCTGGTGACGTTTGTGGGTATATGTTGGTCCTTGTATGATATATACCATGTCACCAACTCTCTTAGTAATTGTACCCACCTCCCAGAATGATGTGTTGTTTTTATAACTTTTGAAAAACACTCTTTCACCTGATCTGAAACGTTTGCTGGGTACACAAGTGTTTACCAGTGGCCTTGACCGTTTGGGTAAGAGCTTGTCAAAAACGGATCTCACTTTCCGTGCAAATATCGTTTCTGCAGGTAAGACTGCTGTTGATGTGTCCGGGTTGGGTGTAATCCTATACACGTGTAGAAATTGTTGAAGTGCTTCATCTGTTGGGGTCCTTTGAGCCATCTTAGGTTGCTTTGGCTTGGGGAATTCTTTTGGTGCGGGTTTTTTAGCTTCCGGCTTCGCAGTTTGAATTTTTTTTTACTCCTTTGGCAGCTTCCGTTGAAGCTTTCTTTTTCGATTTCTTTGTTACTGCAAATGGGACGTTTCGTTTCTTCTCTTCTTGAAAACGATCAATGTTTTCTTTTAGTTCGAATCTTGCTATAGCCTTTGTACATTTTCCTAGTCCTGGTGAGAATACTTCTGGAAATTTTTCTTTTTATCGTCCTTCAGTTGTTGAGCTTCCGTAGACGAGCATTCTACTCTATGCCAGAATTTATTCATAGGTTGGTCCCGCAATTCGAATCAGTCCATCCAGTAAGTACCGAAGACGTTTTTGGATGCCCTATGTGCATACACTTTCACTTTTTTAGTAACACCATTTAAGGTCACCGGGAGTGTGAGCTTCTCCCTCAAATTCCACTTTATCGCCTATCACGGCTCGAGCTGATTTGTTTGTCTTCCGCATGGTATGTTTCCTTAGCCTTTTCCACGTCTTAAGGTTAATGATCGACAGGTCTGATCCGGAATCTAATTGAAGATGCACAGTTTTATTAGCGATGTTAACTGTGACATATTTGCGCCGGTTGTTATCCGAATCCAAGTCGGATCTAGTATGTCGGACGCGAAGGTTAGGTAACCGTCGTCGTCGCGTTTTTGCAGGTTAAAGCACTTTCATCTTCTATGTAAGAGCATAGAATTCGGGCTGAACAGTTCGGAAAAAAGTTTGACGGCTTCAGAAAATTCAAATTCCCTCATCTTCCTGGAGAGAATCTAATCCACAAACTTCCTATGTTCTGTGATTCCTAATTTCCTCAAAAGTAGGCGAACTTTTTTAGCGTTGATCCACTCTTAACAATCCACGATGAATAGGTCCTCATATCTCCGATAGAAAGCGCAAACGTCCCATCCAACCCCGGTTGGTAGTTGAACGTTTCTATAGCGTTCCATATTGTACTTTGGGAAAAAGCAAAACTATCGTCCCTGAGTTCCATTCTATCGAATATTTTTAACAAAAGCTCTTCTTGTCTCCTTTGTTGAAGTAGCATTCTCTCTTCCAACGCTTGTTGCCTCTCTTGAAACTATAACTGGAGTTGTTTATCACGTTCTTTTCAATTTTCCTCAGCTTTCTGCTGCTGGTCCATCTGGGCCTTGATTAGCTGCATTAATACTGCTTTAACATCTTCCATCTTTTAATGGCTTTTCCAAACGCACGAAAAAAATTATTTCCGTTTTTTGTCTGGAGAAGAGAGATAAAATAATAATAAAAATGAAAGTGTCCTTTTTTGAGCGTGTGCATATGAGGAGGGAGACATGTGTCCCTTACTTCTTGGTAAAAACATTAGAGATAACCAAATATGAGGGTGGACAAAAAAATTACTTGCGAAACCAAAATAAAAAAATATAATTGCAAAATAATAAAACTAATTGTGGAACTGTCTGGCAGTTAACCAAAATGGCTAGTTTTTTTATATGTGTGTGTGGGGGGGTTATCCCACACGGAAAAACTATTTTTCATTTTAGAACCGACAGTTTAACATAGAATATTTTAGAAAATTCCACTCAATGAAAAAGTATCTTTCTTTTAATTTAAAAAATACGAAAATCGGAAAAAATTTCCCTCTCGTTAAAATATTGCATAAAGTTAGCAGCACAAAACAAAGGCAAAATTAACTTTTCACTTCATTTGAAAAAATGTTCAAATTTGCATCCGAATAAACAGTCGACAGTTTACAATAGAATTGTTCTCGCGGTAAAAATTGGGGCTTTTTTTTTCTTTCTTCTTTCAATAGGCAACCAAATTAATTTTTAGACATTAACAAAATGCATTAAGTTATTTTCAATTTAAATATAGAGACAAAAAGATTACTTATGACTGCGTCGATAACTTTGCCATGTGTTCGTTTTCTTTTTTTTTTAGTCTTTTGTTTTTAGAACGTAATTGCCAGTCGACTTCTTAGCTTGTAAATCCGAAATTCTTTTAAAGTCAATTAGGATTTTTTTTAGTTAACCCGTGTGAAAGTCGAATCCATCTTCGCCAGTTGCTATGGGGTTAAATGGTAATAAGAACGAAGGAGCACGGGATATTTAGGAAACGAACATGTATTCACACATATTACAAGCAAAGCGAGTTGAGCAATACCATTCCTCAACGGCGAGGCGTGTGCACCCGACCTCCTTGGTCGCGTGACAATCTCAAACTGCCGGGCACCGTTACTCATTACCGAAAGTCACGTCACCAGAGGAAGTAACGTCATGATATAGTCCATTAATCCCACTGAGGGGCGTCTCCAACAATAACAAAGTTGTATCTTCTTTTTTAATAAATAGAAAACAAGGTTTTAATATGAATATCAACATCGCAAAATATATCAACATTATAATAACGGTCACTAGAGCCCGTGGCCAAAATGAATGTACCTTGGCGAAGTACCGAGGCATTTCATATATAGTTATACATTGATAATTTTAACTAAATAATCGAGTATATTTTCTAATGATTTTTTCTGATAAAAAAATACTGAATTTTTTCGAAAGAAATATGTAGCGTAAATAGGTTGGCAAAAATAAATTCGTTTTATTTCGTTCAATATACCTCCGTATTTTTATTTAGGCGTGATAATAAAAACGCAAATATTTGGGAGCTAGCCTTTTCAAGTTCGTTGTGATAGATGTATATATATATATATATATATATATATATATATATATATATATATATATGTTACTCGCGTTTTTAATTTGTTTTCATTATTAGACGTTTGTCTTCCTGCGTTTTGCACCGATTTATACGTTTTTTTATTTTTTATATTTTTATAAACTTTCTTTTTTAAGATATTGCTTTTCTACTTTTCTTAAACTTCACCTATCTAGACGTTATTTTATATAACTGTGAATATTTATGCGAACACTTGCGCAATATATTTCTTCGTGAAATTTATGGGTGGTTTACACTAGTTTATAAATATTGAATTCAATAAATTTGCTATTTACTATCCACACATGTCGAACATTACAGAAGGTAGATTTTATGTCGAAATTTATGAAAACTCTACAGATTCTTCAATATCCCCTGTTTGTTTGTTTGTTTGTTTTTGTTTTGTTTTGTATTTTTTGTTGTTTTTTTTTGTTTTTGTTTTTAATGATAAGTGACCAATTTGCATCACCAACCGAACATTCAAGAAATGATTAATAGACCGATGCTTAAAAAATAGTGAATATTTTACAATAGTTAAAAAATAACCGCTACAACCTACAGAAAGGGTAATTATTTCCCTTTTATCAGGAATATTTTCATGGAATGTAAGGAGTAAAAGTTAACAAAAGGCCAGCAAGAATTATGAGACTTAAAAAATAAATTCAGAGTCAATTTTCTACTCACCATGTAAGAAGGTGCCAGAAAAGACGGTATATTAATATTATGCAAACAATATATTTATACTTTCAAGGGTTAAATTCAAAGATTCAGTACGCAAAGTTTAAACGCCGGAAGTGGACTCGGTTTACGGAATGAAAGTAATTAAGCATTAAAATAAACACGAAACAATATGATTTAACATTAAAATAAAAACGAAACAATATGTTTTAATATTAAAATAAAAACGAAACAATATGTTTTAACATTAAAATAAAAGTGAAGCAATATGTTTTATCATAAAAATAAAAATGAAACAGTATGTTTTAATATTAAAATAAAAGCGAAACAATATGTTTTATCATAAAAATAAAAATGAAACAATATGTTTTATCATTAAAATGAAAACAAAACAATATGTTTTAACATTAAAATAAAAATGAAACAATATGTTTTATCATTAAAATAAAAATGAAACAGTATGTTTTAATATTAAAATAAAAGCGAAACAATATGTTTTATCATTAAAATAAAAATTAAACAATATGTTTTATCATTAAAATGAAAACAAAACAATATGTTTTAACATTAAAATAAAAATGAAACAATATGTTTTATCATTAAAATGAAAACAAAACAATATGTTTTATCATTAAAATAAAAACGAAACAATATGTTTTATCATTAAAATAAAAACGAAACAATATGTTCTATCATTAAAATAAAAACGAAACAATATGTTTTATCATTAAAATAAAAGTGAAGCAATATGTTTTATCATTAAAATAAAAATGAAACAGTATGTTTTAATATTAAAATAAAAGCGAAACAATATGTGTTATCATTAAAATAAAAATGAAACAATATGTTTTATCATTAAAATGAAAACAAAACAATATGTTTTAACATTAAAATAAAAATGAAACAATATGTTTTATCATTAAAATGAAAACAAAACAATATGTTTTATCATTAAAATAAAAACGAAACAATATGTTTTATCATTAAAATAAAAACGAAACAATATGTTTTATCATTAAAATAAAAGTGAAGCAATATGTTTTATCATTAAAATAAAAATGAAACAGTATGTTTTAATATTAAAATAAAAGCGAAACAATATGTTTTATCATTAAAATAAAAACGAAACAATATGTTTTATCATTAAAATGAAAACAAAACAATATGTTTTAACATTAAAATAAAAACGAAACAATATGTTTTAACATTAAAATAAAAACAAAACAATATGTTTTAACATTAAAATAAAAACGAAACAATATGTTTTATCATTAAAATAAAAGTGAAACAATATGTTTTATCATTAAAATAAAAATGAAACAATATGTTTTATCATTAAAATAAAAACGAAACAATATGTTTTAACATTAAAATAAAAATGAAACAATATATTTTAACATTAAAATAAAAACGAAACAATATGTTTTAAAATTTAAATAAAAATTAAACAATATGTTTTATCATGAAACAATAATAAAAAAAATAATAAACTTTTACTTTTTAGGTTTCTATAAATATTTTTAATATTTAAAATATATCCTCATGGAAATATTTTATTTCCATAAAGTAATTTAAACTTTTCTATAAACAATTTTAACTATTTAAAATATTTTCATATGGAAATAATTAAAAATTTTCACAAATTTTATCACATAATTTTGTAATAAATAATGTATCATAAAACAATGTAATGACGAAATTGAGACTTTTTGTTGATAACACAAGACGTGTTAATAAAAAATTTTATACATTATTTATGACAAAGTTCCATTTATTCATTTTAAGAAACCTTTTTGTACAAATGTTTAAAATAAGCTTTTCGTTGATAATACAAAAAGTGTTTATAAAAGATTTTAATACGTGTTTTGCAAGAAAATTCCTTCATAAAACTTTTGGAAAACATAAATGTATTATTTAAAAAAGACATCATTCATAAAAATTTAAACAATAAAAATTCTCTTTATTTTTTTTTCGTTATAACACAAGCGTTAATACAAAACCTATTTATAGAAATATAAAAAAAAATGGAGGTTTTATTTTTTATTGTTTCCTGTTAGCACAAGTAGAAGAAAACTAAAATATTTTTTAAAATAAATTATTTCCATATGGTTCCGTATTTAGTTTCAAGTTCAGTGACTTCCATACCATATTTTGATAAACCGAGTACACTTCCAGCGTCTTAACTTTGTGTAATAGAATTTTTGGACATTACTCATTTGAGATTAATTAAACCAGGACGAAGGTTCAAGAAATCTAATTTGAATAAATAAACAAGTACAGTGCCATTACTTTATTATATCACTTAATAAGCTTCCGCCTTTCGATAATAAGTAGCATCCTAGTTTTCTGTTTAGTTTTAGAGATAATGATTATAGAAATCGATGCGAGGTTGACAAACATTTTAAAAAATATCTTGTGTGATCTGCCTATGGTCTGTCAGAGTCGTCTCTTTGCTTTCTGCAAACCCTCTCTTTTGTGGGAACGTGTCAACTTCTTCGCCGTCTACGAGTTAATTAATCAGATTCATGTCGATAAGGATTGATTGGCTGGCAAACTCTGCGAAGACTGTGTTTGATCCATATCGTTTCACAACGTCGCGACACCTCAACTGTGGCCATTTCTCCACATAAGAGATATTTGGAGATTCGGTCTGTAATATAATAGACGTATCCAAGTCAAAGTAGCCGTGTCTGTGTAATCAGTGTGGACATTATTGTGAATGAACCTAAATGTCAGATATTCTGTCCTTCCATGTTATGCAAAGGAATATTAAAATATGAAGAATGGTATTTTTGTTTTTGTTTTGATCTGTTTTGTTTTTTTTGTCCCCGACAAAAGAAGGGTAGACCTGTAAATTCACCCTTGTCCGTTCGTCCGTTCGTCCGTTTGTCTGTCCGCACTATTCTCAATAACTAAAGGTTGGAATTTTTTACATTTTCACAAACATTAAACATGATATGAGTAAAAATGTAACAGAAATGGTTTTCCGGGAAAACTCCGGTTGTTCCCCTAGGGGTGACTTTCGGGTTAAAATGGCTAAAATTGACATTTTTGTGCTTATTAAAAAAAAATGATGCCTTGGATTTTTATAAAACTTTCTGAAAAGTTGTAACTAACTGATTTCTATATAATTTTATTTGCTATACTTGGCGATAACTCTTGAGTTAACTCAGGGGCTATTTTAGGGCAAATAAAAACACTCCATTTTGGGGACTATTTCGCCATATTTGTCTAAAATTTTCTGTGTATGTCTATTTAGCAGTTTTGCATGATATGCTGAACTCAAATTTAAATATGTTAATGCTTTTGGGGACTTTGGGGGCTAAATGGGAGGCAAATTATGGACTTAGTCATTTCTTTTCTTTTAGATGGTGCAGAACTCACATTTACATATGTTAATGCCTAAAACTGTACCCTTTTTCATTTTCACCTGGATTTGACGTTCCCTGAGAAGTTTTGATGCTAAATGAGAGAGGTTGGCAAATGCTGAACTTAGTTTTTTATGCCTCCTTCACTGTGCACTCACGGGGGGACCATGCATGCTTCACTTGTTTTTATTTGTTTGTTTGTTTTTTTGTTGTTGTTTTTGTAGAAGCAACTCTAGAAAAGATCCGCTTTGTTTTAGCTAATAAACTCAAATTTGGAACACGATTTTTAAGCTTAAAAATGTCCTCAATTCCAATTTAGCATAACAAGAAAGTTTTTCATCACGTTTTTCGTAATAAATCCTTATTTCGTATACGTGGTAAAAACATGTACGCAATAGTTAGGTAAATAATTGACGGGTTGCATTTTACTTTATCTTGAGGTTTCCCGTCATCGCTTCGGCACGTAAAGGCCACAGACTGGTGGCACCATTTATACGAAACAAAGCTGAAAACTAAATAAAATTCACAGTTGTTGGAAATAATCAAAGTAAAGAAAATGGAAAACAAGAAATAATTTTTGATGCGATAAAGATATATGTTCATCATACTCTAAAAATATTGTCAATTAGTATTATTTGGATTATGCGGACTACTGTTCTTATCTTCGATGGTATGCTCAAAGGCAACAGCCGATTTAACCTGCTACCTTCTCCAGGTGTATATTATCGGACCTGGGAATCTGTCTCTCGAACTCGAGAATCTCTACGTAATTTTGAATGATAAATCTTTATCTAAGCCCGTGGTGTAACAAATATGTGCTAAGTATTAATCAGTTCTAAAAGACAGTCTTCTGCCGATTAAAAGTTCAATTCTCAGTGCGGATGATACTAAGCATACAATTACGAATTATGCAAGACTAATGTTTAAGTTTTAATACAAACCAACAACTGTGTCTTATGTTTAGCCTTTGTTTGTTTTTCTAAATGTTCGATGTTAATTATTTTGGATTATTTAGACTACTGTTCTCATCGAAGATGTTATTTTTAGATGTTTTCTAGATGTTTTTAGATGTTAGATGTGTAAGTTCTGAGTTTCTTACAAATTCCTCTCGTTAGAGTCAGGAATCTTTATGCCGACCTCGGAAATACGCACTGAAATCTGTCAACCTTCCAGATGTTGAAGCTTCAATACTCGATATTTTGAATACAATAAGGAATTACATAAGACATCTATCTAGTAAATGTGTACGGAAACATTGCAAGCAAGCCTCATAGAGAAAATGAACGGTTCGTTCGAAATTCCGGACAAATTCTAGAGTGTGAAGAAATTCGGAAGTTACTGTAATGCAAACATGACAAGAGATTCCGTCTAGTAATCTTTTATTCAATTAAAATATTATTACTCGTCTACAAGTGGAAATATACAGCTGTTATAGCAGGGATTATCAAAGAGGACATAATCCATATTCACACAATTCTCCCATGCCAAATTTCTCTGATAGAGAAGAAAGTTCCTTAAATGTCCAGGTTCCCTACGACCTCGAAGTGGCCGATTTGGCAGTTCATGATTCGTGGTCAGAGTACTCAAACAGAGAGGCTGTTCAGTGCGAGCTTGTAGTGAGCTCTACAATACCTCACTCTAAAATGTTTCCTTCTAAAAGGAGCAGGCCGTTCCGCGTCAGAGTCAGTCTTTAGATGAACACGTTTTTTAAGCGCTAGTCCTTCATCTGCCAGGGATTCAGGTGTTGGCCCATTCGAAGTGTCATTAGACGATGTATCAGAAGTAATTTTAGTGCCATGATCTTCCGGAAGAACTTCAGTATCAGGGGAAGTTGGTCTGCCTTCAGGGGTTGTCCACAGTTCTGGTATGTCTCCGACAGGTGCTAGATATAACAGCATTATTTGGAAGACACATTAGACTCTCTACTATCTGAATGCCATACAAGAGCGCACCGGGGGTTCGCCTCTATTTGCTCTACCTTATCCAATAAAGGATCGTTCTTGGTGTAACGTGTATGTCTTCTCAGAAACACAGTACCGGGTCGAGAGCGCCGAGATGGAAGCGAAGCTCCTGCCAAACTCCGTCGCGAAAAAGGTAAAAGCCTTTTTGGGTGAAGTGGCATTCTAGGTGATACACAATAGGGATCGAATTGCGTATGATGCGACAGGAAGAGGATTTTCCTAATTATCAATCGCACATCCGTTATTTGATGCAGCCAATGGAACGGTCTTCCAAATAATTCCGTTATATCTTTCGAATTAGCCGCCATCCTTAGGGTTGTAGTGAGTTGTACGACTTATAAGTACTCTTCGTTCCTGTCGAAAATTTTCGAGACTGCTCTGACATGAAAGAAGCCCCTCGGTCCCAATGTATATAGGCAGGGACTCCAAAGACGGCTAATAGTGAACAGCGGCATTATATAATTGCAGTAACCGATATGCCTGAGCAAGGAAAGGCAAAAGGAAGAGTCTCACTGTTTGAGTACTCCGACCGTGAATTATGGACTGCCAAAGCGGCCACTTCGAGCTCGTAGGGAACCTGGACATTTAAGGAACTTTCTACCCTATCAGCGAGAAATTTGTCGTGGAAAAATGTTGTGAATATGGATTATCTCCTCTTTAATAATCCAAGCTATAAAAGCTGTACATTTCCGCTTGTCAAGTAGATGAGTAGCAAGATTCTTAATTGAATAAAAGATTACTAGACGGAATCTCTTGTCTTGCTTTCATTACATAGATCTCCCGATGATTTTCACTTTTACAATAGTGTTTGAAAGGCAGCTAATGGAAGCGGCTAAAGTTGCAGATGTATTTTAACGCGTGACTTTCTCTAGGGTTTTAGAAGACTTGCATACCTTTGAAAAATGACCAAGTTTTCCACATTTATGACAACGAGTATCTCTGGCAGGGCATGAAACTCGTAGGTGTTTAGATAAGCCGAAAAATAGCAGGTGTCCCTTTTTAAGCGGCAGTGACCGATTGTTTCTCGGACCATCATCATGAGGGATGCAGTAGGTACAGGTGGGTGTAGCGCGGCGTCCACGGTATCTGGCTGTAAATAAGAACTAGACTACTGTACAGCACTTTCGAAGGTATAGGCTTGCTCGTAAGCTGTTCTACGTGTAAGGATCTTAGTCTCAAGAAGACGTTGTCTTAACTGAGCATTACGTACGCCGTTAATGAAGGCATCAGAAATGTGTTGTCTCTTCGGCTTCTAGTGCCGTCATTGGGCAGAAGTTGCAATCTTTACCCAGTGTTCGAAAACTCTTTAGGAAATTGTCCAATGTTTTGCCTGAGTCTTGTAGGCGAGTCGCAAATAGGTGTCTAGAAAATATTTTATTTTGGGGCTCTATTTATGTAGCGTTCAGTACATCGGTTGCTTCTTCGTAGGTAAAGCAATCAGGGGCAATTTCGTTGACTGCGTGAGACAAATAGTTTGTTAGTAGCGCGCTCTTACTGATGGGAAGTCCCGGTCTTTCTGAATGTAGAATCTCAATGAAACTTGGTAAGGGCTCCCGTCACTGTTTCTAGCACTTGTCGGCTGAATAGCTTTCTGGATCTGTTGTAAATCGCTCCGGTCGCATAAATTATTCTATTCTTAATTGAATGAATTGTAATGAAAACAGGACAAAAGATTATTTTATTCAATTAAGAATCTTACCACTCGACTACTTGACAAGCGGAAATGTACAGCTTTTATAGCTTGGAGTATCAAAGGGGAGATAATCCATATTCACAACAGTTACATCGTTGTTAGAATAGCATTTAAGACAGGAAGAGGAGTCGGAATTATCCAGATAATCCAAATTATCAATCTTCATATAAACTTAATTCTGACACCTAATACTCTCATTTTAATCATTAAAAGATTCAGATTACATTATGTTGGTACTCATGCAGAGAGTGATCCAGACGTAACTCGGCTCCCGCCCGGAACATGACGCCAACAGTCAGAGTAAGCCGAGCGTTGCTAAGGAAATTAAGCCGTCTGACGTAATATATAGCTGAGCCAATGACAATGCAGCACGATGGTTTTCAACGCGACGCGCGTTTGCAGGAGTTTAAAATTCAAAGCAGCAGACGACAATTTGGAAGAGGAAGAAAAGAAAACAAATTAGTAAAAAAAAGCACTCCATTTCGTACTTTCAGAAACCCATGAATTTTACAGCCTTAAGTGAACAGCTAAAAACACCAGCCGGGCTCCACGACATTTGTCAAGAAAAATCATTACTGGCACGGACGAAAACTTGTGCATCATGTGGATACAGGTGCAATTTTATTATAAGAGGAACGGTGAGCGATTGCTATGCCTGGAGGTGTCAGGCTACCAAATGCCGAATGTTTACATCAACTGGACTGGTACCTTTTGGGGCCAAGTCTAGACTTACAATTGCCATCATAATTAAAATAATGAACTTGTGGGCCATCGAGCGAGCAACACAAAAAGACTTCTAGCGCGAATGCGGAATACGATCTACGCACACCGTTAATAAAACAACGGTCTGAGAAAAACAACAACAACATCTGTTTAATATGAAAAAAAAACTATCCCACCCAGTTTTGTTTCAACTTTTCTAGTTTTCAGGTTTTTCCTTGAAAAAACAAAACTTAAAAAAAAATTCCTTATATTATACTTAATGCCCTTTCAGTAGTATCGTTTATTTGACTTACCTTTGAACCTTTTCTCGAACAAAAAAGTCTTTAACATTATTTATTTAAATATATATATATATGCATATATATATATATATATATATATATATATATATATATATATATATATATAGCAAAAAATAAATAAATATTGTTATAACATTTTTCTTTACAATTAATAAAACTTAAATTTAAGGTAGGGTTTCTTTTCTTGTAAAGTCTTGTGGTTTAATAATAACTTTTAATAAGTTGAGTGAGCATGCAGGTGCAGAAAGGGTCGAAGGCTCGTGTTGTGACATGTATCAAACTCCGATCATTTGCAACGGAAGTATCCGAATGGAGACCAGACGTGACGTGTCATGTGTTCCGGTTTGTGTAAGCTGGATTAAGTTTAGTTGAGTTTGGTCTGAGACGCAGAGAATAACAGATAGGCTAAAACGGGTCTCCCCATGAAAAAGAGGACAATCACAGAATGAAGACATAGAAGAATCCCCAAGCTAAAGATCGTCGGATGCCTGGGAGTGAATAACTAATATATATATATATATATATATATATATATATATATATATATATATATATATATGATACCCTGCACTGATGATTCCCAAAAGGATGAAACACTGGTGCCTGTAGGAATGTAATAATTATTATAGAAAATATTTATGTCAGCCTTTTTAAGAAACTATTTTCTTATCATTGAGCGCTTTCAGTTGAAATACAAAGTCGATCAGTTTAGCTCTTATGTGCACATCATCATATAATGATTAGATCACTCTGACAGACGTTAACAAGCATTTAAAAAATAAATGTTTAAATTTCAACAGCATTTCTCGCGGTTAGCGGAAGCCGAATTGGTTGGGTCCTTGCTAACAGATAGCTTCTGTTGCCAGGTTCAAGTCTATCGACTGGTGTTAATCGTGACACCCTGCACTGATGATTCATGAAAGGATGAAACACTAGTGTCTGTAGGTATTTAATAATTATCATAGTATATATATATATATATATATATATATATATATATATATATATATATATATATATATATATATAAACACATTGTCTTGGGTCTTTGTCTTAAAGAGTTTCTATTAAACAGGTTTCAGCTCCCTCAATGATGGTTGGCAAATTCTCCAGAAGCGACTAGAAGCAGACAGGTATGTCGTCGTTACACGTATTATATATTTTGACACCCACGCACCGATGACTATTAGATGAGTCACGGGCCGTTAAGACCTTTAGGACAACAGGACAATAGTCCGATAAATGAACCGTTAGATAACGTACGTTTAGATAAGGACGAGAACAAACTACGCAACAATACTTGGCAGCGCTTCTATGTACTTATTCCACTGTATGTTTACTGAAAATGTTATATTGAGGGTTTTCATCACTAAACTATCGAGAAGGTTGCTATCGACTATGTCAATCGATTATTAAAAAGCTTATTATTAAGAAAGGGGTTTTGTCTTAGTAGCATTGAATGTGTCTATTCGTATTTACGCTGTTCTACTACAGATTTGATGTAATTTCCTCATGCCAGGAATAAAGAGTGTTGCCATCAGTAAATGCATCAATCTCAGATGCGATTACATCAACAAGGTCCTTTACTAAGATCAGCATTAATAAATGTCCAACCATCAACATTGAACCACACTCGCATTTATATGGTGTCATTTCGTGTACAGATATCTACAACGACCTCGAACTTTATTGAAGTTGAGAAATATTTGGTTATACTTAATGCCCTTTCAGTAGTATCGTTTCCTTTCGTTACTGTAGACTTTCTCACATTAATTACAAGATATTTTATAAACGCCAACTTCAGTTTTTTTTCTCATAATTGTGTTCGTAATAGCTGTTTGGGGGCTTTTTTAATTATTTAGCTAACAAGGATATTTCTCTGCTTTTCAATAGTGCATACATGTTTGATAGTGATTATTGAAAGTGCTCGGGCGTATTAATGTGATGCTGTCGGTTAAGAATTATCGCGTAATCGGACAATCTGTGACAATAACATAAAAATAATCACTCAGAAAAAAAACCCATTCAGTGGAAGCATTATAAAAATAAAAGAGAGATAGCAGGTAAGGGAGAAAGAGGGGATGCTGTGAATATAGAGAGAGGGAATAAGAGAAGGACTAATGATGTGAGAATTAAATGATGTGAATAAAGCAAAATCCCACCCCTTCACAGTAGAGATCCCTAGATGTAAAAGAGCCTTCTACTCCAGTAGTTTCTTCCCTAGAACAGCTAGACTTTGGAATTCCCTTCCGGGTCCCTGCTTCCTCAGCTGTACTGACATGCAGAAGTTCAAGTGCAACGTGAACCGACATCTTGCTGCCCAACTCCCTACACAGTACCTCTGATTCCTATGTCTCTGATAGTAGCCCCCTAAAACAAGGTGGCAATGTGCCTTGTTAGGGGTGAAAATGTAATAAAAAAAAGCCATGATAACTAAAGAAAAGGGACAGAGAAGTAAGAGATGTGAATTATTTTGAGATAACAATATATTCTAATAAGAAGACAGGTTTGACGTTAACAAGGAATTGAATGACGATAAACAAATGTCCCCCCTTCGACACGTTTATTGCCATTGAAATCGGTGAAATTGCACATATTTTAATCAAATCGATTAATTGCCTGCACTAGCCGTTATACCGGAACGTAGCTTCACATACCTTCCCGCAGTGACTTCGTCCGCAATACATTGTAATCTACATTGAACTGTAGAGAATTGACTGTTTAATTTATAAAATTCTATTTTATATAATTGCTTGAATTAAGTTTAAAATGCAAAAGTCAAGTATCATGGTTCAATTGTGTCCTAAACAGAAACATTCATTTCGGATGCGCGTCTGATTTATCAAAGATCATAATGCTGATTTTTTTATGCTGAACTTTTTTGCTTGTGCGGTGATAAAACATAAAACTTATCGAATTCAATTGTGATGTTAGGCTATATAAGGTGTTAACTTTAGTCAAAATCGATCTGTTCTTTCTAATCGGATTTTTCGACTATCGATAATAGTCCCAGACATAAAAAAAATACAAACAATAGTGCCTCTCTTCTTTTACTCTTGCTTTCCTGTTTTTAAATGCTGGTTTTCTTCTTTTAAAACTGCGCCAAACATTATTGTTTTCTTCTCTTTTCCATTTGCAGAACTGAATCATGATCTGGAAAGCCAAATACAAAATCAAAAGGATCCGCTACAAAACGACCAGACCAAGCACCATAAATTAATATTTCAAGATTCGTCAGACTTCCAATCCTAGTAAATGATTCTCTTTTCTTTTCCCTGCAACTTCTTCCACACAGAAGGGATACTGCGAACCTGCATCTGTTCTATCACAATTTTCATCGTAGCTCCAATCTATAGCCCCTTTCACAAAAAAGCACTCGACTAGCTACAACCACTATCAACATTTTTTCACACTCTATCTATGCCTAAATCTAAATGCAGATTCTATAAACAAATTTTCTTTTCTAGAACTTCCCTCATGTGGAACACTGTTTCGCTGGACGGCTTACCGACTGACTACAATATAGTAGCCTTCAAGTCCAATGTAAGCAAGTGTTTGTTGAGTCGTCTCCTTAAATGATCAAATTCTACCCAATTTACACCATTAACGATTATTACACGATCACCTTACATTCATGAACCCTAATGCTCGAGTGGCTTTCAGACCTTGATAAGTGGTGACTTCCTTGTAAAAAAAATGTAAAGAATTTGAAGCATAAGAACTTTTCTCCAAAATTACTGAATTCAGCGTAATATACTAGAAAATGGCTGATATGCTGTGAAATACAATAACCAAAATAATTCGGAATCATCAGGATATATGTGTAATTTTCCATTTAGAGATAAATGACTGGCGTTCGATAGAATAAATTTCACGCGGCCATTTTTTGTCAGATTACAGTACTCTTATTATAAACATCAATTGGATGAAGAATACTTTAGAGATGTATGGAACGGGAATTAATGCTTGTTTTGTTTTGTTTTTCTTTTGCTTTTTTTCCCAATTCAAATGTTACTGCTGACATCTAACAAAGCAGATATTTTCTTTCAGTGATTCGAAGTCAATTTGTAAAAAAAATAAAATAATAATCCGACGTAATGAAATGACATGTCAAGAAATATTGATTTTCCTCTGGAATAACGAATCCAAGCAAAATTCTTTCTTGTTCCAGGTTTATACTTTTGTAACGCAGTCAATGTTAGGCAACGCGTTGCTCGTTAGTTCGCACATTATTTGTTTGTTATCATTGATTTTCTCTCTCTCCGTCCCCTCTCTTTCTCTCTCTCTCTCTCTTCCTCAAAATATATAGCAATTAAGCTACACAGAATTTTCATCTTTCAAAGAATCGTCAGGTAAAATGCATATAGTTTTGTGTCACCTGGTATTTTTTTATATATCCACGTGGTGTTTGTTTTAGGTAAATTATCAATCAGATTCATTTTTAATCCTGTCCGTGAGTTGAAATGTTCATTAGCCTATGGCTGTGCTTCAATCAGATGACATTTTTGTTGGCATCTTTCTGGTCTATTGTTTTATTTTATGTTCTTTCTTTTTCTTTCGTACCTTTTTATGAGATCACATAAAATAATAAAAGAAAAAAGTAGGGAACAATAAAATCAAATTTTAGAAAACTTCCGTACTCTAAGATCTAAACTCAATGGCATTTCTCGAAGTCAGAGTTGCACCAAAAGAAGATCATATTGGGTGATGCGGTCTCATCCCTTACAGTTTTTTTTTTTAATGCAGGCGAAATCATTACGGCGGAGAAGAACTGTCAACAAATAGATGAAATGCGTCAGAAACTTCGACAACAACACTGTACATTTGCAAGACAAAAAAAATGGCCTAATTTTATTATACGACAATGCCCAAACGCTCGTTGCTTAACCGATTCTGGAGAAGTTGAATAAATTGGGCCACGAAAGTTTGTCTCATCCGCTATACTCTCCAGATTGCTCATCTACCGACTACTACTTTTTTCAAGCATCTTGACAACTTTCTGCGTGATAAATGTTTCAAAAACCTAAGCGATATAAAAAAAAACACCTTCAGCGACTTCAGCATCCCTGAACACGTTACTGGCAGAAGTACACTCGTTTGCGTTGGTAAAAGTGTGTTGATTCTGATGGTGCTAACTCCGATCAATAAATTTGTGTTTGAGCTGAGATATATTCATCTGAATTTAAAAGTTAAAAACTGCAAGAGCTGTCTTGTCAACCTGATACATATGATGTGTTTATAAAAAAAATAGTAAGGTGCGGTTAATCAAGTGGCCGCTATTTTTTATTCGACGAAATAAATGCATGTATTTCTTCAACAGTAAGTTCAAATTAATTCAATAGAGGTGACTGAATTTGAAATCAGTTTAGCATATTCAATTGTCAGTGCCGATATGTAGCACACCAGTCATAACTCAGAAATAATACTGTTCATTCTAATTAAACACTTCTTTTCCAACTATACTATGAATAGGACACCAAATAATTTATTTTTAAGATTTATAGGATAATATATAACACTTCTTATTGCATAATTACTCTTAATAAATGAGAAAAGTTATCTACATTAATATTTAACCAAGAGTTGTTGGAATCTCCTTTTAAAAAAAATTTGTAATTCTGTTAGTTCGATGATATAGAAAATTACATAAACGAGTCTTGTCACTAATGTAACTTTTTGTGTGAACTTCTTTTCTTCTTAGCATGACGTATGAATTTTATCTTGAATGTATAGCCTCGTGATTTCTACAACATATCACAATGTTTCATTTATAGAATATTCAGTATTTTGCTTTCTAAATAAAATAACTTTTGCTTTCGGTTTGTGTCATCAAATCCATTTTTAGTCATCGCACATGTTTCAACTCAACAGTAAAATATTTCAGTAATGGATTAATGCAAGCTTGTCTTCATATAAAGAATTGTTTATTTAACTTTTTAACTTGTAAATTCCTCATTCGGCCTAAGATCAAACTGTACAATCTGTTCAGTCTCATGTGGAATCTCCTCAAGAATTATTCCCCCTCCATTAAATTAAATAAACACTGAATTAAATAAACACTAAACAATAAATTAAATAAACAACTAATAGTTCAGTCAATATAGCTGATTTTTTGGCTGGACCTCAAAAACAAATTCTTAATAAGTTTTTTTTTGTTTTTGTTTTTTACTTGGATACTGGGCATGGATAACCTGTTTTTCAGCTAAAAATAAGTTTACCACAATTAACCTTACCGAAATGGGTTAAGGGCCGCCATCTTTCAAAATTGTCGCCGATTCTAGTTTCCCCTCTTTAAACTTAATTACTGTAAAAAAAAACAAATATAGCAATGTGAAATTGAATAAAACCAACAGTTTTTATAAAGTGAAAAATAATTGTAACTTCTTATGCCTTTTTTGTCTCTTTTGGTGTATTACTGCAGAGGCCTAATATTCTGTGATATTCAAATTTCTGGTTGCTCAAAGTGAAGTACCGATAATTATGAATCCTGGCAACTGTGCTATTTGCAACAATGAAATGTCTAGTAATGAAGAAACATTCATCGTCAGCCAGGAGGGAATTGATTCCATTAACAGAGTTTGTGAACAACATGGAGAGAAGATAATAATTCAGATTGGTCAACCTCTTCACAAGAAATGAAGACAGCGTTCGATCAACCCCAAATACATACAAATTGACAGTAAAAACAGGTCTACCCATGAGGAAATGCTATCTCATACAATTCGCTCTTTGTATGTGTTAAACTTTAAGCAGCATTTTCTTTTTTTGTAGTTCTGCAGAAAAATCTGATAGACAGAAAGGTCGTGTGGATGTTTCCTATGCAGAAACTATCGAGCTCTAATACCTCCTCGATGTAAAGACATCCTACTAACCCGACGCTCAGCAATATTAGACCTTTTGCGCTGTAGAGGTCCAGGAATGCTGGAAAACACCTTACTCTACTTGTTTCTTAGACTTTGAAAATTTCTTTCTGATTTCTTTTTCCTTATTGCACTAATCTACAAAAATTTTAATGTAATGCGAACAGATATCTTGCTGCTCAACTTCCTACTTATAGTATCCCTGTAAGCATGATATCTAACGATAGTAGGCCCATGTTGCGTGACAAAGTAAACAAACACATTTTACAGAAGAAGAAATAAGTAAAACATATTGTTGATGCCAGGGATTGGAGTGGATAAAGACGAAAGACACGTTCTGTGTCGCCAGTGGTTGCAAAAGAGAAGTAAAGAGCAACTGGAAGAGGATATTAGGAAAACAGTAACTTTTTAATTGAGTTACTTAAAGGAGTATAATGGGTTCAAAACAGAGGGGAGGCATAACACCTAATTTTTTGATAAAAAATGTTTAAAATAGCAAATATCTCAACAAATTGACCTGATAATAAAAAAAATTAATATGATTTTCGGAGTCAGCAACCCCAAATTAGTCTAAATCAGCTTTTGGTGACAAAAAAAGTTATAGGTCAGTGTAATAGTAGCCCCTTATGTATAAGTGTGCATTGTTTGGGGTGAAAAAATCTTATATTTCTGAAACTCAGATTAATGGCCAAAATAATCATTTATTTTTATCTCCATTTCTCCGAAACGCTTGTTCAGTTTAATAATACAAAACATTCATTACCATTAGAATATGGGCTTAAAATATAAGATACAGATTTAACTATGGTTCGTTAAGAAACATGTCCATAAATATATTAAATGGGAAAGCAGAAATATAATGACGAGAGCCTAGAAGTTATCTGCAGAAGAGACGAAGAGAAAACCAGTTCGAAAAGGACCGAGTGAAAAAACCCCGGATGTAGCATTGGAGGTATATTTTTTATATTTTGATTGTCACAGAATTAGATGAGCTGAAAATGTACTTGATTATGAATAGCTATTTAACACTCATATATTAAGACCAGTTCGAAAAGGACCGTGTGAAAAAGCCCCGGATGTAGAAATGTAAAATATATTTTTTTATATTTTGATTGTCACAGAATTAGATGAGCTGAAAATGTACTTGATTATGAATAACTATTTAACAGTCAGATATTAAGACCAGATCGAAAAGGACCGTGTGAAAAAGCCCCGGATGTAGAAATGTAAAATATATTTTTTTATATTTTGATTGTCACAGAATTAGATGAGCTGAAAATGTACTTGATTATGAATAGCTATTTAACACTCATATATTAAGACCAGTTCGAAAAGGACCGTGTGAAAAAGCCCCGGATGTAGAAATGTAAAATATATTTTTTTATATTTTGATTGTCACAGAATTAGATGAGCTGAAAATGTACTTGATTATGAATAGCTATTTAACACTCATATATTAAGACCAGTTCGAAAAGGACCGTGTGAAAAAGCCCCGGATGTAGAAATGTAAAATATATTTTTTTATATTTTGATTGTCACAGAATTAGATGAGCTGAAAATGTACTTGATTATGAATAACTATTTAACAGTCAGATATTAAGACCAGATCGAAAAGGACCGTGTGAAAAAGCCCCGGATGTAGAAATGTAAAATATATTTTTTTATATTTTGATTGTCACAGAATTAGATGAGCTGAAAATGTACTTGATTATGAATAGCTATTTAACACTCATATATTAAGACCAGTTCGAAAAGGACCGTGTGAAAAAGCCCCGGATGTAGAAATGTAAAATATATTTTTTATATTTTGATTGTCACAGAATTAGATGAGCTGAAAATGTACTTGATTATGAATAGCTATTTAACACTCATATATTAAGACCAGTTCGAAAAGGACCGTGTGAAAAAGCCCCGGATGTAGAAATGTAAAATATATTTTTTTATATTTTGATTGTCACAGAATTAGATGAGCTGAAAATGTACTTGATTATGAATAGCTATTTAACACTCATATATTAAGACCAGTTCGAAAAGGACCGTGTGAAAAAGCCCCGGATGTAGAAATGTAAAATATATTTTTTTATATTTTGATTGTCACAGAATTAGATGAGCTGAAAATGTACTTGATTATGAATAACTATTTAACAGTCAGATATTAAGACCAGTTCGAAAAGGACCGTGTGAAAAAGCCCCGGATGTAGAAATGTAAAATATATTTTTTTATATTTTGATTGTCACAGAATTAGATGAGCTGAAAATGTACTTGATTATGAATAGCTATTTAACACTCATATATTAAGACCAGATCGAAAAGGACCGTGTGAAAAAGCCCCGGATGTAGCATTGAAAATATATTTTTTTATATTTTGATTGTCACAGAATTAGATGAGCTGAAAATGTACTTGATTATGAATAGCTATTTAACACGCATATATTAAGACCAGTTCGAAAAGGACCGTGTGAAAAAGCCCCGGATGTAGCAATGTAAAATATATTTTTTTATATTTTGATTGTCACAGAATTAGATGAGCTGAAAATATACTTGATTATGAATAACTATTTAACAGTCAGATATTAACACAAATTTATTTTGCATGACTTGATTGTTCTGTTTAATAAAGCAATCTTTTATTTTGAAATTTAATCCTCTTAACTGCCCTAATTCTATACTTAATAATTTAAATTAATGTTTCTCAGAATTTATTAAATTCATAAGAGCACATGCCATTATAATATCTGCAAGAGAAGCACGGTGATATGACCTTACGGAGATGGTACAGAGGTTGGGGTTTGGTTAATAGTGCGGGATCAATAGGGTTGGGGGATTTTTTTTTGCCCTGTCTAGAAACTAGTGGTAGGTACACCAGCCTGGGTGTGGCAACAATACTCCATGCATGAGCGAATGATAGAGAAATAGGATATTTTCAGATGTGAGTAATTTTCTAGCAGGATAGAAAGAGCCCCTATTTTCTCAGCACCTTGGCAATGTCTTCAATGTGTTTTTTCCTATTCATGCTGGCTGTGCATGCTGACGAGGAGCTGGAACGAAGAACTTTCGGGTAGCGTGTTATGAGCTATTGCAATCAGTGTTTGGTTCTTAGGAACGCCAAAATGTAAACTGCTATAACTACTTACACTCTGTCCTTGTCCGATTCGTTTAAGTTGGCTTTTCGTCTTCGCCCTCCAAAATTAACATCTTTTTACATTAAGCTGTTAAAGCAAAATATTTTCAACCAATGTGAAAATTTCCAAATCCTCCAAAAAGTAACACGTAAATGCGAAAATAGTAAGTCAATGTAAAGTTGGAAAGTAAACCAAACTATTCAAAATTTACTAGTTGCACCTGCACAAAGGAACACTAAGGTCTACTTAAAGGCACACCCAGCTTTTGGGCGGGTGGGACACGAAAAAGGACTCAATGACTCACGCATCAGCTTGTTAGGAAATGTCAGGAATTTTATGTCTCGAAATTTTGATATTGTTACGTTGGATTTTAAAGATGGCGGCCGTTGACTCCTTTCGGTAAGTTAAATTGTATTAAATAGTTTTTTATCTTAAAGAGAGGTTATTTATGCCCAATATGCAAGCTAAAACCCTTGTTAACAATTTGTCTGAGGTTCAGCCACATTTTGACTAGACTAATAGGAGAAAAATTACAGATGAGTTTGTGGGGAAGTTTTAATGGGACAATAGATATTTTATTACCAACCATGGCACTCCTTTTCGAGAAGCTAAACCTTTTGTCAACACTAAGAATGTTTTCTAACTTTAACTTTGTGGAAAGACGAGTAAATAAATATCAATTAAGCTTGCATGGGAAAAAAAAAGTTTAATCAATGAAAATTTCTTCTCTTTTTTCATTATTCCCGGGGAGTATCGAATATCAATCTTGAAGCTGCAAATCTCTTGAAATATTAACTCACTAAATACATTATTCAGCACTCCAGCATTTCACATCAAAGCTGGTATTCAGGAAAATTTACGATTATTTTGAAGAAACATTTTATCTATTTTATGTGGATTATAAGATTTCCTTTCTAAAAATTAAACATAGATAATATTAACAGTATAGATAATATAATGGAATAATGTCAAAATAACTCCATTATAGTTCTGACCGGACACAAATTGATAATTATACATTTACCGTATCTAGTATGTGTATATATGTATGTGTATGCTTATTTTAAGATATAACATGTATGTGTGTGCTTATTATAAGATATACTACTACTACAGGACCAAATGAAACGCACATGCATACACAATGCCACACGTCCAAATATTTAAATACGCACATATTCACAAAATGGACATTGTAGTCTCTGAACAGTTTTAATACTGAAAATTAAATTTTATATCTGTTTTCTTGCGTGAAATGTTTTTATTGCGTATTTCTTCAATTTCTATTTTACCAAACTTTGTTCATATTTTATGTAGCAAAGCTATGCGGTTACTCTTCTATTATTTCTGTATTTCATTTTATTTCATTATGCACGCATGTTCCATATATCATTACTTCTATTTGATTCATATAAATGTCGTTCTAGTTCTTGACTCTATTCAAGCATCCTCCTAAAATCACCTACACCAAAGCAAAGACCATGCCACATATTGGCGACTTACGACGTTCGGTCGATACACCATAATTGTTTGACTACCAACGTTTCAACACGTACTACTACAACCTTCTGAAAACACTTACAAAAACATAACAACAAAAACGAACAAAATAAATAATAATTTAGAGAAAGAAACTAAGCAAGAAATACAAAAAAAAACTTCATGCATATCTACCAAGATGCGTGTTGAAAACAAAAACTTATATATATATATATATATATATATATATATATATATATATATATATATATATATATATATATATATATATACAAATGCCGAAGCACGTGGCATCAACAACGGTAGAAAAATACATACAAACAAAAAGTAGTACTTTACACAACCAAAAAAATACGAAGCAGATAAAACATTACGTTCAAAACTATTCTTAACACAAAGAAAAAGAAATAAAAGAACACTTGTTAACAAACGTTTACAAACGAGCAATATATTTTCTAATACGCAAAACAACAAGACATGGTTTGAATACACAAGAAAATAAGAAAGTTCGTAAGACACAAATTACAGCAAGCAAAAACATTTCCGAGGCGAGATACAGACATAAAAAGAAGAGAAACGAGAATTTTCATGAAATTAAGGAAAATAGAAACTACGATTAAACTCTCTCGAAACAAAAGAAAAATACTCGAAACAGGAAAATAAGTAAAGACCAATCTCACCAAAGACAAACAGAAAATAACCCAAAGATATTGCACGTTTATAGTCCAAATACGCTTGCGTATATTTTAATGCGTTTCGAGTTTTATATCATGTCCAAAAAAATATATAATGTATATATAAGTATTATAATGTTTCTTACGAAAATGACCAACACAAAAGACACATTTCTATTAAGATAAAGATAGCTTAATTCGGCATAACTCACAAAAGCCTATTTTTATCATATACCAATCCTCAATGTAATGTCCCTTTTTTTTACAAGGTAGTCACCACTTATCAAGACCCGGACGCCACTTGGGTATAAGGGTTATTGCATGTACAGTACGTTAGTTTATCAGGAATTTGTTTATGTTGGACTTGAAGACATCCAGGTTGTAGTCAGGTGGGAAACAGGCAAACGGAACAGGGTTCCACAGGAGTGCACTTCTGAGAAAGAAGCTTTGTTCATGGAATCCACGGTTTGGTTTTGGCACAGATATGAGTGGATAAAATTTTGACAGAAGTTTCAGCTAGACGGGTGTTTATCGTGAAAGATTAGTGAGGGGAGAGCAGAGATTAGAACTCAGACGAGCATTTGCAATGGTAGCATTGCAATGGTAGCAACGATAAAACAAAGTCAGGCTCGCAACATCTCTCCTGTGGGAGAGAGATTGCAGGGAAGAGAAAAGGGCATCACCCATTAAGCCACAAAGCCTATTTTGTCAAGGTAGGATAGGCTATTTTAGCAGCTCCTGCCCAGATGTGGCAGCAGTACTCTATCCTTGGACGTACTTGGCTTTTATCTTTTATATAGATAGAGAAGTGCATCAGCAGTGAGATATCTTCAGGAGCGGTAGAAGGAACCTACAAAGTTTTCCAGCGACCTTGGCAACTAAATTGATGTACGTGTTCCATTATAGGTCAGGAGTAAAGGTCAAGCCCAGAAGCTTATCAAAACATGGAGCTTCACCTAGACGAGTGCCACCCATTTCAATTAATGCCAGATGGGGATCAGAGCGTTGATGATGTAAAGATAGGAGCTTGGTTTTAGATGCATTAAAAGTAACCAGCCACCTCTTCCCCACTGTAACACGCTCTCAGGATCAGAGGAGAGAGAATAAGAGAGATTTTTGTCATTTATGGCCTTGATCTTCTGCCATAGATTGTCGTGTCATCAGCATAGATGTCAACGAATGGTTTAAGTATGTGTTTTGGAGATCATTGATGTAGATCAGGAAGAGAGTTGGGCCCAGGATGGACCCCTGAGGGAATCCAACATTAATACTGATGGCCTCTGATTTCTGCCTATCAACCACTACTCTTAGGAGCCTATCAGAGAGAAATGATTTAATGATTGAGAAAACATTTCCAGTTATACCGTAGCTGGAAATCTTTTGAAGTAGGCACTTATGTCATACTTTATCGAAGGCCTTTCACATCTCATGAGCAACTGCCCTAAAGAGGAAGCCTTTGTCAAGAGATTCACTCATCCTGTGAAATATAACCGTTAGCACATCCGCTGTAGATCTGGCAGAACGGAAACCATATTGCATGTTACTAAGAAGGTTATCTCTACTGAGGTGGTTGACTACTTCTCTATTTAATATGGATTCCAGCCACTTACTCATGACACACTGGAGACTTATTGGTCTGTACTGAGAGGAAGACGACTGAGTTTTTCCAGGGTGTTGGGAAGCACTTCTCTTTAAGACAACGCTTAAACAATTTTGTAAGTATGGGGGCAAATTCTGTTTGAAGCTTTTTCAGCACTATAATTGGAAAACCGTCAGGGCCAGTTGCTTTACAGGAATCAAGGTTCTTGATTAGCTTGGCGACCTCACGCTCAGATATTTGTATGTAACAGAGCGTGTTGTCCGTTATAGGAGGAAATACGGGAAGTTGATGGCCTTGGTCGCAAAGGGTAGAGTTAGCTGCAAAGTTCTTGTCAAATAGTTTTGCCTTGTCTAATGCTGACGAGATGACCTCAGGTCCATTAATGATGGTTGTGATAGAACGCACGCTTCTGTTCTATTTACCAAAACACACTGGAGACTTATTGGTCTGTACTGAGAGGGAGACGACTTATCACCTGAATTATTAGATACAGGACATACTAATGAGGTTTTCCAGGGTGTTGGGAAGCACTTCTCTTTAAGACAAAGCTTAAACAATTTTGTAAGTATGGGGGCAAGTTCTGATTGAAGCTTTTTCAGCACTATAATTGGAATGCTGTCAGGCCCGGTTGCTTTACTGGAATCAAGGTTCTTGATTAGCTTGGCTACCTCAAGCACGGATATGTTGTCCGTTATAGGAGGAAATACGGGAAGTTGATGGCCTTCGTCGGATAGGGTAGAATTAGCTGCAATAATTTGACCTTGTCTGATGCTCACAAGATGACCTCAGGTCCATTGATGATGGTTGGGACAGGACGCACGCTTCTGTTCAGGATTCTGTTTGCTATTTGCCAAAACTGCTTAGCTACTTTGGATTTAACGAACTGAGCATATAGCTCTCTTGCATTTTTATTACTCTTTTACAGTGGTTGCTGGCGTTCCTGAAAGCAACTTTAGTCTCAGCGAATCTATTACGTTGGTAGCTATGGAAAAAGTGATTTCTGTGCGCGATGACAGCACATTCTTGGGAGAACACTGGCTGGCTGTTAGGTTTTTGTTGGATGGTAAGAATCGGTCTATGTCTACAATTAGCCATTCGGTCAGGTCTGATACTATGGAGGACACATCCTTTTTAAACATGGAATGCAGGAATAGATCAGATATAAATGTACGGACGCTATCCCAGTCAGCCGTAGAGTATCGAGATATATATATATATATATATATATATATATATATATATATATATATATATATATATATATATATATATACATATATAGTCCAATTTTCGGATTTTAATCATGTCAAATCACACTTTATTTCCTTTTTACGGATTGATTGTTGCTATTTCTTCTGATGAGTTCAGGACAAAATAGATTCACTAATTCATAAATTAATAAAGTGATTGATTTTGCAACTACGAAACAGATTGTGTCAAGAATTGTAAATGCCAACTGAATTAAATGGTCAACATTATGAATTTTGGAATATAGTTTTTTGTCATTTATTCACTATATATGTATATATATATATATATATATATATATATATATATATATAGATAGATAGATAGATAGATAGATAGATAGATAGATAGATAGATAGATAGATAGATATAATAGAAGAGTTTTAGGGTTACAAAATTTATAAATGACAGAAAAGAAAGTTCCTTTTAATCCGAGACGTCTTTCCCCATCCCATCTTCATCAGGGACGTAGGATGACATTTTGATTTAAAAAATGGAAGGGGAAGAAGTTTAAAATAAGATGAAAATAAGTAGGACATATTTACAATTACCATAAAATGAATATGTACAAGAAGGACAAGAAGAAAAAAAGGGGAAATCATGACAGATATTGAAGGAGAAATAAACTCGCAAAAGAGAGTACGAGTAAGGAAAATATATCTTGCATATAAATACACGAGAGAAAAAAGGGGAACACGTAGAAAATATACACGAGAGGGAAGGAGGAAGAAACTTATACATATACACACACACTCATAATAATAATAATAATAATAATAATAATAATTATATATATATATATATATATATATATATATATATATACATACAATAATGGTATCTACTTATAGGTCATGATCTAATGTATTAATGAACCTCTTCTCCCGGAAAAGAGAGGACCTTAGTCTTGCGAGAGAGAGGGACTCGAGAATTTTCAAATTATTACTCGATCGGCCTCGGAACAAAATTGAAAAACAAAGTTTTTATATGCCAAACCATATTCTTGGTTGTCTAATAAATGCTGACCAATCACAGAATCTAAATTATTATTGTTAGGGTTAAAGAGGGTTTTATTTTTATTGTTATATTTGTTTGTATTACGGAAACCTGAAGATACATGTTGCCCGATTCTTGTTTCAAAGTGAACGCTCTTTCGACCCACATAGACAGCAGGACACTGGCATTGGATATATAATATTGCAAAGTTTGGTGCGAAGCAAACTGCCATTTTTCAAGGAAGAAAATGCAAGTTTCGTGTTTAAAATTATACTGGGTAGAACAAATGAAAAACACTTATTAATATTCTTTTTAAGTTGATTAATAAGAGGGACACATTTTCTTCAACCCACGGCAACTTAAGATATACAGGACATTTGGAAAGATCAAAAGTTACATCTTTGTTAAATTGGTTAATTTTGAATTTAAGAGATTTATCAATAATGAATTCGGGGTAGCTGTTATCGATCAGAATTTCTTTAATTTTAGTAATTTTAGCAATTTAGTCGACATAGGGAACAGATAACCAAAGCACTATGTACTATATAATATATATATATATATATATATATATATATATATATATATATATATATATATATATATATATATATATGCACACAAAGTTATGAACAGTACATAGGGCCCGAGCAAAGCCGGGTTGAATTGCTAGTATATATATATATATGCATATATATATATATATATATATATATATATATAGAGAGAGAGAGAGAGAGAGAGAGAGAGAGAGAGAGAGAGAGAGAGAGAAAGCGTCAGACACAAATAATGGAACGATTTTGTAAAAGATTAGCAATGAATGTATGGTACTCATGGGTTATTTCTTAATGAGAATTGCAAAAAAAATGCAAAAATAATGCAATAAGATAATAAAAATAATAAAAGAACTAGAGACTGAAGTCAAAGATAAAAAAATATAAGTATATATTTATAATATGAAAATTCTACCTTGCCCTTGGCTCATGCAGGGATAAAGGGGGCTCTTTTTTATCGATATGGTGGGCAAAATGTTTTATAAATAGGAACTAGGATTATAAGAATTGAAGCTCAGTCGAGTATTTTTCATGGTGATAACGATAGCACAAAGGGATGAGTAGAAAGAGAGGAGTAACTTGCATTGTTTTTTTTTCGTGAGAAACGTGTTATCAGGAAGACAAATATCACTTCCCACCAGATTTCGAAGTCAGTTTTTTTTTTACTCTGTGAAGACATATATTTTATTGATTTTATTTACTTCCATGAAAATAGAGAAATTGTGTATTTTTCAAAATGAGCATTGATGACTGACCGAGAATATGTATGTATTTTCTAATTAATATATAATATATATGAGATAGTTTTAACTACGCTAATATTTTGATGATATGCTAACGGGGGTGAGGCTTTGCCTGATCATAAAATATGCTTTAATATGATATTTTAATTTGTCCAGATTATTATATTATTATAGATTTATGATTTCAAAAGTAAAAAAAAACATTTGGCTGCCATCAGCTAGAATCGTAAGCGAAACTGTGGCATTCAAAGCTGGTGAGTTAGTACTGTACCAACGTGACACGCACATAAACCGATTAAAAATTATGAATTAAAAATAAACTAAGATATATGTACAAAATGTTCAACGTATAGAATCCAATCATTTGAGGCCCTTAGCGCCGCTCTTTGACTTTTAGTTTCGAAGGAGATACTGCTTGAAAATATGGAGACAGACAGACAGACAGACAGACGTAGAGGCGTTTATATATTATATAAAGTTATAAAAGTATTAACCTCTGTCTGATTTTTGCTCGAGTGAAAATAACTTCTAATTTATAATAACATTGAATTACTGTTGTGTTTATTTAATATCAATTTATTATTTTAATCACGCAGAAAAATATAATTTTTAAAAATATATTTAAAAACGATTATAACCACAACGCGTTTCCTAAGATGTAAATTCTACCCAGCTTTTGTTTTATTATATGTAGACTAGATGTGTAACGTTTAAACATTGTGTTATAGATGGAAATTTATAAAATTACCTTTGTAAGTCGCTTGTTTCATATATGATTCATTTTCTGGAAAGTCTGGGCCTTTTTAGTGAATTCTGTATGGCTTTCGTAGTTTTCGTTCAACAGCTGAACTATTAACTATTTAAACTTGACGGATGTATCAGTTTATCAATAACTCAAGCGAGGGTAGGGTCATTGCGCTTGACATTTCAAAAGCGTTCCATAGAGTGTGGTATCCTGGTATTCTACATAAACTTCGAGCTTATGGTATTGGTGTAAAAGTTCTTGACATTGTTGGGTCTTTTCTTTCTAATCGAAATTTGCGAGTAACTCTTGATGGTGTCAGGACCCGGTTAATGGATGACCGAATTGATTGGCAATCAGATCGAGACACATAAATTTATTTTATTTGATATCCTATATCTCATACTTATTTTCGGTTAATCGTCGGATGTCGGATCAACCAGCGAAATATATCATTAAGGGGAATGGAACAATGAATGACGAAACAAACACTCAATAAAAGTTTAAAATTTAATAAAGACTTGTATATACAAAAAGGAAGGAGAAGCAGCTCCGATAAAAAGAATCAGTGAGAAAGACGTATCTTTGGGATGTTTGCCAGATGTATGCGACATGCAATTACAATATAATATGTAGAAAAGTTTGTGGATAAGAAAAGATATTGGCATGAGATAGGCCAAACTTAGCTGTTTTGTCCGTAAGGGTAAACACGGATCATAAGTTCACAAACACGATATCCAAGAAAAAAGTTGAGATGGCGAAGGTCTATCTTTTCCTCGAATCATAATTCCAAAGAAGAATAAGTGTTGAGTTCAATCGACAATACGATCGTATTTGAATAATAATCCCATATTCAATTAATTCAGATCTCAATCTTCGATGAGGTTCGATTCTCGGAGATAATGTTTACACACCGGGCTCTATCGCTTCTTTACGCCAACTGTCGTATTTTTTCCTATTTTCGAGTTCCCTCGTGGTCCGCTTTTCCCGTCACAAATGTTCGCTGTCTGGTTGCCATGACGACGTATTTCCGCTCGTTACGGCGATATTCACACCCAACCTCTGTCCCACTTCCCTCAGCCAAGTGTCTGCTACCCCACATCATTTACAGAGAGAGGAGGTTGTCTGGCTGATTAGGTCTTAAGAAGAGAGAGAGATAGCGAGATATATATAGAGAGAGTAAGTATTAACACCAGATAGATAGATAGAGAGGTAAAGAGATTGAATGTTCGCTTTGCTCTGACGTCACAATGGAGTATCTTCATTTTTATTTCCTACTAGCAATTCCGCCCGACTTTGCTCGGGCCCTATTTACTGTTCACAAGGTTATGTGCATATGTATATATTAAGAAGTGTGAATATGTAACGTAATGCCTTTCTGTATAATAGTCTTCCTTAACTACCGTAGTGAAAAGACAGGCAGACATTTTCACTTCTATAGATATATAGATAGATAAATAGATAGATTGGATGCAATATATAGTAATGATTTAAAAAGTATTTAAAAAAAATAGACTCATGCGCCACCACCAAGAATCGAAACCAAAACGTTCAGGTTACGATTTATTTTGCCTCTACCATCAATGATTGGGCTATAAAAACATGTTTACTGCAGGGCTAAAAATTAAAACATGAACCAATAACTACTACTTTATTCATTCGTAATGCCGGCGTTCGACCTTCACCTGGCAAATTTCATTTTTTTTTTTATTTTCACACTTTTGCGCAGATTTTTCGGTGCTAAAACCCAAATATAAAGTTTTGCATGGCTTTAAATACGTTATATGTGAAGTTTCATGTCTGTAGACCAAAAAACTCTAGGAGGAGTTTTGTAGGCAAAATTTAGTAAACAAAAATATATACGTATGCATAAATATATATAGAAAAATTTTGTGTTTACTATAAACTTTTTACGCACATATTGTGCAAGTATAAATCATGTAGAATATCTGCATGAATATGATTACACGTAATAGTTAACTAAAGATGATTATTCCATTAGAAAATCGAAGCAACTAATAGGAAATTAATTAAAATGAATGAATAGCCTCTTCATATGCAAATATGCGAATATGCAAATAAGCTAGATGTTTTGCTAGTCAATGCAATTCCACAACCCATACATAAGAAAATTGTATTTTTTTAAATAAACAGAAAAGAGGGTTGCCTCTTTTCTGTTGTTCTTGGCCTTTGGGCCGGGATCAAAGTGTAGTATCTCTTCCGACAGATACTACAAGCAAAGACCATATGTGGGGGCACCCTACATATAAGTCATTGGTCAATGTAGGGGCAACCCTTCATACCAATTGTCACTGTCCAGCTCCCCTACTCCCCGGGGAGTTGGTCCCATTTCCCTCTCACTTCTCACATTAAAAATCAGCCTTGTAATTTGCTTGGTGGGGGGAGTAAATAAATACCCTCTTTTCTGTTGTTCTTGGCCTTCGGGACAAGATCAAAGTGTAGTATCTGTTCTTCAGATGCTGCACTTAAGATAATTTGTACCAGTCAATGGAGGGGAAACCCTCTATACTGGGACAATTATTATTTTTGGTAACCAGAGTGCCCCCTTTTTGCCTACTTTTAGGGGAGCTGGTTTTTACCTCACATTAAAAACGGCCTTGTGCCTAATTTGCTCAGTGGGGGAGCAAATAAATACCATCTGTTCCGGCAGATACTGCAAGCTATGACTAGCTATGACTAGCAAAGACCAGATGTGGGGGCAACCCCACATGTCTGACCTTTAACCAGCTCCGATTTCCCACCTCTCGGGAGCTGGTCCCCTTTTCCCCTTCCCCCTCCCTTCACTCCTCACATTAAAAATCGGCCTTGTGCCTAATTTGCTCAGTGAGGGAGCAAATAAATACCATCTGTTCCGGCAGATACTGCAAGCTATGACTAGCTATGACTAGCAAAGACCAGATGTGGGGGCAACCCCACATGCCTGACCTTTAACCAGCTCCCATTTCCCACCTCTCGGGAGCTGGTCCCCTTTTTCCCTTCCCCCTCCCTTCACTCCTCACATTAAAAATCGGCCTTGTGCCTAATTTGCTCGGTGGGGGAGCAAATAAATACCATCTGTTCTGCAGATGCTGCACTTAAGGTAATTTGTCTCGATCAATGGAGGGAAACCCTGTATACTGAGACAATTATTATTTTGGGTACCAACCAGAGAGCCCTTTTTGCCTTTTTCTCGGGGAGCTGGTTTAACCCCACTTTAAAAACGACCTTGTGTCACATTTTGTTTTGGTGGGAAAGCAAATAAATACTAATAGAAAAGAAGGGTTTTAATATGAATATTAATACACACAAAAGAAAAACGAATTTATAGGCGTATATATTAATGCTGGTGTTCCTCAGGTTCAAGGTTCAACGTTGTTTCCTCTCTATATAAATGATAAATATTATCCACAAAATTAATATTTATGCTGATGACACCACCCTCTATTCTAATAATTCTACTTGACCATCTTTCTCGTATAAGTTGAAATATACAATTGATCTAGAAGTTGAGTTATGTTCTATAAAGGATTGAGTTCAGAAATGGAGTGTTTCATTTAATCATGTTAAGACTCGGCCATTTTCTCTCAATTGTAAGTGTGTCCCTTTCCTGGGTCAGCTGAAATATGCAGTTGATCAGCCGTTCGTTTCTGTGGGTCGGTTTGATTGAGGAAAGGCCTCCCGAAAAAAATGTTTGTTTGTACCCTGAAAAGCGCCGAATGGAGACAAACGTTTGAAGACAAAAAGAGGCTTACAAAAGATTTTAGGAATGCAAAAATCTGCAGGTCAGTAGAAAAGTAAACGTTATTGATTGTATATTTTAGGATTTTTTTATTTATGGACTGTTAACTATACAATATAATTGCCAATAATTTTTCATGTAAGTCCCAAATGCTTATATATGTGTGAGTGATATAATATGCAATATGTTTGTGCAACGATGATTTCGCTGCACAATTACATAAATATCCATAGAACGAGCACCGTGGGACTTCAGCATGTGAGTGAGCATTTTAAAGAGACATGTATGGGTGGAGTTTCGATAGAGATAATTGAAAAATTTAATTGAAGCGGCAATATCGATTGCGGTAGTGCTAATAAAGTTATGGGTGAGGTGCGTCAGCAAGATGTACGCTTACATTGGTCAACAAAAATAATTATTTACTCTCTATCTATCTCTTTCACTCTCTCTCTCTCTCTCTCTCTCTCTCTCTATATATATATATATATATATATATATATATATATATATATATATATATCATCTCTTGTCTAGGTTTGGTAATGTTAACAGTAGTAAACCACAAATGTAATAAACGTCTTAACAATGTGCATATCTTAACCATTACATAAAAGGAACTGTGTGTTTGAGTTTATTCCCTATAATCTCACTAACGGCTGACCGATTTTTATGAAATTTCATACAAATGTACTTTATGTATCCGAAAGTGTTCTTCGGTAGTTTTTTTTCATTGGAATAGCTTCGATAAGTATCGATAATCGAAAAAAATTGATAAAAGAAGGAACAGGCTATTTTGACCAAAGTTTACACCTTACACAGCCTAACATCACAAGTGCATTTGAGAGGTTTTATTACCACTCAATTAAAAAGTCATCAATAGGTTCTTTAGTTCTAGTATATTAATAGAACAGACGAATTTTTTTTACTTTTTATGAATGTAACGTTTTTCATACGTATTTTTTTATATAAAAGCGAAAAGTATTATAATTATGTTTGTTCACATTAATTACATCACAAACCTGTGTCGGGTGAACCGTTAAAAATACTAGATTCTTTAAATTGGCAAATATTTAAAACTAGCAAGGCTCGTGTCCTGACGCTACTCGGGATATAATATAAAAAGAAAAATCTAACTATAAGAAAATATTTTGATAATAGTTTAACTTTTGTAAAGAAGAGCCTAATATGTGTGTTAGGGGATTATCTCTGTTTGTTTTCATGCTTCTACACAATATGAATGAAAGTAAACGCAAAATAAAATATTAGTTCAGGTTAAGTCAAGGTTAGCTTCGGGTTATGCTTGAGTTTTGTGTAACAAGTTTAGGGTAAAAATTAAGAAAAAATAGTTCGAGTCCTTCTGTGTAAATTTTCGGTGTAGCTCGTTAACTGTTCTTATTACTTTTACTGAGCCAGACACAGAAATGCTCGCCCTCCGTTCTGTCTCCACTAGGATCTTCTGACGACACAGTTGTCTCAGTTAAGATAAACATAAAATGTAATTTCCTCTGACGGACTTGTCCATTGTACAGTATATCGATACCTTATAACTGATTGAGATAGCTTCTGTACATTTATATCAGATCTACCTCTGCGTTATATTTTTTTGTACTCTATGATATGAGACCTGATGAAATGATTACTTGTAGGTATAGACCGGTTGATACCTTTAGAAAAAGTCCAGCAAAAAACTTACAGCCAATCGTGGATCTCTCCAGAACTCTCTATTTTCATTGATTCCAATTTAATAGATGTACCAAGACCAAAACCGCCTTCAGGACAGCCAGCAATCACTGTAAAAGAGTAATAAAGAAAGCGAGAGAGTTGTATTCTCAATCTGTCAAGTCCAAATTAGCTGAGCTGCGGCTTGGTTCCCACTAGTTTAAGCAAATAACAAACAGGATCCTGAACAGAAACGTGTGTTCTATCCCAATCATCATCAATGGACCTGAGGTAATCTCGTCAGCATCGAACAAAGACAAACTCTTTACTAATAACTTTGCAGTTAATTCTATCCTATGCGATTAGGGCCTCCCCCCGCCATATTTCCTCCTGTGTCTGAAAACACGCTGTGCGACATGCAAATATCTGTGCGCGATATTGCCAAGCGAATCAAAAACCTTGATTCCAGTGAAGCAACTGGCAATGACGGTATTCCAATTAAAGTGCTGAAAAAGCTTCAAACAGAACTAGCTCCCATACGTACAAAGCTGTTTAAGCGCTGTGTTAAGAAAAATTGCTTCTCAACACCTTGAAAAACCCCCGTCAGTATGTCCCGTATTTACAAATTCAGGTGATCGTCATCTCCTTCTCAATATAGACCAATCAGTCTCATCTGCGTCATGAGTAAGTTACTAAAATTTGTGTTAAATAGAGAAGTAGTCAACCATTTCAGAAATAATAACTACTTCAGTAACATGCAATACGGTTTTCGTTCTGTTAGATCTACAGCAGATGTGTTACCAGCTCTGGAAGGTTCATAAGCGTAGTGGTTGATGGGCAGAAATCAGAAACTGACAGTATTAATGCTGGAGATCCTCAGGGGTCTATCCTTAGCCCAATTCTCCTCGTGATAAAAATTAATGATTTCCCAAATTATATCCTAAGATTATTCGTAAAGATTTATGCTGATGACACTACCAACTATGGCAACACTTCAAAGGCCGTTAACGATCAAGTTCTCTCGGATTCTCTCTTTTCTAATCTTGAGCACGTGGTGCAATGGGGAAAGAAGTGACTGGTAAATCTTAATGCATCTAAAACCACGCTTTTATTCTTACAATATCAACGTTCTGATCCCAGTCTGGCATTAATTGAAATGGGGACGCTCAATGTTCTGACAAGATTCTGGGTCTGACCTTTACTCCTGATCTGAGATGGAACACAGATATCAAGTCCGTTGCCAAGGCTGCTAGGAAAATAGTGCGTCTAGTGATGAAATACGGTTGACACATCTGGGCAGGAGCTGCTAGGAGTATTCTGCTTTGATAGAGTTCACAACAGACGCTTATCTTCTTTGCAACTACAGTAGAGACGTTGCGAACCAGTCGCTGCTTTATCCTTATATTCACGGCCTGTACTCGTCTGAGTTCCAATCTACGGTCCCTCCTTTCCTGACTCTCACAAAAAACACCCATCCAACTGAAACCACTATCAATAATTTCCCAAAATTTCTATTTGTGCATAAGCCTAAACGTAGATTCCATGAACAAAACTTCAATCTTAGAACTGTACGCCTGTGGAACTCTCTTTCGTTTTCTTGCTTTCCAACTTACTATATTATGGTCGTCTTCAAGTTCAATGTAAACAAGTTCCTGATGAACCATCCCCTTAAGTAATCCAATTTACCAAATTTCTACTACTAACGATTGCTACGATATTGTTCCATTGACTACCGTACACCCATCCTCGGCAAGTGATGGCTCCTTTGCAAAACAAAAAAAAAACATGGCCGAGTCAAATGAGCTGGCACAAAGTCGCGTGGTAATAAATCAGAAAAATCTGAAGAGCATGTACAATAATAGTACTTATAAAGACAGCGTGACGGATTTATCAAGTCTATGAGAGAGAGAGAGAGAGAGAGAGAGAGAGAGAGAGAGAGAGATGTTGCATAGGGGTACATATTAAACGATGATGGGAGTTCATATTGGGAGAGACACATATAACACATATAACGGGTTCATGTAATACGGGGACTCAGAACAGATTACGATGATAATGGCATTTATATACCGTTTACACCACAACGACTGTGATAATTCTTATGGGGCATTTATATCAGACTGGGATCATTCTTGGAGGTTTTATATTATTACGGACTGGGAGATATTGATGCAACATTTCTTATACACATATAGAGAGGAGGAGATGCTTCACTTATGATGATGATGGGGAGGACACATAATATTTGGAAGGGTTTACACAAAGTTCGTTATAGATGATGATAAAATACATTTACCTTTTTGTTGTAAGGAATGACGAGACGAACACTTACAAACATATTTGGTTCAATCAACCGATCGGTTACATCAGGAAGTACACTTTGATTTACATGGTCTATTTTTCCTTCCTTCGTTCCTAAGGGGGCTCTTCTCTCCAACTCACTCTAACTCATCAACTGCCCAACTCTTGACTGACCAACTCACTAACTCATCAACTGACAACTGACTTCTAACCTTGAACTCTTAGATTCCTAAATGTAAAGATTTCCTTTGTTTGTGACGTCAGAAGAGTGTTTTCAAACGTGACTAATTTTCACGTGGCTTTACATATGTTTGTCCAAACACACTTTTGGCAAACAAAAGAATCCTCAATCCTAATAGCTCACCTATTTTTAAACAATATATATTTTAATTTGCATTGTCCATTCTTTTAACTGACATATTTAATATTCAGATTTCTAAAAGAATGGACAATCGACTCTTTTTTCGACCTAAACAATATTTAACTATTTCTGATAGAATTAACAATAGACTTAATTTCTAACATTCCATTTTCCATTATTATCTTTAACACTTGCTTACAGGGTTCGATTCTAGCCTTATCCTAATGTAATTTTTACTTATCTAGTATGTCTTCTTACTTATATGAGAAGGGGCATATCTTTTATGTAACAGAGAAGGGTCGCAGATAAGAAAAAATGATGATAAGCGTTCAAGCTGAAGAGGCCATTTATTGAAACTTCTATGAAGCTTTACTTTGAAAGAGCAATTTGGTTAGCCCTGACCTTTAAACTTGAAAATAAATTGCTATGACCAAACATATTGTAATAAATAAACTCGCTACTGCTGAATAATAAAGGAAATGAACATAGAAAAGAATTCTCATGATTCGTGGATTTTGATATTCTAAGTGTTTCTGTTATTTCTATTTATTTGCTTCCCCCACAATGTGACACAAGATCGTTTTAATGTGGAGGAGGACCAGTTCTCCAAAAAGGGCCACTCTATAAGTAGGCAAAATATAAATGCCTTAGTATAGTCGGGTTTCTCCTACTAAGGACAAATTAACTTGAGTGTAGCATCAGAACAGATAATACACTCTAATCTTAGCCCGAAGGACATTTCTCGTGTTATGTAATGGTGGTTATTCTAAATTAATGTATTGAATTCGTCCTCATTTGATAAGTGTAACCTGCATGGACGTTTTTCGTCATTAAGGCTAAAATATATCGCTTATTATATATGCGAACCAATTCTATACAGTTCTGTTAGCTAAAGCATTTTCAAAGTATATTGCACATTTCTTTTTTTACATTTATGGAAATAGATGATCATACAGTGCCTAAAATGTCTTACAGTCTTCCAGATTTTTAAGTGCTTCAAAATTAACGCAAGTTAAATAATTTTTAGCTTTTATTCTCAAGAGATGGATTGAACTATGTTCTAACATAAAATCTACCATGCATGTCAATAATCTGTTCAATGCTTTAACGTGTCGAAACATGCATGGCACAAACCTTACGGACAACGTGATAAATTATGAAGAATGCATAAACTATCTATATTGCAACGTTACACACGTTTACACACGTGTTAACATGTAGGGACCCAACACGTTGTAGACTCCGTTGCAAAGGTGACAACGACAAGGAACAGGAACAAAATTCAACTCGCTGTTTCGGATTTCAACAACAGACACACGTCCTTCTTTTTATAATCTTTTTCCTTGCCGTCACGTCACTTCGCACAGGTCGGCATTTGCATACAGCCGCCATACACTCATACGCGCACTAATACAATATTCTTATGACTTGAAAATGTAATATTTAATTATTCTCTGCCTTTTCTTCATTAGTGTTACATATGTTACTAAATAGTTAAACGAATGTATTTCTCATTCATCTGTTTAACTAAGTCATAACGAAAATATGTTAGTTATGCGGGAATATGAGCAATAAATATTTAATTAATTCAAGTAATTTATATTAAGATAACTGTGATAATTGATATAAACTCTTAATTGTAAAGGTCAAGGATGAGAGTTCATATGGAAACGTTGTTCTATTGAATGATATATTGCACCCAATATTAACGTAGTTGTGTTGCTCGGCGTGGTCTGGGAGTACATCACGCTTCGATATCGTATATTAATTCATGCAGATTTCGTATTTATCATTAGTTTAAATACTGTATTAGTTATTATGTGAAGTATGTGCCAGTGACATATAGCTTTCAAGCCGTATTCGTTAGCATTTTTAACGCATGGACATACTAAAAAATAACCTAAAATCTCGTCAAAATGTATGAGTTCATATAGAAACGTTGTTTCATTTGAATAAAATAAAATGCGCATCAAATGCGCTTGAAAGCCAAATCACAACGTAATATTAGGAAAATAAACAAATATTTTACTTGTTTGAAATTTATCACAAACATATTTCAGAGGTATACTCCATCTTCAGTGTGTTGTTTTGTTTCTTTTTTCTTTTTCTTCTTCTTTGCCATGTTGTAAAGTTGGAGAAAGAAGTCTGTTTGTAAGGAGCCGAGCGTTGTATCTAGCGGTTGTATTTCGAAATATTTGAACTGTGCGTTATTCTCGCGTTGCCTACACACAGTTCAAACATTTCGAAATACAACCGCTAGATACAACGTGCGGCTCCTTACAAACAGACTTCTTTCTCCAACTTTACAACATGGCAAAGAAGAAGAAAAGGAAAAAAGAAACAAAACAACACACTGAAGATGGAGTATACCTCTGAAATATATTTGTGATAAATTTCAATCAAGTAAAATATTTGTTTATTTTCCAAATGTTACGTTATGATTTGGTTTTCAAGCGCACTTGATACGTATTTTATTTTATTCTTGGTTGTTAAATTTTCACGATAAAAATATATTCTGTTCAAATTTTGAGAAATACGTCCTTCTGATGCGATTAAGCTTTTCTATTCAGTAGTAGTTTCGGTCGTTCAAAGCATCATACCATCCACTTGGGTTGATCCAGCTAAATTAGATCAGATCCCGGCCTTTGTCCCATTTTCGTGGTACGAATTTGTAAAGGCATGGGTTTTCTTTTTGCCCGGAAAATCGCATAAGGTAAAAAAATGATACTCAAATTACTGCGAAAAAAAATATTTTAGTATCTTTATAAAGGAATCTATGTTATTTTTAACTCTAACACGACGCTACAGTCTCTTTGCTATCGCCATTTATGTGCTAATAACCGAAATTTCTTAAATCATTATGTGACGTTGTCCGTAAACCAACACGTTGTAGCCTCAGTCGCAAAGCAGACAAAGAACAGAAAACCACTTCAACGCTCTTTTTTGTTGGACAACGACATTTATTTCCTCATTCTCTCGTTACAGCTGTGACGTCTTACGTACTCATCTTTTCGAGCGTTATTCGCGCCTCTAACGTGATCTCGAACGTTATCTTTGTCTCTAACGTGATCTCCTTTTTTAAGTCTTTATTTTTCTCTATCGGTGACGTCATTTCGCATGCATTTGCATACGCGCTTCCACGATATGCTACAGTTATATGTTTTTGGACAGATCCCCATTTTTTTCTTATTATTTCTTTATGGAAATATATTTGTTGTTTTTTCAAGAGTCTTGAATCTGGCATTGATGCATGTTTTAATACGAATGCCCTTGAGTGACCTCTCGGCCTTGATAAGTGGTCATGCCTATGTAAAAAAGGGCACTTATATTTTAACTACGAAAAATGTAATACTAATGGACGCATTAAAAAAATATATATTGTTGTGTTCTCCTCCGCCTGTAATTATTTCGTTCTCACATCTGAATTTCTTTGTTTACTTGCAAGAAAATAGTCATATTTTGCACACGAAAACGTGATCACTACTCCTTTGCGTTGCTCACGCACAAAAGAAAAGAGGCGTAATTCCACGGACAGAAAAATGAGGCCAATGAAATCGATACAACAAAGATAGAGGTTTGCCGATTTGATTAGATTTTTTATTTTCTGAAAGTTCTTCGATTCTGTTTACAATTTGAAACCAATTTTTACACGAATGAAATCCGCAGAAAAATAACCCTTTATCCAAATTAAAACATTAATTCTGCTAAACTTAAAAGCTACATCATTTTGTGTTGGTGTTATTCTATTTCTGTAGAACATGATGGATGAAAAAAAAAATAAGATTACGAAATCTTTTTTTTTTAATATTTATTATCTAGATTATTCTGACAACAATTCTTATCGGATATTGTTCTCACAACTTTTCGGCCGATGTTCTATCTTCTTCAGATGCATCTCGTCAAACTCACAGAATCTCTAAGAAATTTTGAATCAACGGATGGCCACTTCGTGTCATTTCGCGCTGACGTCAGGGAAAGGAGAAGAAAAAACGGAGAATAAACGGCAAGAGATATAATGTTCCGCGTGATCGAAAAAAACAGAAAGGCAAGTAACAATAAAGACGCATGCATGAGTGATATTTTGAAACACAGTGAAATGCGCTGTAGGAAATTACTAGAATAAATGCCTAGAAAAAAAAATACAACGTCGTAATTTTATGTTTTTCTTTGTTTATTCGTACGAAAGTACCAGACAACGTGTGGGTCCAAATGGTTGAAATGTAACGACACGGTTAACGTGTAACGTCACGTTACATACAATTATTTTGAATGCCGACAACGATGCCTTTTACCAAAAAAGGTCAAAATGAATTTAAAAAAAATAAAAATAAAGAAAGATAAACGTTATCAGGGAAAAATACAGTCGCATATGAGGAACGTAAAAACAAAGTCTACGGGACTGAATTTAACAAACAATAGTCGGTGAGTATAATTGTTCGCTTTTTCTTCTTGTCTGGTCCCTTTCAAATTTTGTCAAATATTTTAAACATTTAAAACTGTATACTTGCACAAACAAGCTGAAACACTTCAACACTGCTTCAATGAAATTTGTGGAAATCCATAAAGAAACATACATTCTCGCTATTTAAATAGTTAACTGTGAGTTTTCCCTTTCAACGTATTAAGACGTTAACGTTAATATTTAGAAAAATCCGTTAGAATTCCTTTATCTTTACAAATGAAGAATAGAAAGAATAAATATAGGAAAGGGGTTTTTGACGCAAGAAGGTTCAAAGGGGAAATGTTAAAAATACTATAAACTAAGATATTTTTATTTGGATTTAATTAGTCATGTTTTACTTTGTGAACTTTTTAGTTTTTCTTTTCTTGTTGTCGTTTGTTACATTGTTACATTAGGAGGGTATTAAAATTCTTTAAAGAAATATTTAGCGAATAGGTCTGTAACATAACGCGTATAACCCGCATCTGAGAAAATCGTAAGATAGCGGACTAGTGAAAATATTAGCAGCAGGAGCAGTCGTTTTAGCAAATATGTAAATTAAGCAAATGTGCACGCGCTGACGTCACGAGTAGAAGAAGAAAAAAAAACGGAGAAAAACGATAGTACATGGTCAAGCAAAGAAAGCAGTATTACTAGTGTTGTCTCTTGAGTGGCGAGAGGAAAATGCGCTGCATGGTCGAAAAAAGGGAAAGACAAGCGACGACAAAGGCATAAGCTTACAAGAGCGTCTCGACAGGTATGTTCGACGCGTGAGTGATAGTTTGAAATACAGTTGTCGAAAATTACTGGAGAAAATGCATTTTTTATTCTCCTAGAAATAATGATGAGTCATATTTTATGCCCTTCCCTGTTTTTTTATTCCTGCGAAAGTATCATACAACCCGTTGGTCCGAGTAGTTGAAATGAAAGGACACGGTAACGTGTAACGGCATGTTACACACACACACACACACACACACACACACACATATATATATATATTAGGGCAGCTATCACACACGCATACGAATACTATTCTTTCTGGACTTCCATTAGCTCTATCGCGATCTTTAATACCCCATCCTTTCCCATTTATTCCTATATCTCAACACATACTCCAGTTCGTACCCTTGTTCGGTCTTATGTACATACAACAAAATCTTATTTTTCACAACATTTGAAGGAACCTCCTGATATTAACTCCCTGTGACAAGGAAGACCTGATATTTTCATTGCAAACTTTAATTTCGTATAAGCTGTATCGCTTGAAGAGGTCTCTACTTACTAGAAACTAGCTGACCGAAATATGCTCATAGCTGTGTAGCAACATATTACTGCTCATGTAAAAACAAATAAAGTGTATATATATATATATATATATATAGAGAGAGAGAGAGAGAGAGAGAGAGAGAGAGAAATAAAAAGGAACAAACCGTATTATGTGTTCATAAACGTTTCGTCTTTATTTCGAGACTTCCTCTGGATGAATGAGATTAAGAAACAAAAAATACCAGTACAAAATATTTGAAAATGTTTCACGTGCACAGTGTGATGCAGATCTATTTCAGAAAAACGGAAAAAAGATGTTGGAAATTCAAAAAGGAGGGGGGAGGTTGGCGCTATTAAAGAGAGGGAAATTTTAGTGACGTCATATAGTCGTTAATGTAATTTTAAAAATATGAACGCAGTTAATATTCTTACTGGAAAAAAAGATATATCTGTTGAAATTCAAATATAGGTGTGTAACAGAAATGAAATGAGTGTTTTTTATGTAATTTATTGATTGAGATTATGTGTTAATTATTACAGGGGGTGTTTGAATGGTGTGAGAAGGTTAACCTGTGTCTACAGTTAAATAATGTTCTTTTAATAAAAGTTTAGTTATTAATGGCGCTATGTTATAGAAACCTGCATGTTGTTTGATTGTGCTTGAAATTACGATAAGTGCAGATTCAAGAAGTCTCTGGCACGGTTTATTTGAAATAAATTTAACTACTTTACTGAACAAAATAAAAAACATTAATGTACAAAACAAAACTATACACAGCTTAGATATAACATCATTATATACTAATGTCCCCATTAACAAATGCTTGAATTTACTCCTTAAACATTTAAAAAAATCTAACATTAGCTTACCTTTTCCTCCCGACACTCTCATAAAAATCATTAGACTTATAACTTACATGACTTATTTTCACTTCAATAACAATTTCTATAAACAAAATTTTGGTCTTCCTATGGGTAACTCTCTTAGTGGAGTATTAGCTTGCCTTTTCTTAGAATTCTTAGAATAATCTGGTCCTTTCAAATTCAGATTACCTCCAAACACAGAGTATTTCAGATACATTGACGACATTTTAATTTTTCTTCCTCAAAATACGCGCATAAATATCATTAGAGACAAATTAGACTCAGTCGAACCTTCCATAAAGTTTACCTATGAAACAGAAAACAATAACTCATTACCTTTTCTTGACATACTTATTATAAAATCCAATAATAAACTATCCTTCAAAGTTCGCCGCAAAACTACACACAAAAACGATTGCATACATTTCTACTCACACCATAAAAAGCAGGGATGATAATTGGTTTCTTCTTACGCGCTTTCAGAATTTGCAGTCCTGAATATCTGGACGAAGAATTCAAATACCTCACAAACATTTGGAAAACCTTGCAATATCCGACATATTTCATATTGAATGCTAAGAGAAAAGCAACACAAATATTTTCCAGAATAAATAATAATAAAAAATCACACACCAGACCTTTCTCTCATAAACAGACATCTTCTTTTACCTACACACACCAATAATACAATAATCTGTAACACACTAAACAAACTAGAAATTCCTATCGTACAAACCACATCACTTACCAAAAGACATATATTAAAACTACGAAACATCTCCATAACAAACCAGTTTCCAATGGAGGTATATACACTATTCCATGCCATAATTGCCATCATAAATACGTTGGTGAAACTCAGCGTAAATTGGAAAAAAGGCTAAGTGAACATAAAAGAGACATAAAAAATAGCAATTCTCTAAGAGCATTATTCTCTCATTCATTGCAGCATAATCACACCTTTGACTTTAAACAGGCAAAAGTAGTTAAATTTATTTCAAATAAACTGCGCCGGAGACTTCTTGAATCTGCACTTATCGCAATTTCAAGCACAATTAAACAACGTGCAGGTTTCTATAACATAGCGCCATTAATAACTAAACTTTTATTAAAAGAACATTATTTAACTGCAGACACAGGTTAACCTTCTCACACCATTCGAACACCCCCTGTAATAATTAACACATAATCTCAATCAATAAATTACATAAAAAACACTCATTTCATTTCTGTTACAAACCTATATTTGAATTTCAATAGATATATCTTTTTTTTTCCAGTAAGAATATTAACTGCGTTCATATTTTTAAAATTACATTAACGACTATATGACGTCACTAAAATTTCTCTCTCTTTAACAGCGCCAACCCTCCTTTTTGAATTTCCAACGTCTTTTTCCGTTTTTCTGAAATAGAACTGCATCACACTGTGCACGTGAAACATGTTCAAATATTTTGTACTGGTATTTTTTGTTTCTTAATCTCATTCATCCAGAGGAAGTCTCGAAATAAAGACGAAACGTTGATGAAAAACTAATACGGTTTGTTCCTTTTTATTTCTCTCTCTCTCTCTCTCTCTCTCTCTCTATATATATATATATATATATATATATATATATATATATATATTTGTCGTTATCTACATACAGCCTGTTTCGTTGTATGACAACTCATCAATGCGGCTAGACTAGCACCTTTCCTTAGTCGAGAATTGAACCTAAATATATATATATATATATATATATATATATATATGCATATATATATATAGCCATACCCAATATATAGTCATCCACATACAGTACTGTTTCACAACACATCAGTGCGTCTAGAGAGGCAACTACCTCAAGCCAGGATCGAAACCCGATCGCCCAAATATATATATATATATATATATATATAGTAATTTATAAAAATATATATGGCAATCGAGCTACACAGAATATTCCGCGTTTCATCCTCGTGCCAATTCGTCAGGCTTATGCCGAATTCTCAATAGGATGAAACGCGGAATATTCTGTGTAGCGTAATTGCCATATGTATTTTTATAAATTACTACCTAGCTCTACTTATGTATTGAGCACTGTTGAAGTAAATACTTAAGGTTTAAGCATAAAATTATACTTTCGTATCTTAATTTATTTCATCGCTTTAAAAACAACAACAATATATATATATATATATATATATATATATATATATATATATATATATATATATATATGTCTTTACATAAGCAGTAGTTTGTTGCTACACTGTCATGAGCATGTTTCGGTCTACTAGTATTTACTAACGAGAGACCTCATCAGGCAACAACCCTTATTTTCGAAAACGGACTTCTAAATATATATATATATTAACTATATCTAAATCGAAAATAAGGGTTGTTGCCTGATGAGGTCTCTCGTTAGTAAATACTAGTAGACCGAAACATGCTCATGACAGTGTAGCAACAAACTACTGCTTATGTAAAGACAAATGTAATCCGCTCTACTTCTGTATTGGGCACTCTTGTATGAACCTCGTTATATTTCACTGGTTACCCTACCTTTGGAAAATAGCAACCTCAAATTATATATATATATATATATATATATATATATATATATATATATATATATATATATATAGCCAGTAGAGTTTAGTTTCCTAGAAGTACATCCAATGAAACAACATGTGTCTACCAAAATAGTGCTCAATGAGTGAACAGAGCAGGTATATTAATTTTATTTATACAAACATTAATGGCTACATATGTGCATACATGTTTATGTAATCACCCGCGTTGGGGGATTACGTCTTCAGGCCAAGAATTACCGTCGAAAGTGATATTTCCACCAAATACATTTGCCTATTTCGTTTATCAAGTTAGCATGCAACCTGGGTGGGAGTCATAAAATACGGTAAAAGGATGAGTGAGGTCTTCTTAAGATAATAAACATTTTTTTTCATTTCCCTTTCCCTTTCCAAGCTAACTTTTGGTTTTATGGCATAAGGTACTTGAGAATTTAGTTTTCTTGTCTTGGAGTCTGTAAGTTAAGAACCTTAGCGATGGTCAGCTAAGTACTGACCGGTGCCTTTTAATCTACATCCACCCACACACACATGCAACACACATACAACACACACATACACAGACACCGCCACACACACACACACACACACACATATTAATACGTATATCCAAAAGCGAATCCATGCTGTACGCTTTTTTTTTATTCACAACACACATACTGAAACTAGACAATAACTCTGAAGCTACGCAGGAATAGAGTTAAAATTACATTAAGGTAAATAAAACAAGACAAAAATAAATAAAATTAAATAAAAATAAAAATAAAATAAAATTAAAACAAATAAACAAACAAACTATGAATAAATATAAAACACGAAAGTTATCTAAACCCCACATGTACCTATATACATATATGAATATACTTATAAATGCCTACATTTTGCCACACCCGCGCATATATATACACACACACATTACAGACATACAGAGACGAATAATAGCGTTTTTATTTACTTCTGTAGCGGGGTAACCCCTTCGTACATTCAATAGTATGCTACCACACTCCAGACGGGTGTATATATATATATATATATATATATATATATATATATATACATATATATATACATATATATAAACACACACACATACACATACATATACACACATATATACATACACACACATGCATACACATATAACATATATATAAACAACATTCGGACATTCATACATTCTTGTAGTCTATATTGTTACAACAATCATATACGAGGCAGCCTATTCTAATAGTTCAGAAATATATATGCATATACATACATCTACATACAATACACACAGAAATACATCCATATCCAAACATACACACAGATATATAGATACACATATATATAAATATACAAACATACATGCATACATAAAATACACTTATACATACATACTCACACAAATATAGACATATACATATATACCTATACCTTGCCACCAAATGATACATCTAAAGTAGAGACAGACATGAATACATTTACCATATAAATTCCCTTTTTCTATCAAACTCTACACGCATAGTTATATTTCATAGCCCCACGCGCTTGTTACATTTTCCTAAGTTATAGGTTTTTTCGTAAAAATTTACACTACGTAAAAGTTTATATTGAATTCAGCATGAAGTTCATAGGCCTATCCTCATATTAAGCAAACACTCTTTCGATGGTAAGGCAGATATACATAAGATGTATCATGATACAATAATAATATATAATGACACATGACAGAAATCAGAGTATTTAGGTTATACAAACCGAGTATATAAGCTTATATATTGTAGTACTTACCTTCATCTTTGTTTATTCACCCTAATTTCCTTATCCTCTTTTTCTTTCCTTCACCCTTCATTCCTTACTTTCTTTCATCTATATATTTCTTCATTTTTTTTTTTTTTTATAAATTACTTTTCCTACCCGGGTATACAAAGATCCTATATCCATACATGCACACACCCAAAAATATCGATATGCATACATTATTACGAGGTTCACTCAAAAACAATCTATTACTCGTTTGGTTACAAATATACCTTCATACAGGTACTTGTTTCGGTTAGTAATACCATAACTGCTCGATGAAGTAGAATATTAAGCGACTTACGTAACCCATACCGGTATGATCATAGTTGCAACCTCACTTATCCTTTTTGTGGGGGGGGGTATTTGATGGGGGTTAGTTGTACTCATAGTCGTTCTAGTCTACTAATTTAGAGTTCTTTAAGTGCGTGTATTCTGAAATGTTTGCAGGATATAGCAGTTTCTTTTTTAATATTTAATAATTTTTCTCTGTATTTAAACCTAGTTATCTCAAGTTTTTCTGATAAGCATAATGGACATGGTGAGTTCAATGAGTGGCAAGTATTGGCCCTCCTAATAATCTTCCATTCTATACTAGGTGTTTTATTTTCTCTAACTAATTTCCAGTAATATAACGATAAGGAAGTGTCCTTTTCATATGTTTGATTACTCATCGAGCGTGTATGTCCATAGAATCTATTTTTGAAAGTCATTTGGGTACTCCCTATGTAGAATCTTTCGTCCCTTGGGTTCTCCACCGGGAATATCCTAGCTTGGTATACCACTGATGAGGGCAGACATCCATTTTTTATTGGACATTCCTCAGGCTTTTTACAGTTACATTTATTCACCGCAGTGTTTGCACTATTATTTTCATCTTCTCTATTAGTCGTCTTTAAAATTCTTCCATTATGCTTTTTTATAATCCTTTCTAAGTTATCACTACAGTTATAACTTAATTTTAATGTATTTTTATTAAATATTTTATGTAATATATTATTTGGTGGGAAATGCTTGTCAATAAGTTGTAAAAATTTTGTACCAAGTTTTGTTTTCAACATAATATTAGAGGGGGGTGTGAACCAAATAATTTTCCTACCACGATTTCTAGATCCATTTGTGCTAGTGTTAGTTACTTTATATTTTATCTCTATGTCCTTATACCCACTATTTTTAAGTGCTGTATTATAAATAGCTTTGCAATCATTGAAAGTTACTTCATTGGATGAATTGTTACTTATTCTACTTTCAATAGATAACGGTATATGCTTAATAATGGATGGTGGATGGTTAGACCTCACTCATCCTTTTACCGTATTTTATGACTCCCACCCAGGTTGCATGCTAACTTGATAAACGAAATAGGAAAATGTATTTGGTGGAAATATCACTTTCGACGGTAATGCTTGGCCTGAAGACGTAATCCCCCAACGCGGGTGATTACAGAAACATGTATGCACATATGTAGCCATTAATGTTTGTATAAATAAAATTAATATGTATATATATATATATATATATATATATATATATATATATATATAGGTTGGGCAGAAGTAAGAAATGTAGTTGTTTTATAAATAATCAGAAAACATGACATTTTATTGGAAATGAGATCACTTGTTAGTCTAATTGTTTATTCATAAAGGTTTGACATTTTATAAAATAAAAACAAGTGTGCATTATGATTTGTTTTATCTGATGTAAAATTTCGGTGATGCAAAATGTCAGAAATAATACTTATTTCTGACCCAACCTTTATATATATATATATATATATATATATATATATATATATATATATATATATATATAAAGTCTGTCTGTCTGCCTGCATATTTTCAAACTCTATCTCTACTGAAACAAAAATTCGCAGAGCGGCACTAGGAGCCTCAAATTATTGTAATTTTTACAGATTGTTGTTTTATGGTTCTTAGTCGATTAAGGTAATTTTTAAGGGGTCGAAAATTGAAAAAATCGTCATATATTTTGCACATTCATCTTAGTTTATTTTTTTATTTTTGATTTTCGATCAGTTCATATGCGTTTCACGTTGATAAAGTGGTAACGTCACCAGCTTTGGATGCTACAGTTTCGATTTTAATTGATGGCACCGAAATACTTTATTTTTTATCTTTTGAAAGCACGACTCTACAATAATATATACGAAATCTGGACCAATGAAAATATCATATTTTACGGCCGGGCAAAGTCGACGCCCCCACCTCTCGCTAATAGAACTATAAATATATTTACGTATTTCGTCTTTCTACGACTCATAAGAGTAGCATAACCTAACGAGATTAAACATCGATTCCAGAGACTGAGTTCGCTGCGCTGCCATTGAGCCAAACCCTTCTACTCGAAGGAATGTATCGCTTTTATGGATGTAATTTATTTGTTTATTTTATTTATGATACTTGAATGAATTCAATTATTTATATGGAAAACATTTTATGAAAATGCTAGATGGAAATATTTTTCTCGGCAATAATTACCCATGGACACGTGTTACGTTTTCTTACGCCTCATCATCAACATTCAGCCACATTAATGACTCGTAAGACAACGAGAAACGCGTCCGAGGGTATATATTACTTAAAACACACACACTGCTTTCCATGTGGTGACACTACCTTGTGGGAGGAAAAATTATTCTGCCTTGCAGTTTGGTAAATTGTTTATTCTATAAACAGTTAAATTCTCAAAATAGATAGCAAATGCAATACACGCGCACACACACACACACACACACACACACATATATATATATATATATAATTCTGTGAAAATATTTTTTATTCACTTATATTTCCTTTTTATATGTAGCAATCCTTATTTAAGAAGCTCAATGTAGTTACAGAGCATATAATGAATAAATGACAAATGTCTATATTCCAAGTTTCATGACGTTGGCCTTATACAATTTATTCGTTTAATTCAGTTGACACACACACACACATATATCTGTATATATATATACATATGTATATACATACATATGTATATATGTGTGTGTGTGTGTATGTGTGTATAAGGAACTGTGTGAGTCTTTGAGCATGTTTCCTGAGAACTCGAAAATGGCTGTCGATTTTTATGAATTTAACACGATAATGAGCACTGACACAGTCCTACTGCTACCGATCTCTCCCTGCTTCTGGCTGTAATTTACTAGGTTGCTAAAATAAAGGATGGCCAACGATACAAAGGAAATAAAGGGGCAGCTTAAAACAAAGAAGAGGGAAACCGCTATTCAATCACCCAGAACAGAACTAGTATTATAGCAATCAATATTAGAACTATCTGCAAAAATGATGAAGATGTAAATATTATTGCTTGAAAGCTCGTTGTAGATTAAACGTGTTTTTGGTTTTTGTTTATTGAGGGTTTTTTTGGTGGGGGGGTGTTTTTTTTTGTTTTTTTTTTTTGTTTTTTGTTTTTTTGTGTGATTCTTTTTTAAAACAAAAAAGAAAGAAGTACGACATATTGCTTATTTGGTGATGATATGAAAATTCTCTAAGCGGTTACGGTTTGCAAGTGATCTTTAAAATACATTGCTCTATTTTTCTGCCAAATACGATTTTTCATTTTAAAAAATCGCTGTGGTTTAGTGGTACAGTGTGAATTTCTTCAATATATATGTTTTTATATAATGATCTGTTTTTTTATATAATAATTGCGACCTTTGTTTTTAATTTTTAAATAATATCTGGGTGCGAAAACCGAGGTGCTTGATTTATAAAATGCATTGTATACTTCTTGCTTTTACTTTTTAAATATGATATACAGGCAGGGATACCCGACGTTACCCGGGATTGAATAATGATCACCGAATATTTCACACTCCTATATTTTTATTTTCATCGAAATCAATGAGATCGCTCGAGAGGAAGCTTCACATGCCTCCATGCAGTAACTTAGTCTAAAATATTTGTTATTCTGCATTGCACTGTAGAGAACCTACTGTTTTTTTATAAAAAAATTTTCATATAAACTTCTTTCCAGTTAACGAAAAAGAAATTTACGTGCGGGGTTTGAACCTATAGACCACGTCATACAACAACAACAAAACGCTATCAACTTACCCACAGAAGAATTTTCTCGACCCGTTGTTCTATTATTGTTGCTAAGCGACGACATGGAAAAGTGGCTTTACTGATGATAGATAAATTGAAATAACGGTTTCCATTATCGATTGTCGATAATTATCGGGGTATTCTAGCACAAAACTTAACTAAGATCACTCTAAAGTTCTGTAAATTTTAAAGAAAATCAGTTCAACCGTTTCGGAGTCTATAAGGAACGAATTCATACGCACAAAGACAAAGTTGCATTTATATAATTGTAGAGATATTTGCGTTTTAAAGAATATTATTTTTGTAACTTTCCTTCTAATTCTCATCTGACGACGACATCGAAAAGGCATTTCTTTCGTTTTTTTATGTAAAATGTGATATAACAAAAAATATCTTTTTAATGTGCATCGTACACATCATCATTTTACTTTTGTGTTTTTACGTACGGAATACGTTTATTTTTAATATGATATACGACTTTTTGTGTAAGCAATGAACTCATATTTCAATCACATAAATTATTTTTAAACTTTTAGATCTCAAACCGTAATATTTTACTGTTTATTTCTCAGCGCGAGCAATAAATATGAATGGTGTTTACGATATCGTGGAGTCATATATTTCGTACACATTCTATTAAAAACTGAATCTAAAATAATTTGTATTTTTGTCGGCTAAAACTTATGAATTTCTTCACATTTTCTTGAAGCATAAAACTATGTGAATTATTGTTATCTTATAATTTTAAAGACAGTAATCATTATTGTTTTTCTTTTTTATAAATGTAGTGAATATGCAACTTTAAAAAATGTTTATGTTCATGGTTATATATCTAATGATACTGCCGTCGATTTCGACGTATGTACTCTGCCACAACAACTAAGTTGTTCAGAAACACATACAGATAATTTGTTTATACCGGTAAAGTATATAAAAGCCAAGTACGTCCAAAGATGAAGCATTGCTGCCACATCTGGGTAGGAGCTGCTAAAAAAAACTATCCTGCCTTCACATAGTACAAAATAGACTTCGTAGCCTGGTGAGGGATGACCTTTTCTCTTCCCTGCAACCTCTCTCCCACAGAAGAGAGGTTGGTAGCCTGTCTTTGTTTTATCGTTACTTCCATGGCAAGTGCTCATCTGAGCTCCAATCTCTGGTCCCCCCTCGACAATCTTTCACGAAAAACACCCGTCTAGCTTAAACCACGGTCAATAATTTTCCCCATTTTTTATCTGTGCCTAAATCAAAACGTAGATTCCATGAACAAAGGTTCTTTCTTAGAAGTGCACGCCTGTGGAAGTCTCTTCCATTTGCCTGTTTCCCATCTGACTACAACTTGGATGTCTTCAAGTCCAACATCAAAAAATTCCTGATAAACCGCCCCCTTAAGTAAGACACTTTATCAAATCTCCATTACTAACGATTACTACGATATTATCCTATTGATTACTGTACACGCAATAACTCTTATCCCCGAGTGGCTTCCGGGCCGTGATAAATTGTGACTACCACGTAAAAAAGTATATGTGCATAACCAACCACATTTTTGGTACAACTGCTAATCTCAGTCGGTGCAAGGGCACACAATAGACCTCAGGTTTTACAACAAACTGTTCCTTTTCCTTGGTGCATGTATTAACGAAGACTGAGGGTCCATCTCTCCCAGTCGATTAAACGCGCATCCAGACACCAACTCGGAACTTCCTACGTTCCGGCGCGGTACATACAGCGCCTAGCATTCCACGATGATCACCCATGTGATACTGGCCAGGTTCATCGTTGCTTAACTTCAGCGATATTTACACATGTGTGTTTGTGCATATATATGTGTGTGTGTGTGTGTGTGTATAAATACTGTGAATTATAAAATTCTATACATATAATTATCAATATAACTATGCTATTACATGTATGTGTGTACGTGTGTATATCCATAGGCATATACAAAGTAAGTTATAAAAATATATATGTCAATTTAAGCTACATAGACTATTCCGCGTTTCATCCCTGTGAGAATCCGTTAGGCTTATGCGAAAAGTTATAGTTATCGCGCATTTTTATATAAACTCATGGTATTTGGTTTTCTAGTTAGCCAATCAGCTTCCTAGTAGTAACCACGCCCATCCTAATCAACCAATGGTCGGACACTTACAAAACGAATGTACAGTTGGCCTCAGGTTCACCCTGACACTTTGTGTGTTTTTATGAGAAGGGTAGATATCCTTTGTGCGTAGGAAGCTGGCCTACTTTCAACCTAAGTGTAGTTAGATATGTTATTTTGTGTTTTTGTTTATATTTCGGATATTATGTTAGTTTATTTATAAAATAATTTATCATATAATTATATGTTTATTTTATTTCATTTTATTTTATTTTTATTTTATTTATTTAGTTATTTGGTTTCTATTGTTAATATATTGCTATAGTAGAGTAAAGTTTATCTTGTGCACACGTGTGTGCGCTATTTTTTCCGACAGCTTGATAGATCTTGGGGTTCTTTAAAGAATAGGATAGAAGCTTTCTTAGTTAGGCATAATCTACATGGATCGTCTAGGTCACTACTTGTACTTGCTTGTCTTATTATCTTATTATTTTCCATTCAACTATCGACGAACGCCCATTTTCTTTCAGTTCCCAGTGTTAGTGCTGTTTTCATTCGGTGTTTTTTTTTATTATTTAATGTGCTTGATGGCATGAAAAAGGAAAGCTTTTTGAAGTGATTCAAAATTGTAGAGGAAAATTAAAAATAAAATTTTTATAAATAAATTACAAGTCAATAATCATCACTATTGATGCGAATAAATCCATAAGTCTGTGGAATGTCAATATATATACATATAAATATATATATATATATATATATATTGTATATATTTAAGAACCATTATATATATATATATATATATATATATATATATATATATATATATTGTCACACACGGGATGGGGCGGGGAGATTAAATAAAATAGTAAGCAAATGAAGGGATATGAGAAGGAATTTACGAAAAGCAAATGTTTATCGTAGGCAGACAATTTTTCTGCATAGGGGTATATTTAAAGGGTCCAAGTAGGGTTCAATTTTCCTTTCTAGTATAAAAAAGGTTTGAAACAAAAATACGGCGATCAGTTCCTTTGAGACAAGCGGGAGGCAAAATAAACTCAATAAATCGAACACAATGAAATTAGCGAGAAAGAATGAAGCAAACACTTTCAAATTATCTATATATCTATAAAAACAGAGATGTGTGTCCCACAGACGGTTTCTGATTGGTTAATCCAATAATAACATCTCTTAAAAAACTATGGTTCCTACGTTCTTAAATTTACCATAAAATATTATGCCCTTATTTATTGTCCATCTTGGAAGGGTCTATATTTTCCCTAACTTGCCATTTACAAATTACAAAATTACGAAACTTACACCAGTCATCACAATCCAACCTCCGACACCACGTCCGCCATTCTGGCGCTAGCCGCACACACGTACACACAACACGAAAACAAACGCTGTCCTCCAAAGGACAGACTATTAGTACTACTACCCAGCACACGCGCACACACGCACACATACACACGTTCACTACCGTCCTTGTGTACGTCACGTTGTTATGGCAACCAAGCCCACTGACTTTTCACACCATAAACACACACAGTAAATCTGATTTTCTTCATTTTCTCATTTTATTACTTTGGTATGTTCCCGTTTATCCATTCATTTGCTTATACTTTCTTTTACTACATTTTTATTTATTTTTTATTTATTAAAGGTAAGAGAGTAATTCGGGTATGCATACTAAACTGTTAACCGTTAGTTTGCGTGTTCGATCCTGATCGATTCTACTTTTTTTTTAATTCTATTTGTTTATTAAATCCTATCCGAAGCGGGGAGGGGCTATACCCTTTCCTTCCACCTCCCCCCAAGGGTGGGTTCCTAACGGAAGGGCGTCCGATCCTCCACCCACCTACGGGCAAGCAGGGGGAGCTGGCCACCATCCCCCCACCAAAAGGGGAAGCCTGGCATTTTCTCACCCGAAAGGGGGGAGCTTGGCAGTTTCTCCCCCCAAAGGAGGGAGCCGGTGTCCCCCCAAGGGTGGGGGGGGCGAAGAGGCCAGGGGGAGGTGACTTTTTTCTTTGGAGGGGGAGAAGCCTCCAGGCACCCTCCTCCCTGAAGGATGAAAAAGATTAAGAGGAATTTTAGAGTGTAGAGGGAAGCTTTAATGAATTCTAAATAAATAAGGAGAAGCTTATTATATATAGTATGATATATAAGAATATAAATTGTCTTTAACATAGTGTTTAGATTAAGGGGTAAATGTGTTATGGTTGAATGGGGGTGTATTGCTGCTGTGTGGTGATTTATTTTAACGGTTTATGGGGTGCCTATTTTTTATGGAGCGGGTAATTTTTTATTAATATGGTGGGGGGTTATGTAAGGTTGTGAAACTGGAAGGTAATATGTTGCAATATATTTATAAGTTTCTACTGTTATGATATATGGAGTATGATCATAAGGGGGCGGTTGGAGATTAGGGTGGCAATGACTATGAGTGCGAATAACTTGATGTAAGAGGTTAAGTATACATATTGATGTTAAAATGTGGGAGTAAGGGAATCATAGCTACTTATGAGAGTGGTAAAACATATCAAATAATAATAGGGTAATTATAATAGTACGAAAGATAATAGTAATGACAATTATAATAATAGTAGTAATAATAAGGTTGGACATAAATTAGATGCAAAATTAAATATGAAAAAATTAAATATCAAAAACAAAAATTAATATTAAGAAGAATAGGATAAAATAAATAAAATAAAAATAAAGGCAAAATTAAAAGTAAACATTAAATTTAAACATTACATAACGTCGCCACAACCATTGCCAATAATAATAATGTAAGTACTGTTAATATTAAATTATTAGGGGTGCGTAAAAGAAAAGGATACTGACAGGTGGGAGGGGGGTTAAACTAGCAGGAAATGGGGTTTAGGGGTGAGGGGTGATTGAACTCGTATAAATAAAGTAAAATAGAGAATATATATATATATATATACTATATACGCATACACATACATATATCCGTATTAAAAAAAATGGATGTAGAACCAGCCGGGAAAGCGTAAATGCTCGTGGGTTTAAATTAAAGGGTTGCTTCATTGGGAACGGTAAATTTTAAGCGTTCACTAAAAAACTTTAAATTTCCTGAAGTTCGATTAGAAGGCCATCAAATTTATGTTTATATAGGCAGGCCCGGCCTAGAAAGTTGAATACATACTTTTTCGTTTATGAACACGAGGTACAGGTCAATCGAATCGCCATAACTGCTTATGTAGTAGTATTAATCTCCAAGAGATCCAAAAGTATAGTTTATAGCAGTCCTTTAAATTTCCATATTTCTTCACGATTCTCTTTTTTTCTTTCTCCAAATGTTTTTTGGGGTTGGTCTTTCGTGGATGTTATTGTCTGGTGAATTTTATTCCTCCTAATTTGGCTGGCGAAAAACTGTATTTTTTCAGCGGAGGCTCTTGTGATGGACATTGTCCAATGCTGGAGTAGTTCAACTGTGTTCAAATCTAGGTTATATTATCAGTAGGGGTTAGCATGTGGGTGGAACGCATTGCTGGTAGTCGGAGGGGGTAGGATAGGGATGGGGATATGTCTGTATGGGTGACGGGGTGGGGTGGGTAGAATAGGGATGGAGCTTTTCTTAGGTTATATTTTCGGTACATTTAAAAGTTTTAATGTGATACTACTGGGTAGGGGTTAAATGTAAATCAAATACGCTGATTTTTAAATAGTTTCATATTGGGGGGGGGGCTCGCCAGTGGGGTTTAGGGGTGGTGGATAGATAGTTCTAAATTTAGGTTTTAAGTCTTTAGCCCTGTGAGGTGGTTTCTAAGATATATTTTCATTGGGCCTGCGTTTTATATTGTTTAGGTTATATTCTCGTTGCATCTAGTACTAATTGGTGATTTGGTTGCAGTTTAACAGGTGGTATTAAGCGTACATGTTTACGGGGGTAGGGTTTGTTAGATAAAGTTGTTTATGGGTTTATGATTAAGGCTGATATATTGTTAATTAGGCATTGCCAAAATGCAGGTTATTCTAGGTTGGAAATTTATTTAAAATTATGTAAAATTATGTAAAGGTTGTGTGTTCAGAGGGTGTGCTTATATCTTATATTAAGGGTTGAAGTTTTTTATGGCGATTTTTTTCAGATCGTGGGAGATTATAGGTGGTTTAAAAAAAGATGTTTAGTTTTGGGTGTTGTCCAATTGTTCTATACTAGGGGAAATGGTTAGTGATGGATATTGTTGCAATTTATGGATGTCGAGGAGGCGCAATAATCTAGTTCCTGTCCGGTGGTGCATTTTCAGTAAATGCAATTAACCCCACTGAAAATGCAAGATATAAGCACACCCTCTGAACACACAACCTTTACATAATTTTACATAGTCTTAAATAAATTTCCGGTGGAGTAGCTGACATTAATGTGTGTGTGTGTGTGTTTTTTGTTTGTTTCTTTTTAGCGTGCGAATATGTACGGCTTTCCTGTTAATTCTCTGCACCTACATAATATACGCTTGTTGAAATACCTACCGTAAAACAAATCCAGTTCATCAACAGCATGCTTTATTTAGAAAATCCAGTGCATCGGTTTTGGAGATAGAGCGACATAGGTGGGTTTGGTGTAGCAGGGTCGACAGCGAATAAATCTATGACATGCATCTGGTTTGGGTTGACTCATCCCCTTTTCTCTATTATCTCTGTGCCTCTCGCTTGTTTATATTGACCAAATTATTCGTTTCTTTATCTAGAATTGAGGTCACACATCGGTTAAATATTGAGCAAACTAATGAAGTTTTCCAAGGTGTGGAGAAGTGTTTTTACTTAATACAGCAATCAAACAGTTTTGTAAGAATAGGTGCTAGTTCCGGTTCAATTTATGGGACGTATTTCATCATTGTTGCGTTTCCTATTCTTCGGATAAAATGGTGTTTTCTCGGTTCGTCTGATTCCAAAAACCCGACAATATTTTACAGTGTTCATTTTTACACTGTATCTTGCTGCGGTGATTAGCCGTTTTGTGTTTTGCGTTATGTATTTTTCTAATTCTTTTTATGCCATTCACAGTTTGCTATACAAACCAATCCTCTTCCTCCATCTTTCATTTTCACGGAGTGTGAGTCAGCATACGTTTCCTCGTCTTATGATCGAGATGCCTCAGTTATTCTTTAGTTCGGGCTAGTTACGGTTCAGAGTGTCTTATTAATGTTATTGCCTAAATTCCTTTTATTAGGTTTCCTCTGTATGATAATTTTTTAGGATATTTCTTGTTCTCCTTAGGTATTCTTTTCTAATTTTCTCTTTCATTCTAATTTTCTCTTTCATTTCTGTCTATGTGATGGTGTCTGCTTCCAGAACTCACAAATACTTGTAGCTTTTGTGTTAGCATAGTGCCTTCAGGTTTCCTTGGTTAAGTAATTTCATGTCCCCAGCTGTCTCTAATATTGCATATTATTCAATTTTGAATTCCATTCGGATATCGTGGCTAAAGATTCGGTCTGTGTTTCAATTTTATGATATGCGAGTGACCTCCCTTGGATTTAGCTTCATTGTCGAATACCATTAGAATAATATACAATCATTGTTATAATATGCGAGTGACCTCCCTTTGATGTAGCTTCGTTGTCGAATACCATTAGAATAATATGCAATATATCGTTTCAATTCCTACACATACTGGATTGTTGTATCATTTTCCACTAGCGAGTGCCCATTTTCTTGGAGCTTCCAGTAGTAGTTCGCTATTGTTGTTTTTATTTGGCGTTTTACGTTATTGAATATGCTTTTTTGGTGTAATATCTAGTTTTAAAATCTTGGAAGGCCATACTTACGTAATATTTACTTGGCAAATAGTGTGGCCTAGTAAACGATGTTTTTGGCATTTAATTTGTAGTGGACAGGGCGTTCAAATTCTACAGTTAGAATTTTTCTGCTCATGGTTAGCGTTTTTTATTTTTATTGTAGTGGTTGGTATTTGCTTTTGGGTTGTTATTATTTATAGCGGTTATATTTTTGTTGTGTGTTTAATGTTCCTTTATTAATAATTTTGATATTATTAACCCCAATGATCCTAACGTTTTACAGCAACTATACAGAAGTTTAAGAAAATTTTTATTAAAGTTTTGTGTAAGGGTAAAAGTTTTTCGATGAGAATTTCCTGTCGAGTTTGTATTTAGCATTTGATTATAGGGCATTGTACACCAAATTATATTTCTTTTGTTTCTATTTTTTAGTCTTCTAATAAATATGGCTAGTAATTAGTTTTTACTAAGGTTTAGAGTGACATCTCAAAAATTATTATTTTTATGTTATTTACGTCTAAGCTTTTCATTCTCATTTATATAATTTTTCTAATATATATATATATATATATATATATATATATATATACAAAGAAATAAATGATATTATATGCACACATATATCAGAAATTATAGTGTGTGTATATTTATGTATATATATATATATATATATATATTTATAATTACTTAATTTAATCACATAAATAAATATACAAAGATATACTTTTATGCGTAAATTTTTAGTATTTACTTCAACAGTGCTCAATACATAGGTAGAGCTAGGTAGTAAGTCATGTAAATACATACGATAATTAGGCCACACAGAATATTCCGCGTTTCATTCTCCTGAGAATTCGTCAGGCTTATGTGAAAAATTGTGGTTATCGTGCGTTTATATACGTACATGCTATTGAGGTTTTTGTTAGCCAATCAGCTTTCTAGCTACCACCGCGCCCATCCCAATCAGCCATAGAAAAAGCTTTTGAATCGGTTTTTGGCCGGAAATTTGGCTGCTAAGGGGTCAAAGTTCAAAAGATTTTATCTTTGTGGTCACTACATTTGAACAACATTTGAAATTTTACATAAATGGTATTCAGTCATGCAGCAAGCTTTTTAATCGGTTTTGGGTGAAAGTTTGACTGTCAAGAGGTCAAAGGTAAAAGAGTTGACCTTTGCAGACTCTACCAAACTCCTCCGTCAATTTTGGGTCTAAAAATTTGAAATTTTAGATGTAGGTTACCTGGACATAAATCAAACCTTCTAATATATATATATACACATGTGCACAGAAACTAATGAACAGTACATAGGGTCGGAGCCAAACTAGGCTGAACTGCTAGTTAAAAATAAAGTAAGATAAATCTACGAAATGTTTAACGACATTTTAAATTTTGACCAATTTTTAATCCAATTATAACCAGCTAAAAAAAAAAAACATAAGAAAAGGGTCTGTAAAAAAAATCAATCATTTGAGATTTCTAGAGCCCGTCTGCGACTTTTAGTTTCGGAGAAGATAGAGTTTGAAAATATGGAGGCAAACATACAAACAGACAGACCGACAGACAGACAGAGCGACAGACAGACAGACAGATATATAGCCGTTTATATATAATATTAAAGTGTACCCAATATATAGTAGTGATTTCAGAAGTGAAAATATCTTTTATGCCATCACTTAGAATCGAAATTAAAATATATAGCTCTTCAGCCTTATTCATTACTATCTTAGCTAACAACAGATATTTATCAGAACATTAAAAATTAACCTAATTTTTCGTATAAATGTATATTTGTTCAGTTTTGATTCCTTAGCAGCTATTCTTTCGTCTAAAAACCAAGAGGAATTTATTCCACATCCAAATTCCTTATATATAACATTTCTAGTCTGTAGATGAAAAATATACAGTGTAGTTTGGTAGAGACTGTTTCTCATGCAGACATGATCACTTTATATATATATATATATATATATATATATATATATACATATATATATATATATATATATATATATATGAAAACAATAAGAATAGAAAATGAAGTAAAACGGTTCATTGATTCAATAAGGGTATAATACAAACGTTTATTTGGAGGATGGACGGGACTCTTTATACCAAGGCATTTCGAATCCTAATGCTTCTCATAAGAAGAGTAGTTTTTGTGACTTCATTTTCCATTCTTATTGTTTTCCTATATAAGCTCCAATGAAACTTGTTGAGTTTTATATTATCCCGATAAGTTTCCTCTTATAGAATTGATTTTACTCTCTTCTTCTAACTCACTAAGCTAGCTCTCTCTCTCTCTCTCTCTCTCTCTCTCTCTCTCTCTCTACATATATATATATAGTCTTTGAAGTTTTTAACCTTCAAACTATACAAAAAAATATATTTTTATCATTCGTTAGATGTATATATATATATATATATATATATATAGTCTGTTTATTATACAAACATTATTGATTACATATGCGCATACATGTTTCAGAGGAATCCTCATGCACATATGTAGTTAATAATATTGTATAATAAACAGGCTATATAGCAAGTTTGTCCTCCATTGAGCACTCTGTAATAATCACACAGGTTTCATTAGATTTACCTCTACGACATCAATCTACATAACCATAATATATATATATATATATATATATATATATATATATATATATATATATATATATACAGAGTGTCCGTAAAGTTACTATACAGTCTTACAAGTTACTATACAGACACCCTGTAATATATTAACAGCACAGTAAGATATTGTATTAAAATATTTATTTGTAACAAAAGAAATAAAAAGAAATAACACGTTTATGTTTATAAAAATCTCAGAAAATACACGTGTTACATCCGAAAAGACTGTAACAATCAAGGCAAACAATTTCTATGACAAATATTCAAATTGGAGGCTTTCAGCTCCAATACATTCTCGACAACGTGACACCACACTCTGACAAACTTTGGCGCACAAGTCACGATCAAGGTTGGCAAATGCATCAATAACAAATTGTCGAAGATCTTCAACACTTCTTGGCTTTCTCGAATACACAGTCTTTGATGACTCCCCAGACAAAGAAGTCCATTGGCGTTATGTCTGGAGATCGTGGAGGAAATTCAATGGGCCCTCGCCCGCCGATCCATTTATCAGGAAATGTCTCATCCAGTAAATTTCGAACAGCTGTAGCATAATCGGGTGGGGCTCCATCCTGTTGGAAGTACAAGTTATTGAAATCTGGTCGTTGTCTCAATGCCGGTACGATGAAATTTCTCAGTTCCGTCGAAGAACTGTGGACCCACAATTACATCAGACTATATTCCTGCCCAGACAGTTATTCCAGGCTGGTTCAATTGGGACGTGATTGTAAAATGAGGATTTGTGTCACTCCAATAAACACAGTTGAGACGATTTACGTGTCCCGAAAGTTTAAATGTGGCTTCATCAGTCCACACAATCTCGTTCAAGAAAGTGGGATTATCCTCACACATCCTGACGATCTGTTCGCAAAACTGAGACCTGCGATCAGGATCATCCTCAAGAAGTCCGTGAATTAGGCGCGGAATGTATGGTCTCATGTGTAGTTTCGTAAGTATTTTATGTAGAGAGGTTCGTTTGATACCAATTTCTGCACTAGCACGGCGAAGTGATTTCTTTGGGCTTCTGCCATATGCCTCAGCAACTGTAGCCAAATTTTGTTCAGTGCACACACTTTGCCGACCAGAACGCGGAGCATCGGCAATTGAGCCAGTATCATCAAATTTGTCTCGAAATTTATAAATAGCCAAACGTGTTGGAGGATCTGTATTAAAATAATGATTCCAATCACGAATTACATCCTGTGCGTTTTCTGTTTTCCAATATCGCTTCAAAATAAATTTGCGCTCTTCCAAAGTTTGCTTGCGTGGCATGCTTGATTAAATAGACCTGTAAAAAAAATATTAACTATTAATATAAATATAATACAATAAAACAATAAGACTGTATAGTAACTTTACGGACACCCTGTATATTAGCAGTTGGCTCGGTCGTAAAATATGCATAAATATATCTTTTTATTAATGCAAATTTTATATTTACTATTATAGAACTAATTCTCTATTGATAATTATCTAATATATAGTAATGATTTCAAAAGTAGTTAAAACGAAGACGACCTGTGTACCATTCCCTAGAATCGAAATCAGGACGTTTAGTAGTACAGGTTTAGTCCTTAGTTAACTCTGCAGGGGCGTTGCTGTCTGAGCTATAGACAGACAGATAATAAACAGAGGAAAGTACGCGACTTTGAGCTATGAATTTTTAATTTTGGAATTCGCAAAAGAAACAGCAGGCGTACTGTTTTATTCGATTTACCCTGCAATAGTCAACTGTTTTTTAAGCATTTTAATTAATTGCAGATTTAAAAATAATAATAATAAACAAACATTTATTTATTTATGAATCAAAGTATTTTTTTACGTAATGTCGTCTTTATCAGGATTAGACACAGTTTTTTTTTTTTGCTGGGGGGGGTCATGTTATTTATCCCTCATCGCATGATGCTACTTAGAAAAACAAGATCCGTTCGGTGTTTTCTTGTTAGCTTACTAAACTTAAATTTTGAATTTACAGTTAACAACGCTTTTCACGGAAAGAACAAACTCTTATATAATTCTTGCGCGCGACCAGGCGTATCTACTAACGTGGACGTCTGTAAATCACAGTTAATAACACTGAACGAGTCTTGTTTTCCAAAGTGGCATCATGCCAGGAAGGATAAATAAGATGAAAAAAAACTGTGCCTATCCTAATAAAGACTAGTTTACGTCGGATAGTACTTTGATTTATAAACAAATAAATGTGTGTTTACTTTTTTTTAAAGTCTGCGTCGAATTGGTTTACTAAACTTGCATTTTGAATATATATATATATATATATATATATATATATATATATATATATATATATATGTGTGTGTGTGTGTGTGTGTGTGTGTGTGTGTGCGTGTGTGTGTGCATGTGTTTTATAACCTCAAGTGTTAACTTAGTCCATTACGATCGTTTCCAGCTCTACCAACATATTGAGCACTTTATCCTGTTATCCTGTTTTAACCACTTGTACCTCTGAGTTTATATATATATATATTGCCATGTGCTATAACGTTTTCCTCTTAAATTTTATGCAATTATGCAGAATGTAGAAACTATGCATAAATATAATTCAACCTAATAGTGAAATAAGACTAATCATCTAATAAGAAACCATAAAAATGAATAAGTAATTAAGTAACGCTTTTTGCAAAAGAATATGCAAATTAGTTCAACTTTGTATAGTCGCTCACATATCCATGAGTGAGTATATTAAACAGTTCGTTTTAATGATTTTTAAATGAAGCGTAGGCTTTTAATATCAATGTCAGAGTGATAAAAAGTTAACTTTCTAGGCATATAGATGGCTATAAGTAAGTTCAAAAGTAAAACCACATATTTTTATCTAAAAAACTAAAACGCTGAAGATCTATGGAGACGGGAATGGCACCATTAAAACAAACGACCTGTTGTGTTCTGAAATTTATTTTCTGCATAGTCACCGCCATTATTATTTTCCAAGCTCTTTTGATGCCTCGGCCGTAAAAGTTCCGCGTGCGCTTTATCACTTACATCTCTGTCGCCACTCTGAAATCGACGAACCTATCTTCCAACTGTGCTGAAATCAACTGCATTCAGTTTGTAAACGTTTAACGGTTCAATTGTTTCTGTATGGAGGAATTTAATGACGCATCTCTTCTTCTGACGCATTTGGATGACAGGGGTTGCTTTCTTAAAATTTCACACCATCAATATCTGCAACAGAGAGGTGAAACTTTCAGGTTATGAATGTATAAATTAATTCACCATAACAAATACAATGGCAGATTTAAAAAAAAAAATAATAATAATAATAATAATACAACAATAACAATAACAACAATAATAATGATAATAATAATAATAATAATAATAATAATAATAATAATAATAATAATAATAACACAATTTGCAATCCCCAGTGAGCCATTCGTATAAAATAAAAAGTAGGAGACATTACTTTTGGAACATCTGTAGTATATTATGTACTAAGGAGTCACTGCTTATCGAGGCGTAAAGTGTTTGTTAGGTTGACGATAAGATAACACCGCGAGGGTTTGTAAGTATTGTTCGAACTAGGCAAAATTTGATAATGTAAAACAGATAAAAGAATATTGTTAAAATTGGATTGAAAATGACCACGTTCTAATAAGCTGGGAAGAAAGCAGTCTTGTGTTATATGTTCCACAGACAGTTAGTATTTAGAAAGAAATTTTGCTTGTGGAATTTCCGTTTCTTTCTGGGTAAACAGAGGACAAAATGTGAATTAATTACAGTGATTGTAGCTAGATGACTTTTTGTTGTGACTGTTTTACACGTGGAACCGTCGATTGAAGCTCGTGATAGAGTAGGGTAAAACTAGCAACCTATTTTTATGTGAAAAAAAAAGATGTAGAGTAAAAAAGAAGACATCCCCTACTTCCCAAGTGTGGCAACACAACTCCATCTTAAAAGATAATTAACTGTTATGGAATTGCGTAACATTTGAGATACTTTCTAAAGTGGTAGAATTATACAACCATTTTTCCAACAATCTTAGAAACAGATTTTATGTAAGTTTTCCACTGCAGGTTAGGTCAGTTCTAGGCGGTTATCAAAGAAAAGGACTTCCTCAAGGAGAACTATGTATTTCACTTGTGGCAAAACGATAACCTTGGTTTATAAAGTTTTAAAAGTAATCAATCACTTTTCGCCGTTTTACAACGTGTTTCATATCGAAAAAGTGAGTGTAAGAATCAGAAAAGATCTGTCATCAATGGTTGTGTCATCTGCATAAATGTTAGCGAATGACCTTAAATGTGATTTTGGAGATGATAGATCAGGAACTGTGTTGAACCCAACATGGATACTTGAGACAGGTCAGTGTTGATACTGTGTTTTAGACTTCTACTCATGAACGATTACGTTTATAAACCTATTACAAAAGAGGTGATGGGTGAGAAAACATTTCCAGATATTCTGTAACCTGCAAGCTTGTGAAGAAAACCTTTGTACCAATTTTTGTCAAAGATCTTTGACATGTCCAGAGCTATTATTCAAGAAACGAAGCACCTGTCAATAGATTCACTGACCTTGTGTGATATTACAATCAGCACATCAACTTCTTCATTTATTACAGATTCAAACAATTTAGCCATCACGCGCACGAAACTGATCAGCTTGTACAAACTCATTATGTTTCACAATAACCAGGTGAACTCTTAGCATCATCCTGTCGACCAAGGAAGTGTCATGTCTCTTGGCAAATATGGTTTGATCCTCACAGACTTTACATTTTTCTTCGTCTAGTTTGACCGTTGTCTGTTTCTGAGGTTCCCCTACCGGACAATATCGACGTGTTTGTTCACGGCTATTTTTGTATTCTTACAGAGAACCCCTTCAGGAGAGCAGTGTTTTTTTTTTGTTTTGTTTTTTTGTTTTTGTTTTTTTTTTTTTCATATTTAACTGACCTTGTGTCATATCTTGCTATCATGAGAGACACATAAATAAAGGGCTTTTTCGGCTCTTCTGTCGTACCAACAGAATAATTCTTGGCATATCCTGATTCTATGATCGTGTTAGCGAGGTTTCCGATTCGTTTGCTTATATATTGAATGGATGGTTTCGTCCTAGAAAATTATACTCTCATGTAATATCTCCTCCTTTTGCTGTACAGTTAGTTTACCGCCGGTTGTCTCTTTCCTGATTCAAACGATTTAACACGAGCTCAAAGGAGAATCCAATAGGTCACATTCTGTGATTAATAGTAACATATCTATCATGACAATCTTGCTCTAATTACGTCCGTGGGAGTTTTACCGTAATAGTTTCGATGGTAACCTTCCTTCCTTCCTTCCTTTAATTAGCATTTAGGATTAACTTGGTTTAAACTATTATTCTATCCTGTATTGTTACACCCATTAATGAGGTCGTTATATTTCCATTCGAATTTTTCATTATGTTTGTGTAGTCCGTGGTTTTCACGTCGCTTGACTAATCGTCACCAAACTTGTTTAACAGAGAACTAATTTTAATTTTAAGATATGCATATCAAATTAAAGGTGAGATAAATAAAAAAAATCACACTTTTGACAACAATTTTGGTTATGTTCATCGAAGAGACTCGCTAGTTGGCCAATATTGTAGTTAATGACGCCCTGTATTTTATATGACAGTGACATTAATATTGGAAACTTCTGTTATAGTTTGAATCCTTACGCAATTTTAACTTTTGATTCACCCAAATGAATTATATATGGATTTCAATGCAAAACTTCAGCCTGATAAGATACAAGTTTTTTAAGCTATCAAGGTTTCAATAACTTTGGGAATACTTTATAGAATATGGAGGAGTAAGATTCGATGAAACTTAGTCTGATCCTTACATGTGAAGAAAGACGCATACAGTTAAACGATCTGACTGGTCTTTTGGTGCATTGTAGTTATTGTAACAAGATGGACCTCAGACTAGCCCAAAAATCAGCTGAGCGTATACTATTACTATCATGTCCAAAAAAATTGTCTGTTTTCGACTGCGAAATAGAAATACGTCGTTTCCGACTCCCACCGTACTGATTTTATGTTGGTACAATGAATAAAGCACAACCAAAATCGATTTCTCCGTTCAGTCTCAAAAGACAAAGGAAACTCCTTGTAGAGGCAGATGCGCGTATAATTATGAGGCAAGGGTTGCGCAATCCCAACCATACCTCTCCTGAATCGGCACTGTTTGAGTCCAGTGGTAAGGAGATATCCAGGACGACTGAAAACAATGCCGAAACAAGCTGAGAGCAAATACACAACCTCGAAGTCTCAAATGGTCACCCATTTATGACTGACCAAGTTCAACGTTGCTTAACTTTGGTGATCCAGCGGGAACCGGTTTGTCAACGTGACTATGCCGTAGACAACCAAAATAATACAAAAATATCTTTAGATGATTCCTTCTATTTTGTTAGACCAGTAACAATTTTGGAATACCGAGCACTGTCTGTAAAATACAGATTTAATGCCTTTGTAAGTCGATGGCCAGTACTAATCTTCACGTATTCGAACATAAGACAGTCCTTCGTTGTTCATTGTAGCTTGCGCCAACCAGACACTGGCTGATGATGATATGCCGAATTTTAATTTTTTGTTGGCTTAAAAATATCATTTTGGTACCTCATTAGATTTGGAAATTGCGTCGTTTTGGAAATGAAACAAAAAATGAAAACTGATTTATTTTAAAACAAATTACTTGAAAAGTATGTTTCTTTTTATCAGTTCGTTTCAACATCGCTGTAATTTTTTAAATTGGAGAAGCCGCGGAATTATGTTCTTGAAGCAGCGATAAATTGCTTCGCAAAACACTTTAATGTCGAAATTATGTTTTATGCTGTTGAAGACGAGTGCGAAGGCGCCAGGCTTTGCTGAGATTCGAATAAGTTCATATATACAATGATTTTTATTGTTTTTGTATTTCTCTGTTGTCGAAGTGCGCTCGGATCCTAGGTGTTTATGACTCCTCTCAAAGTAGACACACCCAAAGTTTGACTATTACAAAAACACTCTTAAAAAGCGTCAAAAATGAAGTATAGTTAACATAAAAAAGGAGGAAAGAAATATACAACAAATACCTATTATAAACGATAGACATTTATATATTCTATCAACGTTCCAATATAAAACTGAAATTGATCCAGGCAAATTTATATCGACGCATGCGTGAAGTAAGACTAAATAAGATATAATGTTCGTAACGATAAGAAAAGGCGTCCTGACCGACAACTGTAACGAATAGTTTTCTTAAATAATTTTACTTGGATTACATCTATAATATAAATATCAACTGTCTGTTTAAATGTATGTATGTATGTATATATGTATGTATTATGTATGCGAATGAACTCTTTTTCTGGGTCAACGGCCAACAAGCACCGTGTATATTTGTGTGTGTGTGTGTGTGTATATGTGTATTGGGGTGGAGAGGGCTCCCGTAAGCCGTGGTGAAGGCAACCTTTCTATGAGAAGCAAATCTCTGATTTAAAAAACCATAAAGCGGGAGACCAGTATCCGCATTAAGCTGGTCTGCAGTTTAATTTGTTGCTGACTGTCTTGCTCTTGCTTGTTGCTGGATCTCAACATTTTGAACCAAGAGAGAGACTTAGCTGTCGTACAAAGCTAAGACTCTGTAACATCATCTTTGTATAGATACTCCCTCAGGCATTTGGGCTCATGGATTTTAAATGTCTGAGGGAGTGGCACTCGTCTGACAAGACGTTGCAATCATCATTATGCATGTATGTATGCCTAAAACTTTCGACAGAGGCGACGGATTTTCACAAGATTGATATCGTTTTGAAGCGCGAACATTCGGACGACGAATATCCAAAAATTGGCTAAAAAAAATTAATTCCTTCACCCTCAACTGAGCACTTTTCTACGCGAAGGGGTCGCTTTTTTCGCCGATATTTTCGAAATTCGTCCCCTTCTTTTCGATTGACAAGCCTCAATTTAAGCATTCATCACTTCCGGTTTGGCAATGGGCAACAGCAAAAAACGTCACATTTTTTCACGTTTTTTTTTTTCGTCCTTCGCGGTACGGGTTCGAGCCTCCCTGCCAACTATCACTTTTTTTTCTCAACACCCACCTCCAAACACCCGAGCAATGCCGGGTACCAACGCTAATCTTACATAAAGTTCTATCCTTTCGATTGATAACTGCTGAATGCGAACGCAATCATTGGGTATCCGTTGGGCAATGAGACTCAAAAGTCTATCTCGTTAAGTTGGCAATGTTATTAAATAGCTATCATGTTTTTCACTACGAACTTAGAATAAATCCAATAACGAACGAAAATGCTACATACAAGGTGCCTTCAATAAGTTTCCAGACTTTTCTTGTACAAATGTTTAAAATTGTCGTAAACTCCTGAAAATTTAATATGCTGTTGTTATTAATCTTATAAGACAACTGGCGAATTTGGGGGATTCAGGCTCAAAGGAACAGCTACAGCAGGAATTAGGAATTGGAATACACCCTACTAAATCCTGATTGTCACAGCTGGTGAATTTCAAAAATGCAAACTGGACGTAACAATACTTTAGAAGAACAATATGCAATAACATTCTGCTTTAAACTTGGAAAAAATCCCACAGAAACGTATCGAATGCTTCAGACTGCTTTTAGACCATCTTGCGTGAATCGAGCATCAATTTTGAGTGGATTAAGAATCAAGGAAAACAGGGAGTCTCTGAAGGATGATGAGGAGTGTGGGAGGAGTAAGGAAGTTGGAACACTAGAGTTGATTGGTCAAATAAAGAATTCCGTTATTAAGAACAGTCGTGTGTCTATAGAGACAATAAGTGCCCTGTTTGATGTTAATATGGGAACTGTATACACAATTATTCGCGAGGAACTGAATATGCGGAAGATTTGTGCGTGGTTTGTCCCATCCTTGTAACAGAGTATTTGACCAAGATTGGCATAAAGACAGTTCCTCGCCCTTCTTATAGTCCAAACCTTGCTCCCTGTCACGTTTGTTTATTCCCTATGCTATAGGAAAACCTTAGAGGCTGTCGTTATGCGTCAATTGAGGAGATGAAAGAGACTGTGACGAGAGTCATTTACACTCTCACACAAGAGGACTTCTATGGGACCTTCCAGAAGTTATTAGAACGGTACAAGTGCATTGCAGCCGGAGGAGATTATTTCGAAAGGGCCTAGAATTTCATGTGTGCACTATCAATAAAAGTTTAAAAACTTATTTAAGGCACCTGTTATTTTTTATTGAAATCATTCCAAATAAGCTCTGCAGTTACATGATGTAAAGAACTAAAAAGGACGAAATATGATGATGATGGCAAAGAATCAGAAATACCTGTTGACTTTAGTTTTGAAAAGATGAAAGCTTTAGGTAGGAGGAAAACAGTCAGCAGGAGGAGAATTCCATAAACAAGTGGATTTGGGGAAAGAAGCTATTGGAGCAAGAAGTTGTATTAAAAGGATGTATAAAAGGAGCGAATTGGTGAAGACTACAAGAAAACGAATCAAATGAACTGGAACAAAAAGCAGGAAATAAATCAGACAATTCTGAAACAATACACTCGATATAAGTAGTTACAGAAAAGAGTGAGACTAGCAACATTACGTCTGTGAGAGAAAAAGTGCAGAGAATAACAAAGTGTGTTGCTAGCTAAATCATAGATCCACTTCTGAACTGTGTACAGAACCCTCAAATGAGGCATAGATTCACCAACCCTTATATGACAACAGTATTCCATACAATGTGTAATAGTAAATTGGTAGAGATAGAGAATCGGCTCAGGTTTGAGAAATACTTTGGTGCGACAGTATTTAATGGTTAAGATGCTATTAATGTGGAGTTTGAAAAAGGAAATGAAAAGCGTGGAAATAGAAAGAGAGGAAAAAGGGAGATTGTCTTACATTATTCGCCCTTGCTTGGTGGGGCCTTTTTTGTAAAACCCCGGATCATTTTTTTTTTTTGTCTTTCTAAATAAAACAACGAGTGGTCTTTGAGCTTGATGAGAAGTGACACTTTGTAAAAAAAATAAGATTTTTAAGCATATTGTTATTCTATAACAACCAATGGAGAAGTTTTCATAAGTTATTAGTAGTTTTGATTTCACCAATTATATATATATATATATATATATATATATATATATATATATATATATATAAACATATAAATATACAAGTTAGAAAAGCATTTCATCCAAGGTATGAAAATTGTTAAACAAAATGCTTTTTATTATAGGCTTTAAAAATAAAGGTACAATATTCAATTTGAAATTTAATAATCTTCAAAGTGCACTTTTATAAATTTTACAAAGTAAGATATAAAAATAGGATCATATATATATATATATATATATATATATATATATATATATATATATATATGATCCTATGTATGATCAATATTCTATATAGAACTACATATTTGTGTTTGTATGTACATCATCACCTTACACGCACATTTATTTTTGGACGTACATTATCACCTATCAGAGACAATTCTGATTGTACGTACGCTATCATCTATCAGACACATTACAGTTCATACGTACGTTATCACCTTTCATAGAATTAAGTTTTGTACGTACGTTATCACTTTTTTTAAACACAGTTATGTTTATATGTACATTATCACCTTTCACATATTTATATTCGTACGAGGACTGAGGTTGAGACCTAAAAATATTTTTTGGGGGATATGTTACTGAGGTCATGGTCGAAATGCTAACTCTGCCTAATGGTTACCAAATATCTTGATTAAAAAAATAACGAGGTTCACTCCGACGACGAAATCATCATCATCATCATCATCATCATCATCATCAGTTTGATGTCCGTTTTACTTTCTTATGCGTTTTTTTTAATTGACTGCCAATCTAGTCTACCTCTCTCTCTCTCTCTCTCTCTCTCTCTTTCTCCCTCTTTCTCTGACTGTCTCACACACAGACTCTCTCTCTCCTTCTCTCTCTCTCTCTCTCTCTCTCTCTTTCTTTTTCTCTTTGGCCAGTTCAGTCTGTGGACTGGTTGGAAATGAGTAATCGCCTCTTTATTCATTAACAGATATACAAACGATGTCTGAAAAGTAGCTTCACGTTCCAAAGGATTAATAATGCCTTTGCCGACGAAAGGACAGAGGAAACTGCTAACCGAGATTCTGAATCAAAAGAAGGATATGACAAGTCTCAGAACTTCAGGGGCGCAGTCAACCGGTGCATATGGTTTCATTATGCTAGAGGTTCCGTCACCTCTGAATATGAAACCATAGCTGACAATGGAGAGCATTATGAAAATCGCAGGAAACATGACAAAGCTTACGTAAAGAAAGTTTTGTTTTTGTTTTTTTTACAAAGGGATCACCAGTGATCAAGGCCAAGAAGCCACTCGAGGATAAGGGTTAAAGAGTGTAAAGTAGACAATTGGACAATAAAGTAATCGTTAGTAACGGAAATTCGGTAAATTTGTTAACATATGGAACGGCTCATCAAACATTTGTTTACGTTAGACTTGAAGACAACCAGATTGTAGTCAGCTGGAAAGCAGGAAAATGAAAGACAATTCCAGAGACGTACAATTATAAGAAAGAAGCTTTGTTCATGGAATATACGTTTAGGTTTAGGCATAGATAAAGAGTGGAAAAATTATTGATAATGTTTTCTGCTAGACGAGTGTTTCTTGTGAAAGTTTGGAGAGGGGGACCATAGACTAGAGCTCAGTCGAGCACTTGCCATGAAAATAACGATAAAGCAGAGACAAACTCGCAATATCTCTTCTGTGAAAGGTTGCAGGGAAGAGAAAAGGACATCCTCTACGAAGCTACGAAGTTTATTTTGAATTCTATCAAGGCAGGATAAGTCCTTTCTAGCAGCTTCTGCCCAGATGTGGCAGCAGTACTCCATCCTTGGACGTACCTGGCTCTTATATAGGTAGAGAATTACATCATTAGTGAGATATCTACTGGATCGCTAGAAGGGTACCACCATTTTTCCAGCGGCCTTGGCAACGAATTTAATGTATGTTCCATTTCAGATCAGGAGTTAAGGTCAAGCCCAGAAGCTTGTCAAAACATGAGGCCTCCCCAAGACGAGAGCCATTCATTTCAACTGATGCCAGATGGGGATCAGAGCGTTGATGATTTAAAGATAAAAGCTTGTTTTTAGTTGCATTAAAAGTAACAGGCCACCTCTTTCCCCATTGTACCACTTCCTCAAGATCAGAGGAGAGGGAATCGGAGATAACTTGATCGTTACGGTCTTAGATGTGTTCTCATAGATAGTAGTGTCATCAGCATAAATGTCTACGAATGATGTAAAGATGTGATTTGAAAGATCATTAATGTAGAGCAGGAAAAGTGTTGGGCCCAGGATGGACCCCTGAGGGACTCCAGCATTAATACTGTGAGCTTCTGATTTCTGCCCATTAACCAATACGCTTATGAAACTATCAGAGAGAAATGCTTTAATAATTGAGAAGACATTTCCAGCTATACCGTAGCTGGAGATCTTGTGAAGTAAACCTTTATGCCATACACTATCAAAGGCTTTTGATATGTCAAGAGCAATTGGCATAGAAAAGTTGGCTCCGTTGAAAGATTCACTAATCCTACGAGATATAACTGTAAGCATATCTGCTGTACATCTAGCAGAACGGAAACTATATTGCGTGTCACTAAGAAGGTTATTTTTGTTGAGAAGTTGATTGCTTCTCTATTTAACACAGATTCCAACAACTTATTCATGGCGCACAGGAGACTTATTGGCGTGTACTGAGAGGGAGATGAGCGAGCATCTGAATTCTTAAATAAAGAGCATACTGATGAGATTCTCCAGTGTGATGGGAAACACTTCTTAAGACAACGTTTAAACAGTTTTGTAAGTATTGGAGCTAGTTCTGGTGAAGTTTTTGGAATACTATAATTGGAATACCATCAGGGCCGGTAGCTTTACTCGAATCAAGGTTTTTCATTAGCTTGACAACATTATGCACATATATTTTTATATCACATAGCGTGTTTTCTGATACAGGAGGACATATTGAGGGTTGCCGGCCTTGGTCACAAAGGGTGGAATTAGCTGCAAAGTTCTTGGCAAAGAGTTTGGCTTTGTCTGATACTGACGAGATTACCCACATCCATTGATGATAGTTGGGATAGAGCACATGATTTATGTTAGCTTCCCTTGATTGACTAAGGACAAATTCACATATATGTAGTATCAGAACAGATACTACACTGTGATTTTAAAGATATTTAGATATAATGCACGTGAAAGAGGCATCACTTTGGAAGCTAACAGAAACATCATAGGAAGATTGGTTGTGATAGACAAATATTAAAAAATGAAGTAGCTTCAGGTACTGTCCTATTCTTAACGTCCATTGTCAATCCCAGATTCACAATGACTACTAGTTCAGAACAACCGGATTTTCTCACATAAAACTTTGCTTAAAAATCCCAATTGAACACCACGATTATAGGTGACATATGCTATTTCATTCTTACATTCAACTTGATAAACACTACATTACATATAATTCCTATATAAAATTAATATAAACTACATTAAATGTCATTCCTACATCAACTGATTATAAACTACATTAAATATCCGCCCCACATCATTAAATTTCATTCCTACATCAAATTAATGTAAACTATATTAAATATCATTCCTACATCAAATTAATACAAACTACATTAAATATTCTTACATCAACTTAATATAAGCTATCTACCTGGAGACAAAAAAAATTATAAACTTTTCTTTTGTAATATTGAAACGACTTGTAAACTCGCCAAGATACCATAATTCACACGGTATTCACTTTGCGACTGACTAGAAGATTTCCATCAAATATACTGAACAAACCAAAAAAGTTAACGCGTGGCTTTCAAGCGATGCGAATTCCCCAGCAGTGGAATAATTCCTCTCAGTTGGAGAGAAATAGAGTCGCTCAACATTAACATTCTCGTTGTGAGTAGCCATAGGCCTAGTTATTTACCACATATATTGAAAACATAGATACGTTCTTTTAAAAATATTTTTAATTCTTAATTTTCAAATCATGTGCTGAATAGCAGGATTTGTTGATTTTCTTGTTAAGTACAGTTCCTCTGAATATATGAGCCATGCATTGATGATCTTTTCTCTGTTCCTAAACTTAAACGTAGATTCCATGAACAAAGCTTTTTCTTAGAACTGCACACCTGTAGAACTCTCTTCCGTTTCCCTGCTTTCCAGCTGACTACAACATGGTCGTCTTCAGGTCCAACGTAAACAAGTTCTTGATGAGCTGTCCCCTTTAGTACGAGGAGCGTGCAGTATATAATGCCCCTGACCCACTTCCCATAGTAGTGGAGAAACGAAACTTGGCACATTTATTAGTCTTTCTCTACATAAAAACCGCCCAGAGTTATCCATTTCTCCCATCGTTTGATGCAGCTTTGGAGACCGTTTTTGTAGAACACCCCACGTTGGTTCTCCAACCACGACGTGATTTCAGAAATCAAGGCTGCATTATCTGGGAAACGCTTTCCTTTCAAAAACAACTTCATGGCTGGGAAGAGGTGAAAGTCAGAGGGTGCAAGGTCAGAAGAGTAGGGAGGATGAGGAAGGATTTCATAACTACACGCCTGTGATTCTGATCTGTCGACATGTGAGTTGTGGAGCGGGGCATTGTCCTGCAGGAGGAGGGTACCTTTGCTGATCTTGCCCCGCCTCTTGATTTTGATAGCTTCCCTTAATTTCCTCAAAAGTGAAGCATAATAGGCTCCTGTAATTGTGGTACTCTTTTCCAGGAAATCTGTCATTACTACTCCGTCCTGGTCCCAGAAGACTGTGAGCATGACCTTGCCAGCGGAGGGATGCAACCTTGCCTTCTTTGGAGGTGGTGAGTCCAAGTGCTTCCACTGCATTGACTGGGTTTTGATCTCTAGGTCATAGTGATGGATCCAGGTTTCATCCTGTGTAATCAGTCTTTTGAAAAACTTTGACTAATCTTCTTGGCACATCTCCAAATTCATCCTCGAGCACTCGACGCGTTCTCGGTTCTGGAATGGTGTTAGCAACCTGGGAATCCATCTAGCAGACACCATATGCAAATGGTCATGAATGATAGTTTCCACAGACCCTGTATTAATTTTGACATCTTGTGCTATTTAGCGAATAGTAATGCGGCGATCTTCCAAAATGGCAGCCTCAACTTGACAGACAGATGACTCATGAATGGCAGAAGAGGGGCGACTAGGTCTGGGAGCCGTTTCCACAGACTTCCGGCCATGTTTGAATTCACGATGCCAGCGTTTTACAAGGCCATATGAGTGGGCATTATCACAATAAATTTCTTTCATTTCATCAAATGTCTCCTGTGGTATGCGTCCTTTCAAATACAAAAACCGGATCACTGCTCAACATTCAACAGGCTCCATTTCACACCTGACTCAGTTCAAACACCTGTAAAACAGAAACCACAATTAGTTCAGAGCTGTAATTTTCCACATAGCCTGTAGAGATATAAGTCATTGCACATGCAAAGGTTTCAGCTAGATCAGACAACTGGAAGTGGGTCAGGGGCATTACTTATTGCACGCCCCTTTTAATCCAATTTTCCAAATTTTAAACCACTAAAGATTACTACGGTATTGTCACATTGACTATTGTACACTCATTAACCTTTATCCTCGAGTGGCCTGGTTTTTATAAGTGACGACTTTTTTGTAAAATAAAAAAAACGTATCATGCAAATCATAATGTCATCGCTTAAGAGATGAGCCTTTACTGTCAACAAGAACAGATATACGCACATTTTAAGTGGTTCTTTTGCAGACAAATTATTCGACATAATCATGTTGACACACCGGTTCCCGTTAGACAACAAAAGTTAAGCGACATTGATCCTGGTTAGTATTAAAATGGGTGATCATTCGAAAATACCAGATACCATATATGCTCTCCACTTGTCTCGGCACTGTTTCGTTTGTCCTGTTTCTTTCCCTGTCACTGGAATCAAGCAGCCGATTCAGGCAAGGTTCGGTTGTGATTCCGCAATCTTTGCTTTACAATTACGTGCGCAGCTGTTCTCACTGGGAGTATCCATTGTCTCGGAAGATTTGAAGTCGGTTACAATGGTAATATCATCAGTGTAAGCCCAGATATTGACCTCTTCATTAATGACCTCTTCATTAATTAGATCGCTCTGCAACCCTTCATTTATGTACGCTTATATTTTAATACAAGAAAGGCAATAATTTTGAAAAAATAAACATGAAAACGACAGAAAATTCCATTGGATATTATATCACCGAAGCATTGTTGCACTAGACGGCATAGTGCCAGGGTCTTTTATGGAAAAGCTCATAATTTCTCTTTATAAAGAGGACTTTTGCCAGGCTTTCAAAAATGTTATGGGGGCAATTTGATGTGCAATCAGATATGACAGCAGCTCTTAAAATTGTTTGTTTGAAGATTGCATGTGTACTTACACCCAAACTTGTTTTTCTTAATAAACTGATATTTTGGAAGTTTGTTCGTTTAATTGTTTTTTATAAATTTTATTTTAACAAAAAAAATCACGGGATGAATTGACTCGCATTTTTTAAGAGATGATAGCAATTGAATACTTATAAAATAATAGGATTTTTAGCTTCTTAATTCTGACAGTAACTATGTATATATAACAGATGTATATGTATATATATATATATATATATATATATATATATATATACATCTGTCATTCTTAATTCTGACAGTAACTATGTATATATAACAGATGTATATATATATATATATATATATATATATATATATATATATACATCTGTTATATATACATAGTAACTGTCAGAATTAATATATATATATATATATATATATATATATATATATATATATATATATATGATATATGACCCGTTTGTAGATTAATCTCTTTATGATAACGTATATATTGTAAATAAATAGTATCATTCAAACACTGCCGTGTTTGAATATATGGTTAAGTGGCAGTTTTATTCATTTAGAACTTCTTTAAAGCTCCACCGCTCACTCATTTTTCGACCAAATTTCAAACAAATATCATAGATTACCTTCTCAGCTATATTGTGAAAATATTTTTTTTTAATTTTCGTTTAGTAAAACAAAAGTTATGATGAATTTACTGGTGTTCAAAATCGTAAAAAAAAAACAAGTAAGGAGGTGAGCGACGTTTTTAATGACTGGTTTCCATAGCAACCACGCCGCTTCAGCAACTACTGTTGCTACCAATTCACCGCTCGCGCGAAAAGAAAAAAAAACAAGTGGTACAATGAGTTTCGAAGCTTCTACGAGGCGAAACCCTTCTAATGAATATAAGACCTTTAGAACATAGAAGGAACGGAGGGGAGGATATAAGGTGTAGCTAAAATATATAGAAAAGTATTTAAGAATAGCCGGGGCGGTGGACGAAGAAAAATGTCCGGTAGCTCTTTTAACAATAACAGGTCAGGTCGGTAAATCTATAAATAGACTAACGATTAGCAATGGAAATGTTACATGGTTAGAATTAAAACGGTCCTTAGAAGACTATTATGGGATTGTCGCAAATCCTAAAGACTATATAGTACAATGGTAGAGCAGAAGGAATACAAGATTATATACAGAGAAAAGTAAGACTAGCAGAAGAGGCATATAGTGCAATACAGGTAACGCATTTGTTCAAAAACAAATTCTATGATTTTTATAGAAAGCCTCAGAGATAAAGAGGTAAAAATGCCTATGAGGACGGGCGAACCTCCGTAACTTCAAGCAACATATTAGAAAGCCTTAGCAGAAGCTAGATAGAAGATTCGGCTTGACGTAAACCCTGATTATCAAGACAAACTTATGGAGGTTTGTCACACTAGACGGCAAATTCAAGTTGAAGCCGTGAGTTTTGTGTTGTTATCATAAAAGGGGACCGTTGTGTGATCGTCTAATGTTCTGTCTATTTGTGGTATATTCATATTTAATTGTCCATATTCTTTTGGGCGTGTGTGTGTGTGTGTGTGTGTGTGTGTGTGTGTGTGTGTGTGGTACATTTATTTTTGACATACCCAAGACGATGATTGGTTTTATTCACCTTCCAGATGTCGATCCCAGAAGAATGGAAGGTGAATGTCTTTGCTTGCTTGGTTCTTATTTGCACACACGTCAGCGCCCCCCTCTGTGAAGGGGAGGGGATGACCTGTTAAGCCGTCTGTTCTTCTTTACGTCCAAACCCAAACTCACTGACTCCAGCTAATCTGATCATGTAACTCACACGCAGATCCGATCAGCTGGCCGTCACTTCCGGCAAAACATGTCTACAATATGATTTAACATATTTCTTTCTTATTTTCGATCTTTTTCCTAACATGGGTTCAGCCAGTTTCCCAAAATACGACGATAGACGGAAAAGAGGCAATCGAGTAGAAAATAGGGGCCTAGTATATAAGACTAGGCAGAAGAAAAGAGATAGGCAGATTATAAGGTATTTCCATTGTACATATGGAGAAAATGTAAACGACAAATCCAGCGACGAACGGAACAAGACGTTATTGACGTACGTAATCGGTAACATGGGCGCAACAAATTCCATTACGATTAGGTTAGAAGGAAGAAATTATCGAGCTGTAGTGGATACATGAGCAAAGCATTTTGTCATAAATAGTAGTGTTTTCAATGCATTTAGACAGGAACCTGAACTAAGAAAAAGTAGTGAATTTAAGGACAGCGAATGGGTTTCCATTAAATGTGGAAGGTCTCTCCCGATTAAGTATAGGAATAGGAAGCCAGTCCACACAGCATGAATTCTTTATCGTGAAGAATCTCACCAGAAGTGTAATACTAGATTGTGATTGGCTTAGGCAAAATGGAGTAAGAATGTACTTTGATTTAGGAGATTTTATTTGATTTGAAGAAATGAATATATAGCGTTAGAGGAAGATGCTCATATTTCAACAATAGTTCGACTGGCCAAGAAAATAACGTTAAAACCCCAGCGTCTACATATATTCAATGCTCATGCGGAACGGTCAAAAATTGGAATATGAGATAGAGCAAATAAGTAGCGGATTTGTTAGTAATCTTAGTTGTATTTCAGTGGCTAATATGGTGGGAAAAATTAACAGGTTTGGTAAGTTTCGCTGCTCATAACGAATAATACCAATCATGCGATAAATCATATTCTAATTATGATTTACTATGTAAATCACAAAAAAAAAATGCAAACAAAAAAAAATGGTTTCCTGAAAAAAAAAGAAATAAATAAAATAACCACTTGATCAAATTACGTAACTTTTTGGAATATGATGTTTTAGTTCCGTGTCGAGTATGTACATTGTACATCGTAAAGATTTTTCTTAATTTTTCTTCTTCTTCTTCTTCTTCTTCTTGTTGTTTATTGCGTTGAACCTTGGATTTTCACAACAAATATTATAATTGCAACAGAGGAATTGTAAAAATGTAATGTTGTTAATATTTATGCTTAGTAAGATGACAAGTGTTGAAAGTGTCTACACAAAAGCTTGCGAAAGAAAATTTAATATAAATTGTATTTTTTAATCAATTATTCGTATAAGTTGCTAACAGAAAGACGAAAAAGTATAAGAAATTTTTAGTCCTGTTACATAAAAAAATATGATTTTAAGCCTTAAACGCTCGATCGCTTTCCATCTCTCTCTTTTTCTCTCTCTCTCTCTCTTTCTTTCTCTCTCTCTTTCTTTCTCTCTCTCTCTCGAACAGGCAATTTATAGCTTTGCTACTACTACTACTACTACTACTACTACTAATAGTACTGTCATTATTCCTACTACAATCAAGTTGTATTAACACTGTACAACGACGATGAGGCTGATGCTGCTACTGCTTCCAAGACTGATTCCGTTTTCCAGCCGACAGAGGGAGAGGGTAACGAAACAAAGAGAGAAAACAGCCTTATTCTCTCTCTCTCTCTCTCTCTCTCTCTCTCTCTCTCTCTCCTTTCTCTGCATTATTATGTTTTATTTTTTACAAGTATAGAAAGTGTCTACACAAAAGCTTGTGAAATAAATTTCTATATAAATTGTATTTTTATCAAATGAAAAGAGAACAAAAAAGTGACTGTTAAACCGTCCTCTTGTCGATACAACATCCTTTTATCTGTTAGCATACTAAATTCACCACCACAAGCAACTTTCCTGATTGGCGAACCTTTATAATTGATTTTGACAGGAGTTAACACGCAAGTACTCTAGTGCCCAGTGCCAAGTTGCCTTATTTTATTGTCACCACACGTGAATACTTTGTCCTTTTCAGTTATGAAAAGAGTATGATTTTTCTCACAAGCAGCATCGATGCTTCGTCTGAGAGGCCTTCCACGGGAATTGGGAGGTCTTTGCGGACAGTACCCCCATGACCCATCTGATCTTTTTCATTGCGTCCACAAGTAATAACTTTTCCTTCAGCAGTAATTATCACACTGTCACATGCTACATAATCAGATACGTACTCATCTCGCACAAGTTGGATATACGATGAGGACCCCATAGGTTACAGTCACCAATGTTTTTTACTCCTTTAGGGAGATGGCTCCGTCCCGTCATACACCAATTAGCCCCACCAGAGATCAACACTTCTCCATTTACAAGCGAACCTTCTAACGTTATGTCAAGCTGTTCTTCATCCGATTCCACGGATTCGGTGAGTCCAAAATCGATATGTTCTCCATTCTTCTGCCTTCGTCTCTTCAACTGCTTAATTGTGGCTTCATTGTCACCAAATCATCAGCATCACAATAAAAAAAATGTCCTTTTGCTTCGTTTAATCTCTTGGTGACAACTTTAAGAGAAATCCAGGTGCTTCCCTCAGCTTCTTAAAAACAAAAGTTGGTTAATTAATATTAATTAACATGTGAGGAGAAAAAACAAGAAAAAACGTAGGTCGTTAATCTGTCTGCCCTTGTTAAAGTCACTTAAAAATAAAGTAAAATAAAAACGCCGAAATACTATAATAAAATGAAAAGGGAACAAAACAAATAACATTGTTACAATGTCCTCCTGTCGATACGACTACGAAAGTCTTTTTTTTCTTCTTTCTCTTCTCAAACTGCAACAACTACTCTTGTGTTCAATATCATCTTGCACCGTTCGTTCTCGGTCTCGGCTGTCCAACAAAAAAACAAAACTCAACCCTCATGCTTTAGAATCCGTCTTTTTTAACAGTTAACTATTGTGTACATAAGAAAATTAGTGGAATACGTTCACCAATTAGCAACCTACAGAATTATGCTTATCTTTTCTACATTTTCTGCTGTCATTTTACAGGCTAAGCAAACTCGAGGTCGTTAGAGATAGTGATGATTTCTATTACTTTTTTTTAAATAAATTATTCTTATAAATTACTACCAGAAAGACGGAAATCTATAAACATAGTGTTGGTTGGTTGGTTTTGTTTACGGCATATCAACCCTGTTCAGGTTATTTAATGCCGAATCCAAAGATTTTTAAGAAAATTTTTTTGATAGGATATATTTGTTGTTTTCAAGTCAATTTCTATTTAACGCATGGTTGGAACCCTAACAGGTACTACCACTCCGGGTCAGAGTGGACCTGGGAGCAATGGCAAATAAAGGGTGGCTTCACACTCCCCAAATCCCGCAAGCTGGGGCCTCACGACTGGATATAGTTTAAGGTCATATCCAGGACCAAACATAGTATATATATATATATATATATATATATATATATATATATATATATATATATATAATATGATATTTTCGTTACGCACATCAACAACATTCTTCTGTATTTTTTTAATAAAAGTGTTTTTGTAAAATTATGACATAATAACATATAAAAGTCAAAATAAAAAAAGGTAAAAGGAAATGGTGAAAATCGAAACCGCGGCACTGATATTAGTAGCCGGTCATGCTATACACTGAACCAAAGCGACAACCGGTTTAGAAATGTTGTCCAATATTAGACCATGATGTTTACATGGATTTAGAAAAGAGATTTTACACTTTAATACAATAATATTTCTGGCGTTGTTTATTTAAAGAAGTAAACGAATACATCGGTAAATGTTATCCCTGCCAAAGGAGAAATTTGAAAGCAACAATCCCAATGTTCATGTTGTAGTTGGCTGTATCGTTTGTGCTTCATAGACGCGCAGTTTTCAAAATGAAAACATTTTCTTATGGAAGTTTCATTTAGCTCTGGTAATGCAGAGGAATTTTTTTTTACAGCGCTTGTAGCTAGATCAGTTTTTCTGTTAATATTTTATGGCGGGTCATAGATTAGAGGTAGGTCGAGCACCTACTATGAAAATATATTGGAGAAGAAAAAGATTAACAACATTTGTTCTGTGAGAAACAGGCGAGAAATTAAACATGGCGTCAGCTAAGCTGCGAGCATTATAATGAAAGATTGAGTATAACTTAAAAGAAGCGAGTTCTTATTAAAGTTGACTTTATCTTTTTGCCGCATTGCATACCTATTTATGAGCAATACTCAAAGTAAACTATCATAGTCTTAATTAAATATTTCAAAAGTACGACTGAGAGAAAAAAAAACAAGAGTTTGGACTTGAAAACGATCATGTTGTAATGTTTCTTAAATTTGATGATTCGTTTGTTTGTTTGTGTTTTGTCCCCCGACAAAAGGAGGATGTATCTGTAAATTCACCCATGTCCGTTTTCACCCCATCGAAATTGCCGAATCTGCTGTCAGCCACAGAATTACAGCTTAGTTCGCGATACCGATGAATCGATGCACGGTTCATATGAGGGAAGCCGCAGAAACTGTTTAAAAGTTCTAGCGCATATCCCTAACCATAATTTCAGTCAACGCCATGTTCATTATGGCATTATCCCGAACATCTAAGTCTAGATTGAGGAAAAAATTCAAATCGATATTTTTTATGGAAATTGCTCCAGACAAGGCGTAAAACCGCTTGATGTAAGGAAATAACAAGGGCAAAAGACGATTGTCGAAAAGATAGCTGATGTATATTTACATTAGTCTTTAAAAGACCAATGTGATATGTAGGTGAAAAACAGTCATCGGGAAGAGAGTCCCACAACCGTGCCGTTCTTGGAAGGAAGCTGCTGGAATAGGAATCATGTATTACAATGAGGTATCAAAACAGCGAAGTGATGAAAACCACTACATCAACGAGTCAAACGAGCCGAAACAAAGAAAGCCGGGAGTAGTTCAGATAATTCTGAAGAATACATGCCATAGTAGTATTTACAGAAAAGACTGAGACTAGTAGTCTCACATCTTAGAGAAAGGTTACAGGGTAAAAAGAAAGATTTATTACCAATTTCATTTTCTTTTGCGGGGCGCAATCATGTTCTGCTGGGCCGAGAACAAAAGCAATGATATTCTACATGAAGATAGCCAAACCAAATACTATGAGTTGATATTTGAAGAAAGTTAAGCATAATAGGCTTGCCTTTTTTTCTGTTGTTCTTGGCCTTCGGGCCGGGATCAAAGTGTAGCATCTGTTCTTCAGATGCTGCACTTAAGATAATTTGTACCAGTCAATGGAGGGGAAACCCCTCTATACTGGGACAATTATTATTTTTGGTAACTAGAGTGGCTCCTTTTTGCCTACTTTTAGGAGAGCTGGTTGTTACCCCACATTAAAAACGGCCTTGTGGCTAATTTGCTTTGGTGGGGAAGCAAATAAATACATTAAGCATAAAGGCGTCCTCCAAAATGAAAATATTCGGCATAAATTAACAGAAAGAGGTTGATATGATGTGGACCAACACCTAAATTAACTAAATTTCTCTGTCTCTCGTTCTCTCTCTCATTCTCTTCCCCCCCTCTCTCTCTCTCTCTATCTCTCTCTCTCTCTCTCTCTCTCTCTCTCTCTCGTTCCCTCTTTATTTCTGGTTTGCGTACAAACATAAAGACGGTAAGTATTAATATAACATGATAGCGGTCGCTTGCATTAATGTACAGTTACTTAAATAAGAATCTATAATCATAGTTCCTCGATTAAAACTTTGGCGTTTTATTTGACTTCTACTAAAGGGCATTATAGTGTTAGGTCTCTCTTACTTGATTCAATAGCGGACGATTATATTGAATGAAATAGTTGCCTTCATAAAGTATTTTTCTTGTATGGACAAAGACAAAAAATCCTCTTTCAGGTAATTGACATTGGTAGACTTATTTTCTATGCTACATTATTTGGTCATCAATTGGTCCGGTAATGGCATTCAAACAGAACAGGAAAAGACGAAATGGATTTTCCGTTTCGAATAATATCAAGTGGTAAAAGAAATGACAGTGGAATCACATATGGAATATTCATGTCGTCATTCCTATGTGTATATATCTGTCTGGACGGCATAGAAACAATCTAAACCATTACATACTGAGAAACGCAAGAGCAACACAAAGATCTCTATCCCGCCATTAATTCTGGCAGACAAATCCAACGTCGGTCTATTTGATCAGTTTCTGCATAAGCATTCTCTATTTGATACTCATGACCCTAAAATCTTGTTTCCTCTTTTTAGTATGATAATAACACAGCAATAAATAACTGTAATGATTCCTTCTTCTTTCTATGCAGTTGAAAGTGTTAAATATTTAGCAAGCAAAACTCACTGGTATCATTCAAACACGATAGTGTTTGAATATATAGTTACGTGGCAGTTTTAGTCATTTAGAACAACTTAAAAGCTTCACCGCTCACTCATTTTTCGACCAAATTTCAAATTATTATTACATTGTATAGGTCTCCTTATCAGCTATATTCTGAAAAAAAAATTCAATTTTCGTTTAGTAAAACAAAAGTTATGATGTTCAAAATTGTAAAAAAAAAAAAAAAAAAAAAAAAAAAACTAAGGAGGTGAGCGATGTTTTCATGATTGATTCCCATAGAAACCACGTCGCTCAGCAACTACTGTTGCTACTAATTCACTGCTGTCACAAAAAGAGAAATAGCAAGTGAAACAGACAGAATGAAAGGATGAAAATGAGATAAATAGAGGTTTTTATTGAAGCAGACAAGTGCCGTACATTGTTATTACATTTGTGTATGTTATGTTTATGGGACAAATAAAAAGAAAATTGAAATTAAACAAAGAACAATTGAATTTATTGGGAACCTGAAAAAATCATAGATTACAATAGAAAAATGCGAGCATGAAAAGTAATATGATTCAGTTTAAATACGGAAAAGTAAAGGGCTAGTTGTTAAAACTGGAAAGGAAAAGGACAAGATATTCTAGTAAAATATATAACAAATATTGCAGCATTAATTTTTTTTTTAATTCAATTTAACATTATATAATCAATTCTTTAAATCTTCAGGAGAGTGTTACAATAATTACATCTGATTTTTACGAAATATTTATCCACTACGCAACTGTTCGTTGCTGATAATTCTAGTATGAATTTTAGGAGTCCTAAACCTTTTTATTACATAGGTATCGCCATTTATCAAGGCCCGAAGGCCACTCGAGGATAAGGGTTAATAAGTGTACAGTAATCAATGGGGCAATATCGTAGTAATCATTAATAGGGAATGTTTGGTAAATTGGATTACTTAAAGGGACGGCTTCTAAAGAATTTGTTTACGTTGGACTCGAAGACGACGAAATTATAGTAAGCTGGAAAGCAGGCGAACGAAAGAGAGTTCCAAATACGTACAGTTCTAAGAAAGAAACTTTGTTCATGGAACAAATTATTCAGGTTTAGGCACAGATAAATATTGGGAGAAATTATTGATAGTTATTTCAACTAAACGAGTGTTTTTCATGAGAGTTTGGCGAGGGAAGATTAGAGATTGGTGCTCAGACGAGCACTTGCCATGAAAATAACGATAAAACAGAGACAGGCTCGCTACATTCTTACTACTTATTAATATGCATCACCATTTATTACTACATATCATTATTGCCCGTGACCCGTTGGGCCAGTATGTAATATTAGCTATGGAATTCATGTATGAGCGTGACACTTGCGACGTAAAGAAAATAGGGTTTTTTGGACATGACAGAAACATTTCTATGAAAGTATATTAAAATGAAAAATCACGGACGGATCACTCAAACATGAAAAAAAAATCCTCCCTGTTCGTGTAAAGTTACCTATTTTTCCGAATAATCGCTCAAAAATCGAAAATTAAACATTATTTTCCTACGAATCGTACGCCGACGAAAGTCATTTAGCAGCAAAAACGCACATGAACCTACCGATGAGAAATATAAGAATGAAAAACCCATATTGGAATCCTTCAACCAAGTTATAGAAACTTAAAATCTAAAAAAAAAATAATCAATAAAACCTGAAGCAAAAAAATTAAACCTAAATAAATAAAATAAAATAAAACTAATGTTGAAACAAATTAGTAAATGTGTCAACAAATTCACCATTCTCACACAACTATTTTGTATTTAGAAATGTAAACAAAAAATAAAAAAGAATGAAGGAGGGAAGGAAGGAAATGGGACGGATAGAGAGTAGTAGTAGTAGTAGTAGTAGTAGTAGTAGTAGTAGTCTTGGCTTTACTACAATTGTTCTTATGTTTGTCAACGGGTTAAAGTTGTTTAGTTGTAAGAAAATAGCGACTGTATAGTTGTAATAAAGAATAGTTGCAAAACACCCCCACTCTTCCCATGGAAAATAATAATTTCGAAATAATAACTTTAATATTTAAGTGCGCAGGTCAAAATCTGCAAAAGAAGCGATTTGTGTTTATTTGTTTACGTTGTTATGGGTTAATGTTTATGCGCGCATGCGCAACCGGATGTCGTAAACCGGAAAGTGGGTTACATCACTCGTTAGAAGGTCATTTGAGTTTTATAATTATATAGATATAGATATATTATGTTTATTACTAGTCGAGATAATCTGAATCATACAAAACGAAGTAACGTCACATGGCCAAGTTTTTAGTTCCTTAGAAGCACATACAAATTCCAGTGAAGTCTTTAGTTTAAGGTTTCAAGGCGAATAATACGGTAACTGTTTACAAATCCAACAAGGTAAACATTTGTGGAACATAAAATCTTAGTACAATCCTCGTAAATCCAGAATGTATTGTAAATCCTTCGAATGCTGCTATAATCATGTGGTTGATATGAAAATTGAAAGATCCAGGAAGAAAATTTCGAAAAACGACAAGGTAATTAGTGGAATTACAAAAATGTGTGAGTTTCACTCCGATCAAGATAAAGATGTATATTGGGATATCAAATTTGATTATCGGATAAGTGGCATACATCAGACCACTTCAAAAACAGGGGATCAGTAAAATAATTCCAAAAGTCGGCAAGGTCATGTTCTTGTTAAATAAAATCTAAGATGAAAAATCTGTTATCAAAACAAAGGGTGAGCGCATCCAAAATATTTTTTTTAAATTCAGATTACAGATTCGATATTTGAGTATAAAACTTCATTTCAAAACCAATAAAAAAAAGACGGTGCAATTAGAGATAGGAAAATCATATATGAAGATATATATATATATATATATATATATATATATATATATATATATATATATATATATATATATATATATAACACCAGAAACTGGAAACCAGCGATAAAAATCCAGTTTACAAAATTGAAAGTTTACTAAATAATAAAAACAAAAAACAAATAGAGAAACATTTTAATTAAATTCTTTTTTAATTAAAAAGAAAAATTTAATTAATTTTTTCTTAATTAAAAAAAACATTTAATCAATGTTTTTTTTAATTAAAAAAAAGAGAAAGAATAAAGGTGAAGAATAGGGAAAAAGAATGTTGAAATAGAAATATGGGAGGGTGAATAGTCAAAAAGAAAAGAAAAGCGGAAGATTCGGGGTATCAGGGTTATTAATCAAAACTAGATGTGTTAGGGTTAGGGTTAGGGTTAGGGTTAGGGTTACGAATTACGAATGAATAAAAAAAAATTAAAAACGGAAACACAAAAAAAAAAAACAAGACAACAGGCGTGTCAAAATAGACCAAACAGATAAAAACTGTGTCAGAGATTCAAAATTACTGGGAAGAACTGGATGACATATCGACTATATTGGAATACAGACAATAATCTCGCTAATATAGACATAGGCACTAGTATATATCCAAATACTTGTACATACATATATACATACACATACATACACACAGGTGTCCGCCGAAAAAAGGCACGTACATACACATACAAATATAATCCTATAGAAATAATCATAAAGAAGCTAAAATCAACAAGAAATATTATACAATTATACAAAAATACAAGTACACACATTTAGCTTCAAAATAATATGTCCGAAAGAGATTTTTGTTAAATTTGTCCTTAACTATATTTTTATTCTGATGATATAATGAAGTTATATATAACTTTTATTTCTCATCTTGCATTTAATATAATTGTTTTTGCTCCCTTCATAGTCTTGAACTTTTCTTATTCTGATAAGTTTTGCTTTGTTAAAAATTTACACTTTGATGACATAATTATATATATATATATATATATATATGTATATATATACATACATATTTATATATATATATATATATATATATATATATATATATATATATATATATATATATATATATATATATATATAAGAGAAATTAAAACTGTAAGTTGAACTTTACAATCAAAATTTATTGTTCGGCTGAATAATTATGCAAGCTGAAATATTATACGCAGTTTGTTTTTATATATATTTTTTTTATATATATCCAACATTTTTTCACTCTTTATTTGGCAATTTATAACTTAGTAAAGTCTGGCATTGCTACAAATATAATTTGCTGATTTCTTTATGCCATCTGATGAGAAGAATAACAAGAATATCATTCTTTGAAACGGAATAAGGACTTAAATTGTGTTTTGGAGTATTCAGTCGGACAATAAATTTTGATTGTAAAGTTCAACTTACAGTTTTAATTTATTTTATAAGCTCTACTCTCTATTGCGCATTGAGCTTTTTTTTAATTCGTTTAAGATTAAATTTTCTGTATATAAATAATGTTATTTATATTAGTTTGAAATTTATCAATGCGTATATCAGGTAAACACTGCATCCCTTTATTTTCATTAATATATATATATATATATATATATATATATATATATATATACCCGTTCACATACACCTTTCACGATAAAGCTAGAACCCAGAATTAGATAGAATCGAGCAATTGCATCGACAACTGACAACTCTAGACCCAAAGTGGGTTTCGATGTACTGCATCTCATCAGTGACGTGCTCCGACATAGACGCGAACCCAGTCGTCGCACTTATGAAGTGTACAATACTAACCATATGGGCCACGGCGCAATCAATTGGCTATGCCTTGATTTTTTTTAATTCTTATATTTTTTTATCCAGTTCTACATTCAACGATGTGACAAACAACGCGTCCTATACAACTACGATAGACGACCTGGGTTCGCGCCTATGTCGGAGCACGTCACTGATGAGATGCAGTACATCGAACCCCACTTTGAGTCTGGTGTTGTCCGTTGTCGATGCAATTGCTCGATTCTATCTAATTCTGGGTTCTAGCTTTATCGTGAAAGGTGTATGTGAACGGGTATTTATATATCTATCTATAATCTTCTCTTAATGTCTAACATATATATATATATATATATTTATATATATATATATATATATATATATATATATAATTATTTACTATAATAATTATTAAATACCTACAGACACTAGTGTTTCATCCTATCGGGAATCAACAGTACAGAATGTCACGATTAACACAAGTCGATAGATAGAACCCGGCATCAAAGCCATCTCTGACTCCATTAGCAAGGACCAAATCCATTCGGCCACTGTTAACCGCGAGAAATATTGTTGCAATTAAAACATTTCTTTTTAAATGTTTTAACTTCTGTCAGATTGATCTAATCATTATATGATGATCTGCGCATGAGAGCTAAATTGACCGACTTTATTTCAACTGAAAGTGCTCAACGATAAGAAACGATTTTCTTAAAAGGGGCTGATATAATTATTTACTGTAATAAATTTTAAATACCTACAGACACTGGTGTTTGATTCTATCGGGAACCATCAGTGCAGGGTGTCACCACTAGATAGATTCAAACCCGGCAACGAAGCCATCTCTGACTACATTATATATATATATATATATATATATATATATATATAGAGAGAGAGAGAGAGAGAGAGAGAGAGAGAGAGAGAGAAACAGAGACAGACAGACAGACAGAGGCAGAGACAGAGACAGAGACAAAGAAAGAGACAGAAACAGAGAAATAATGGTTTGATCCAGAACATGCAAAGAGCAATTAATTATAGAGCTAACCCTTATAATGTAGGGTGGTGCATATGAATTCAAATACTGTTAATATATAATCAGCTCAATAAAGTGGAGTAAGATCCTCTAGAGCCAAAGTAGATTTACGTGGTAAATGAAATGTATATATATATATATATATATATATATATATATATATATATATATATGATTGATATAGAAGTAACTTGAAAAAGTTTTGATTTAAAGACGAAATATCGATGAACGCATGAACAAACTTTTTCTTTTGGAATTATATGTGTGTGTGTGTGTGTGTGTGTGTGTGTGTGTGTGTGTGTGTGTGTGTGTGTGTGTGTGTGTGTGTGTGTGACACATTTACACGATATGTAATTTGCGTTTGCGGAACAAAGGACATTTTTCATGTAATCAACATCGTTGCCTGTACTTTGCATTTTTTTTTCATGTGGTTTTGCTCATCATCTGAGTTGGTAATGGCGTCCAAATAGGACAACAAAACCGCAACGTAATCGACTTTTCACTGCGAATAACGTGAGATCATCGATCAAATGTTGCCAAGTATTTTCGTATTTAGCTATTTGCTTTTCTTTTTGCTTTTATTTGTTTCAGTTTTCTGTTCTCTGTTTCCTTTGCTTTTTTCCTTTGCTTTTTTTCCTTTCTTTTTTTATCTCGTCATCCTTTCCTATTTGTATTCTTTATTTCTATATTATTTAGACTATTCGAATAACTCTTTTCATCTGTAATGTTATTATCACAAAGTTTCGGCCAATGTAACTTCCGTCGAACTTGAAAATCCTTTTGCCAAACTTTGCATGGAAACTTCGAATGGAATCTCTTATTCACTCCATGGAGTAGCATGGTCTTGTTTCACCAGTCGTAAAGTCTAAGTAATTCCTCATTACATTCTTAAGAATGAGTGGTCTAAGCAATGATGACAAATACAGGTTCTGCCACACAGAAGTAGAGAGTGTGAGTCACGTGACATCCAGCTGCAAGGTTTTGCTGGGGGCGGTTACTATACAATCCGACACAATGGACTGTGTAAATATTTTCACTGGACAATTTGTAAAAAGCTGGATATTAAATGCGGCAGCAAGTTCTGTGAACAAATACCGGAAAGAACAGTTGGAAATAAGTCAGACAGCATCCAATATTACTATGTAATCCCTACAGCTACGTATCAAGAAAAAGAAGCTATTAAACCTGACATAGTGATATGGGACAAGAAGGAGAAAGCAGCAACCTCAGTAGAAGTTAGTGTTCCTAATGATGAGGAGGTGAAAAAGGCTGAGAGGAAAAAGATAACGAAATACCAAAGTCTTATGTGCGACTGAAATCTTATGAAGGTCTTCATCATTCCAGTAATTTTAAGAGCACAATTTCAAAAACTACCTGGCAAACATACCCGGTGAACCAAGTGCAAGAGATATTCAAATAATTTCGCTTAAAGGGGTGGTTAGAATCTTAAAACAGACCTCTATATGATATAGCGAGTGAATGTTTTGTATCCGGTAGGATGCCCCATTCCTAGCTTAAACAAAATGATATGAAAAGTATCACCTATAAAAGAGATTGAATCTTCAAAATACCATAGAACTGTCACTTAGCACTTGCCTTCATTGCGCCGCGGGTCAACGAGATGTATCTAAACCATATCGAAGGTTAAATCGGCCGAAACGTTGTGAGAATAACATCCAAGATGTGTATAATAGCCCGAATGATCGAAAACAGTGCTTTTCAACCAGGGTTCCGTAGAACCTTAGGGTTCCACCAGTACAATCCTGGAGTTCCGCAATTTCTAAATGAATATAAATAACAAATAAACAGAATGTTAAATTAAATTTTGAAAATCTATTTTATTGTTATATGCAGATTTCAAATAAAAATTATTGTTTAAATATACTAAATTTTTCATAACTAAACTCGCTATATTTGAAAAATGAATGTACCTTGCCACAATTAGACTTATATTTATGTATTCTTCTTATACGGTCAACGCCAAAAGAATCGCACTAAAAATCCTAAGAGTATTTACATTAGTCAAAGTGCTCAGAAATCAAGGAGCAAACTTCTTGGCCTTTATGTCAAGATCAATGTGTAGCATCTGTTCTTCATATGCTACACTTCAATTTTTTGTTCTCTGTTAGTAGAGGAGAAATCCTTCACGACTGAGAAAATTTTTATTTTTTTGTTCCTTTTCTCCACATTTAAAAAACGACCCTGGTGTCTAACTCTGTCCCGTGGGGAGGCATTGTAAATAGGAACACTTGAACTCTATATGAGGGACATAGATATGTTCCATTAAACTTCTTTATATCTTAAACACTGGGTTAGTAAAGAAATTGAGAATATAGTTTTCCTTTCCCCCCCCCAAAAAAAAAAAACATTTTCATATATTGTAGTATATATTTCGTTCTGGTCTCTTGGTCTTACTCGATTCCAGGACAAGAATTTATCTAGTCTGGTTGAGTATCCAACTGCGTGCTATTATTTGAGGTAACATCACTTGGAGAAAGTGTACTATTCCTCGTAAAAGCTAATGTGAGTTAGACATCGTGAGGGGATCTTATTTGGGTAGTGAATACTATGTGATTGTAAATATTTGCTCAGGGTTTACTTCTTGGGAAATATATCCTCATGCATAAGATAACTAAAATATAGCATAGGGGTTCCATGAGCCAGCAGAATGTTTCCATGGGGTTACGCTTCGGCAAAATAGTTGAAAAGCACTGATCTAAAATATCAATCTTCATTTAAAAGATAATTTATTTCTTTTGTTTCTACATTGCTTTATTTATTTTCTCCTTTCATTTTTGTTTTCTATTTTAGCGTTTGTATTTTTGATTTTATGTTTCTTTCGTTCTTTCGTAGTTTAATTTCCACAGCAGAACGATTTGAGTGCCTTATACAAATTATATGTTGCCATCCTTGTTGGTAGATGTTAAATATACTTAAATAACTAAACAGCAGCCCAAATCATGGATACAAGTTCATATTTATTTGCCCACTCTCGTTTGTATTTTAATGTGGATGATGTCCAGTTCCCAACATTGGGGTACTCTGTATGGGACAATTGAGAATAGATACTATGATAAAGTGCTGATAGCCTACAAAAGATTTATAGTGATTAAAGATACTAGTATATACATTTGGGAAATATACCAAGGAAATTCCAATTAATCATTCACATAAATTTTGAAAATCAAATCTGAGGAGAAAGGATTGTTTAGATTATAGGTTAGGTTTTACAGCATATCAACTTTTTTTTGTGTTTTTGTTATTTAATGCCGAGGTCCGTCATATTTTCTTTGTTTTTGTTAGATATTTTAACTTATATATTTCAGAAGATTTAAAAAAAATGACTTAGGTGCCATCAGCTAGAAACAAAACCAAAACATTTAGCGCACTAGTAGTGTCCCCTACAGTTTTACCTAACCCAACAGATAGATAAGAAATTAAACAACTTCAAGCTATGAATTAATTTGCGCGTGCACAAAAGAATCTGTCAATAGTAATATGTCAGCAAGTTGAAATGAACATCTTGCATTTCTCATTGCGACATATTTCTGTACGCGTTAGTCATCCAAACAATGTTTTTACTCGTTATAAATAATCCTTGGTGTATGATTACTATTTCAGTGTTATGTGACCTGTAGTTTAAGAGTTTGTCGGTTAAGTATTTTCACACAGACTTACATACATCTAATGTTTTATTTATATAAATTACTTGCTCATTTTCACTGTTCAAGTTGCAGTAGATGGAGTGGCCATTTGCGGCTTTGAATTGTACCACTCCCCTCTTATTCATGACTACTTCCAGTTTCCTAAAGACAAATATCACCTAAGTGATCGCCATTTTAGAAGGAATAAGTTCATATAGTTTGTGAAGGCATTTTGAGGGAACCAAGATATTTTTCTCCGGTGCGATTACAATGATTAAGTTGCTTGGTTTGGTATGTGGCGTCACATAGCTCAAAGCGAGCGGATAGTGGGAAGTAATTCAGTTTGGTGGGAAAGCTATTCTCTATCTATATAAGAGCCAGGTACATCCAAGGATGGAATATTGTTGCCACATCTGGGCAGGAGCTGCTAGAAAGGACTTGTCCTGCTTTGATAGAGTTCAAAATAGACTTCGTAGCCTCGTAGGAGATGTCCTTTTCTCTTCCTTGCAACCTCTATCTCACAGAAGAGATGTTGCGAGTCTGTCTCTGGTGTATCGTTATTTTCATGGAAAGTGTTCGACTGAGCTTCAATCTATGGTCCCTCCTCGCCAAACTTTCACAAGAAACACTCGTCTAGCTGTAAACACTGTCAATAATTCCCCCCCACACTCTTTATCTGTGCCTAAACCTAAACGTAGATTCCATGAACAAAGCTTCTTTCTTAGAACTGCACGCCTGTGGAATTGTCTTCCGTTGTCCTGCTTTCCGGCTGACTACAATATGGTTGTCTTCACGTGTCTAACGTAAATAAGTTCTTGATGAGCCGTTCCATATAAGTTATCAAATTTAACAAATTTTCATTACTAATGATTACTATATTGTCCAATTTCTACTGTACACTCTTTAACCCTTATCCTTGAGTGGCCTCTTGGCCTTGATAATGTGGTGATGCCTATGTAAAAATTAAGAGACTTATGCCTCCAGATATTTGTCACTCGAAACATCATCCTCTGCAATCAAATCTGATGACGCCAACATCTTAATAAAAGATCTTTCTTCAAAACTTCTTCTTTTTTCTTTCTTTAGTGTAAGACTTTAATTTTAGAGCGAAAGAACTCAGTCAATGGATGATCAAACGATTAAAAGTTATGTTATGAACTGCCATGTATTTTATTTGCCTGTGCCTTACCAAACATTAAATATCCCCTCGGAATAAACACATGAACACTATATGTCAATGGCGTTCATTTTAATTATACATATATATATTTGTGTAAACAAATCGAGCGGAGACAAAATGTCAAAACATCGTTAAACTCACTACTCGTTCAAGCAGCCGCCAATAGCGTAATGGTTAGGAGCCTTGACTGCCGTACAAACGGTCGGGTTTCAATCCTGGCTTGAGGTAGTTGCCTGTCTAGCCGCACTGATGAGCTGTGAAACAGCGAAACAGTACTGTATGTGGATGACTATATATATATATATATATATATATATATATATATATATATAGTAATTTATAAAATATATATGGCGATTAAGCTACACTGAATATTCTGCGTTTCCTCCAACTATAGGATTCGTCAGGCTTATGCGCGAATTCTGTGGTTGCTTCTTGTTTTTATATATGTTGAGGATGTCTTCTTCCTAAGATTAAGGGTGGTGGTGTTTGATTAACACTGCTGATGAGCCATGATGTAATATACTGTTTGGTTTTTAAATCCCCAAAACAGTGTTTCATGGTAAACAACTGATGATCCCTTGAAAAATAAATTATTGGTATTATAGTAAATTCGAGAGCGAGTTGATGCAGTGATTGCAGGTGATTAAATGACTTATTGACTAGATGGTTTTCTAACGAATGATAAAAAATATTTTTTGTATAATTTTAAAGGTTAAAAACTTCCAAAACTATATATATGACTACTTCATTTAATCACATAAATAGATATACGACAGTATAATTTTATGCGTAAACTTTAAGTATTTACTTCAACAGTGCTCAATACATAGGTAGAGCAAGGTAGTAAGTAATAAAAATATATATGGAAATTAAGCTATACAGAATATTCCGTGTTTCATTCACGTTAGAATTCGCCAAGTTTATGCATAAGAGAAGAGAGAGAGAAGCGATCGTAATTATTATGCAAATACCAAATTTTCTCGTGCATATACCCAACAGAAAAAAAAAATCTTTTTGCTTAGAAAGAAAAAATACATGCCAGAAAAAGAAAATTCTGTAGAAGACTCAGCGAGCCATCTTGAAACATATTGAAACAATCGGCCTGTGTGTGTGTGTGTGTGTGTGTGTGTGTGTGTGTGTGTGTGTGTGTGTGTTTGTGTGTGTTACCAGGTTGTCAGGCATTTCCCAGTCTTAAAATACGATTAAATATGATATTTTAATTCATGCAGCATTCTTATTTATTATTATAGAGCCAATACTTATTAATTACTATATTGTATCCCTATATATCAAGTTTCAAGTCTATATACAAAAATTTGACAGAGGAGTCTTGTAGAGACCATTCCTTAGACAGACAGACGAACAATGCCACAAAAGTCTATTTTATCCTGAATCACGGATACCAAATATGACCTTACATATTAGGTTACAATTCTTGTATCATGACATTAAATATGATACCTCAGGAGTCACAACCCCAACAGTTACATTTCTTTTATATATATATATATATATATATATATATATATATATATATATATATATATATATAATATATATATATATATATATATATATATATATATATATATATATATATATATATATATATATATTGGTGCGCGTTTTTTTTCTCTTTTGGGAACAGACAAAACTTATATATATATATATACATATATATATATATATATATATATATATATATATATATATATATATATAGTGATGTGTTTCTTACCTTCTTTCTTTTCTCTCGATAATCAGCCATGGCACTACCGACCGATAACAGCAATTGTTGACGCTTTTTGCGTGGGAGGAAGCCAGCCAGCCAGCCAGCTCTCTCTCTCTCTCTCTCTCTCTCTCTCTCTCTACCTACCTACCTACCTTACCACCTATCTATCTATCTTGTTACTAACTAAATGGTATGACATAAAAAGAGATCTTTTAATACAGACATTAATCATTAATGAAAGTCGTTGTGGCAATTTATGCAAGGCCAATGAAATGAAGAAACATGCCACTTTATATAGATAAAGGGAGAAATTATATGCAAATACAGGTGTAAACTATTGTATGGAATTGTACCAGACGATGCTAAACCGAAGGTTGGGAAATGTATGTGAATTTAGAAAAGGGCAGCTGTTTCTAAGAATGAATAACAAACCATTTTGTGCTAGTTGCAATGTTTTTGGTTTATGGAAATAATTATACCATTTAACATTCTAAAAATTATCACATATAGCAAAAATTTTATGTGTTATTAAAATTGTTCGAATTATAATTCGCATCTTTGATGTTATTCCCGCTAAGTTTCGACGGATGTAGCCTTTTTTACATAGGCATCGCCACTTATCAAGGCCCAGAGGTCACTCGAGAATAAAGGTTAAAGAGTGTACAGTAGTCAATTGGACAATATAGTAATCGTTAGTGATGGAAATTCGGTAAATTTGTTAACTTAAGTGGAACAGCTCACCAAGAACTTGTTTACGTTGGACTTGAAGACAACCATATTGTAGTCAGCTAGAAAGCAGGGAAACGGAAAACAGTTCCACATGGGTGCAGTTCTAAGAAAGAAGCTTTGTTCATGGAATCTACGTTTAGGTTTAGGCATTGATAAAGAGTGGGGGGGAATAATGTATAGTGTTTTCAGGTAGACGAGTGTTTCTTGTGAAAGTTTGGCGAAGGGGGACCATAGATTGTAGCTCAGTCGAGCACTTGGCATGAAAATAACGATAAAGCAGAGATAAACTCGCAACATCTCTTCTGTGAGAAAGAGGTTGCAGGAAAGAGAAAAGGACATCTCCTATGACGCTACGAAGTCTATTTTGAACACTGTCAAGGTAGGATAAGTCTTTTTAGCAACAGTACTCCATCTTTGGATGTACCTGGCTCTTATATAGGTAGAGAATTGCATCAGCAGTGAGATATCTACTGGATCGATAGAAGGATACCACCATTTTTCCAGCGGCCTTGGCAACGGATTTGATATATGTGATTCATTTCAGATCAGGAGTAAAGGTCAAGCCCAGAAGCTTGTAAAAACATGAGGCCTCCCCAAGACGAGAGCAATTCATTTCAATTGATGCCAGATGTAAATCAGAGCGTTTATGATGTAAAGATAAAAGCTTGGTTTTACAGCATTAAAAGTAACTAGCCACTTTTTTCCCCATTGTACCACGTGCTCAAGACCAGAGGAGTGAGAATCGGAGAGAACTTGGTCGTTTATGGTCTTAGATTTGCTACCATAAATGTTAGTGTCATCAGCACAAATGTCTACGAATTATGTAAGGATGTGATTTGGAAGATAATTAACGTAGATCAGGAAGAGAGTTGGGCCCATCATTAATACTGTGAGCTTTTGATTTCTGCCCATCAACTACTACTCTTATGAACCTATCAGAGAGAAATGATTTAATAATTGAAAAGACATTTCCAGCTATGCCGCAGCTAGAGATCTTGTGAAGTAAACCTTTATGTACTTAACAGCTTTATCCGTTGTGCTTTGTATCTTCGTGCGATACAAAATAAGAGGAAAATGGTAAATAATTACTTAGGACGCACTCATGGTGACGGTTAACAAAAAGTGAACAATCTACCTACTTTTTTTTTACACAGTGATCACCACTTATCCAGGCCCGGAAGCCACTCAGGGATAAGGGTTATTGCAAGTACAGTACGTTAGTGTGGAGACTTGATGAAGTGTTTACTTAAGGGGGCGGTTCATTAGGAATTTGTTAACGTTGGACTGGAAGACATCCAAGTTGTACTTCCACAGGCGTGCAGTTCTAAGAAAGAAGCTTTGTTCATGGAATCCACGTTTTGATTTAGGCACAGATAAAGAGTGAGGGAAATTTTTCACAGTGGATTCAGCCAGACGGATGTTTTTCGTGAAAGATTGGCGATGGGGGACCAGAGATTGGAGTTCAGATGAGCACCTGCCATGGAAATAACGATAAAACAAGGATAGGCTCGCAACGTCTCTTCTGTGGGAGAGAGGGAGCAGGGTAGAGAAAAGGGCATCCCCCACTAAGCCACGAAGTCTATTTTGTACTCTGTCAAGGCAGGATAGGCTGTTTTAGCAGCTCTTGCCCAGATATGGCAACAGTATTTCATCCTTGGACGTACTTGGCTTTTATATAGATAGAAAATTGCATCAGTAGTGAGATATCTTCTGGAGTGGTAGAAGGATCCCACCATCTTTCCTGCGACCTTGGCAACAGACTTGATGTACGTGTTCCATTTCAGATCAGGAGTAAAGGTCAAACCCAGAAGCTTGTCAAAACACGGGGCCTCACCCAGCCGAGAGCCATCAATCACAATTGATGCCAGATGGGGATCAGAGCGTTGATGATGTAAGGATAGGAGTTTGGTTTTGGATGCATTAAAGGTAACCAGCCACGTCTTCCCCCACGCAACCACGCGCTCGAGATCAGAGGAGAGAGAATCAGAGAGAACTTTGTCATTTACAGCCTTTGATGTGTTGCCATAAATTGTCGTGTCATCAGCATAGATGTCAACGAATGATTTAAGTATGTGTTTAGGGAGGTCGTTGATGTAGATCAGGAAGAGAGTTGGGCCCAGGATTGACCCCTGAGGGACTCCAGCATTTATATTGCAGGCCTCCGATTTTTGTCCATCTACCACTACTCTTATGAGCCTATCGGAGAGAAATGATTTAATGATTGAGAAAACATTTTCAGTTATACCGTAGCTGGAAATCTTGTGAGGTAGACCCTTATGCCATACATTGCGGAAGGCGTTAGATATGTCAATAGCAATTGCCCTAGAAAGGAAGCCTTTGTCAAGAGATTCACTAATCCTGTGGGATATAACCGTCAGCACATCTGCGGTAGATCTTGAAGAGCGGAAACCATAATGTGTATCACTAAGAAGGTTGTTCCTGCTGAGGTGGTTGACTATTTCATATACGTACATAGAATAGCGATTTCAGTTTGAAATTCCATATAGATTCCATAAATCAAAATAAAGATTCCACAGTTCATCAAGATACACGTGAAAAAGGCCGGAAGATACATCGGTCGACATATTGTGAGAATAATACCCAAGTTCATAACTGTAGTCCGAATAACCCAAATAATACAAAAAACATGTAAATCGTCATCGAAAACACTCCGAAAGAGGAAGAAACTAATGATTAGTACTTACCCTTTCAGGCAAAATCGACTCTTCCAACCATTACCTAAACCAGTAGACAAATACTCTCGTGGGGAAATATCGTGATCTAACAAGAACCGCTAGACTCTGGAATTCCATTCCAGGTCCCTGCTTCCCCAACAGTACTGACATGCAGAAGTTCAAGTGTAACGTGAACCGACACCTTGCTGCCCAAATCCCTACATAGTACCCCAGTAGTTGTTGCCCCTGATAGTAGCCCCCTACACCAAAGTGGCAATTTGCCTTGTTTGGGGTGAAAATGTAATAAAAAATTTTTTTAAAAAGACTGCCTAACGTACCAGTTGGAAAGTACTGCCAACCTTTCTTTGTATTTCACTTTTTTATAAAATATATTCTTTTTACCTAAACCTGTTGTTTGCGTCTTCTTTTATGTTCTTTTCATATGGCCACAATTGGCAACGAGGTTTCGAGAAGTCATGAAGGAAAACGAGTTTTCATGTATCCCAGAGTTCACATAAAAACCGGCAATAGGGATTCAGTAACACACGTTGAAAAGTCAAATTCAAAATACCTATGTTTCACGACAACTTAATTCGAACTAACAACGTGTTATTGCAAAGGATCCGCCTCAGCAACATACATCTTGATACGAAATATAGTGGTCCAAAAAAGCACCAAATCAATCAGAGAATCGGTACCGTAGAACCATAAGAGTCAGAATTGTAAGGACCAATAAGCAACTCTGAATATTGCACGGAACTCTACAAGATTATAAAGGATTGTTTTTTAACACTAAAAAATTGTTCTACGGGTAATAAGTTATAAATAAAAAGTATGTAGGTTGATTTTTAACTAAAAATTGACTTCTTAGTTTTCCGGGGTTTTTTCCTTGGGTTTTCTCTCAAAAATAAAATTAAATCTTGTAACAAATAGAACTTGGTTTTAACTTTTTTCCTACCAAGAGAAGAAAGTGGGCTTTAATTGAGAGAGGTGTATTTTTTACCTGAAGATCTGCATTGTGTTGAGCGTTAAGACCAAAAATAAGCTATGTGGAAAAGAGTAAATTGCTTGTTTGGTTTTTGTTTTTTTGTTGTTTTTTTTCATGCTTTTAAAGTTCTTCTTAAAAAGGAATAAGAAACAATGGAGGACTTAAAGTCCGCTTACAAACAAATGTGGAAACTTCAGATGAATTTGAATGAAACAAAAACGAAGGAAGGTTAATGCAACAACAACAAAAGCTAAAACGGAGGAAAACAGACTGAATTAGTTAAATACCAAAGGGACCAACAACAGATATTGGAAGAAATTTTTCAAAAACTGTTACTGGAATAAAACAGACTTATTACTACAAAGATGTGAACAAAGATAAACCAAGTCATAAAAAGTAGCACGTCTAGAATACTATTAAAAAAATTCATTTACGCCCCAGACAAAGGCAACACTTTTGTCTCGTACTTTAGAAGGTATGAGGACGTTATTACATTGATCGTGCCGATTAGGTAGACTCTAAAAAGGTTCCCTTATTTATACGAAAACTAGGATGCAGAAAAGACAACAAATTCGTGGATTACACTTTACCCTGAAAAACGTGTGACCTAACATTTCCTGAAACTATAAAACTCTTAACAGATCTGTTCAGCTTTAAAACGTCGTTATTTCATAAACACTGGAAATACTTGAATTTAACTAAAATAAATAGCGAGGAATATTTGACATTTGCGACGATTTTAAAATCGCTGAGTTCTGATGAATTTAAATCTTATATACGTACAAGGATTGGTATCGGCAAAAGACTCTGAAATTCGACGCAGAGTTCTAACTAAATTAAAAAGCGAGCCAAGCCTGATACTATAAATATTAGCGGAAAACTGCCAATGAGTGATCAGCATGAAAAAGGATTCACAGAACATTGGAAAATCGGGTGTCACGTATGTACGAAAGATACATAAAATCTCCAAGCCCTATCCTCCAGAAAAATAACAAAGAATAAACATTATTCACCCTAGACGAAAAAGACAATTCGCTGAAAATCAATCTGCAAGGTCAGTTGAGCAACATGCGGGCGAACGTTGTCATGGAAGAGAATTGGTTCCCTCATATTGACCAATCTTGGGCACATACGTTGGAGCCTTTGATGCATTTCGTCAATTTGTCGTCGGTACTTCTCTGCTGTAATCGTTTCACCCGGATTCAAGACGCTATGATGGATCAGACCGGCTGCAGACCACCAAACACTCACCATAACCGATTTTTGGTGCAATTTCGGCTTTGAGAAGCGTCGTGGAGCTTCTACAGCATCAAACCACTGTGCCGAACATCGCCGGTTAACGTAGAGGATTCACTCCTCATCATACGTCACAATCCGCTCGAGATATTGGTCGTTTTTGTTGCACAGAAGGAGCGTAGAAGGCACCCCAAAACGACGATTATATTTATTATCGTTCAATTCATGTGCCCCCCCGTTTATCCAACATTTTTTACTTCCTATTTACTTTAAATGGCCAACGACTGTTGAGTGATCACAGAAAATTGAAAAATCAGGTGTCACGTATGTAAGAAAGATACATAAAAACTCCAAGACCTATTCTCCAGAAAATAAAAGAATGAACATTATTTCACCGTAGACAAAAAATACAATTATGTGAAAATCATTAATAAGTCATCATTGTCCATGTTATCGATGCGCTTCCTTGAATTGGGTTAAAGACTACCCGTAGCGAACATAAACTTGCCCGGATACAAAGCAAAAGAACAAAATTAAAAGATACACCAAATCAAACGAAAAAGAAAACAAAAATATGCTGAAATATTAGTTTAAAAACGTCGAGTTAAAGTTAGAATCAGGATCACATTCATTGCTCGTAAAAATGCATACATTGAGAAGATAAAATAAATCTTATCTGCCGTCTGCATGTCTTGCGAAACATCCAGAACGATGACTGAGTCGAAAATAAATTTTGAAGGTTAAATAACCACGCACATTTCAAATTTCACATTTCACATTTACAAAAAAGAAATTCAAAATTAAGAAATGCAAAAAATGTTTTTGGAAGTGATTAATGCGACAATTCAATTTGTGAGATTTGCCTATTATTGCATTTTATTAAAAAGTCGAGATTCCAACGACTGAGAATAAAAATCTATAGTCAGAATTAAGAGAAAATGCACGAAAATGTCAGCCAGATTCTAACTCAAAGAGAATACGCAACTAGTATTCAAGATAAAAAAAAAGAAATCTACCGTTCACATTATTGGAGAAAATTAATGAGGAGCTTGAAAGGTATCCTATCAAATGTTAACGTTATTGTCAATGTAAAAAAATGGAAATCCGCATTTGCGCCGACTTCAGAACGGATTAGAACTCTATACTAAAAGTTTTCGATAACCCAATTCCTAATCCTAAAGTCAATCTGTGACGCATACTTTCAAATTCTAATCGAGGAAAATATCTCGAATTTGCTTTTTATTAAAACCCATAAGGAATTATTCAAATTGGAAAAATTAGCGTTTGGAGTCAAGGTAGAACCCGTCATTTTACAAGAAATTATGGATACTATGTTGGGCGGCCTTGATTTTGCGATAGCATACCTGGATGATATTATCCAGAAGCTGTCTACGGTGTATTCTCTCGAATACAAGATTTTGGATTTAAAATGAAAGAAGGAACGCGTGATTTTTTCATGAAAGAAATAAAATACTTGGGACATATAATAGACAAAAACGTGTGAATCTGCGAGAATCGGCTTCAATTAATGCTTTCAAATGTTCTTTATCAACCGCTGTCGGCCAGCCGTGACCGTCTTCATTTTTGAGGCTCTCGTAACCATTGCAAAACTTCTTGAATCACTGTTGTGCCACACATTTGCTTTGAACTGGAACAAGAAAATCGTGCGGATTTGAATTTTGTCCATGCTGTCGAAAAGCCTGTAAAAAATCAATGAAAGATTGAGAATGGTAATGAATAACACGATTTTATAGAGCGAAAAACGCGCCTTAAAATGATATATAACATGGCTATATATATCAATGAATTAATCCAGAAATCATATATAAAGTTACATATGTGAGAAAATTATATTGTTTTTGAACCAATACCAGAAATCTTTCAATGATGCTACATGAAATTAAATGCGAAACATAAAAGACGAATTTATTTCTGCTACAAAGCAGAAAATCGCAAATAAAAACCAGAAATTACAGAACGGTGTTTCTTTTTGCGATGACGCCCTATTGTAGGGCGAGGGTTGTCATACCAAAAGCGTTACAAAAATAATAACGAAAGATTTTCATATGGGTTACCCTGGAATGACCAGAATGAAAAACCTTATGCGCAGTTACGTATATTGACGGAAGATGAATGGTGACATAAAAAAACATGGTCGAATCATGCAAGGGTTGTCTTTTGACGTCAAAGGCATTCCAATCACTTTTAAACCGTTGTCAAAAACAGATCAACCTCTAGTATAGAATTCATATAGATTTCGGAGGGCCATTGCAAAATTAGTATTAATTATGGCGGCCACTACACAAAATGGCCAGAAGTGCGCATATGTAAGAAACCTATTACAGTAGTTATTAATTTCCTCCATGAACCATTTCCTCGGTTTCGAGTTGTCGTCTGCTAAGTAATAGGCAACACAACGCAATTAATGTCCCTGGACTTCAAGGAGTTATGTAAGACGTTCCAAATTAATCATATCACTACTTCCCAGTATCATCCGCCCGTGATCTACCGGGATAGCTAAAAGTTTCGTCGACACTTTAAAATTGATCCTCAAAAAAGCATACAGCACACCTACAGAAACGGCATTATAACAATTTCCACGTTTATAATTTCACTCCTAATCCTAATATACCGTCAGCATTATCTTAGGAGGAGACAATGTCCCAGCGGAATATAATACCCATCTTCGAAAAACTGTTACTAAAACAAACAATCTTTGGCTTTTGGAGGCAGACTTCTGTAAGAGCAAAAGTTAAAAGAAATTATATCATGCGAGTTAATATCATGCGAAGAGCATAAAAGCTTTGTTAGAAGCTAAAACCGAGGAGACGTGATAAGAAATGAGTCAAGAATCGATTATAAACGAAGGAGTCTTGCCTCAGAAATCAGTAGTCTAGGTATGTCTTTCGCTAGCCACTAGCAGAGAAGAAGGCAATATTAACAGCCTAATAAAATGGTCGTTTTCAAAATAAGGAATATAGTTCTTTTCTTTGTGCTGTTATACCAACTTGGATTCCAGATCAAGTATGTATTTCCATGCGATGACAAGAGACGATATTGCATTAAGTTATTAAATAAATAAATGAAGTCTGTGCAAGCTTGTTTTCAATTTATGTTTTATGTTTCATTTCTCTTATGAATCCGTTACATTTCTGTGAATAAGATTCACATTTAAATAATGCACATGGGCTGTTCTTAATTATTTTGTTCATTTCACAAGTACATTTATTCTGTGCTATTTATACAATTTCTTGGTTTCAGTTACATCTCAGCAGCGACCAATAGATTCGCCATGACATTATGTCTCTACATATACTTCTATATTCAACATTACGGCTGTTTCTGTGTCCGGAAGAGAGAGATTTTTCACGGATTAATTTTACTAAGCTCTGCCAACTAATAGCGGGAAAGCGTAACTAATTAATTTCCACTGGAGCAGTTCTTAATATTTTATTATTTTTTAAGATCTCTATTTTTTTTTTTTTTTTTTTTTTTTGCTTATAACAAACTAATCTGCCCAGAACTCGTCTCGTTCGGTGTCTGTATGCTATCAGAATATATCTGACATGCCCAACCACATTATGCCTTAACTATTCCAAGATAGTACCATTTACTGACCTTTACACGATATTTATATGAGCATATTGATCAACTCAAATCACAATATGTGAAGGTGCCTATAAGGAAAGAGGGCACTTCTGTATGACAGTTACATATTAGCATCAGAGACGAATTATCGACCCTCTGTTCTTAGAAAGAGTACTGCCATCTAGCGTTATACATAAAAAATAATTTTATAAATCAATAGTAGGTTCTCTACAGTGCAATATAGACTGCAATGTATTAAGTCACTGCGGGAAGACTTGTGAAGTTTCCTCCCGGTGCGCCACGATGGATCCTCAACTAGAGTAGGAAATCAATTTATTTGCCTGAAAAATGGTCAAAATCGGTGAGATTTCGATGACAATAAAAATATGGTAGTGTGAAACATTTGTTGGTCATCATCCAATCCCGAGCAACGTCGGGTCTCCTTACCAGTTATACCTATTTACTATGCCTCCCCACGGGACAGAGTTAGACACCAGGGTCGTTTTTTTAACGTGGAGAAAAGGTGCAAAAATAAAAATTGTCTCAGTCGTGAAGGATTTCTCCTCCACCGAAAGAGAACAAGAAATAGAAATGCAGCATCTGAAGGACAGATGCTACACTTTGATCTTGTCCCGAAGGCAAGTCGCCTGTAAATGGCATCATTCAATTAAAAACTCGATCAATTCCATTAAACATTTTAGCACAATTATATCACATTCTAAGTAGAGTTTTAAAAATGCAATCACTGTCAATAGTTCTCTCTCTCTCTCTCTCTCTCACACACACACACACACACACTGCCTACCTACCTATCTACCTACCTACTTACCTTAAACTAAACGATGTGTATCCTGTAGTGTCATCATTTTCCATTTTGTTATATTTATTGCTTCCTCCCAGCCCTGCAGTTTAAATAAGCACCTGTTTATTAATATTATATGTACAAACAATAGTATCAACAAAAAGCAGCTTAATACAAACCATACTGGTTGAACGTGATTGTAGTAAGCTATTTAGTTTTAACTGAAAAAGGGTGCATAACTACCTTCAAAATAAAGACATCCATAAAAACTTTTTTAGTTCTTATTATAGTGCTGTATCCAATATTAACCCCCAACGCGGAAACATAAGGTATCCCTTCTAGTACATGCAAGGGTGGTTCCAAACATAAAGCCTTCTGTTTTTTTTTTAACTTAAAAAGTTGAAGGGCTACGAAGATAGAAGTGGTGCCAGTAAAACAGGTAACCTTTTGTGATCCAGAATCTACTTTCCTACATAGTGACGACCTTTCTTGAAAGACTTTTTGCCAGCGATGAACGATAGCTGTGCATAGTTATCCAAAACACTCTTTGTCATACGAGGTACGTTCTAAATGTAAAACTACCTACATTTTGTAACTCAAAAAGTTGAAGAGCTACGAAAACGGGAGTGTTACCAATAATAAACGACCTTTTGTAATTGAGAATACATTTTTCTGTATAGTCACCATTATTCTCAATGCACAGTAATTCGATGACACATTGCTTCTGACGCACGTTTATAATAGGGTTGCTTTCTTAGAATCTTACACCGTCAATATCTACAGCAGAAAGATGAAGCATTCATGCCATGAATACATACGTTCATAACAATGCAATATGCAACCCCCTCTGATCTTTTCAAGAAAGCCAGTTGGAAACATCCCCGGTCTAATCATTATCATCTCATTGATTATGTCATTGTACGTCGTTCTGATAGACAAGATATAAATCTTACACGTTCTTACAGTATCGGGGAATGTTGGTTAGACCATAAATTGATCTGCTCCACAGTCAGGATAAAAACCAAGCGCCCTGTTTGAAACCAACGTAATTCTTCCATCAAGAGAATTGATGTAGGCAAGTTGAAAGATAAGGAGATAATGCACTCATTTCAAAAGGCTACTGATAAAAAGCTATCCTCCGTTGTATGTGGGAATGATATTGAGGCAACTTGGAGAGAGTTTAAAACTAGTGTATGGCTCTGCCAAAGAGTCATTAGGATATGTTCGAAGGAAAAACCAAGATTGGTTTAATGAAAATGATCCAACTATCGTCCCACTGCTTAATAACATGCATCAAACCCATCAAGTGTGGATTACTGAGAAAAATTCTTCAGTGAAACACAAGGCTTTCAGAATGGCCAAAAGGTTGGCACAATCTCGGCTCCGAAAAATGAAACAAAGCTGGTGGGAGCAGAAAGCTGAGGCCTTACAAGATGCGGCAGATAGGTGTGATTTTAAATCATTCTACCAAAACCTCAAGGGGGTGTTTGGTCCTATTTTAAAGGAGACATCTCCAATATTTTCGTCGGATGGCATTCTCCTCACTGATAAGAAAGAAATTACTAAGCGCTGGGCTGAACACTTTTCAAATGTTTTAAACAAAGAATCGACAGTGGATCGAGTAGTGATTGATGATATTCCTCAGAGGCCAACCATCGAGGCGCTTGCTGATACTCCATCCATGTCGGAGATTGAATGGGCTGTAAAGCAACTTTCAAATGGTAAGGCTCCAGGTGATGACGGCATACCTGCAGAAATATAGAAATGTGGAAGCCAAGTGTTAATCAGGAAACTAAGTGCCCTGCTTTCATTAATATGGGAACTTGGTACCGTGCCACAACAGTTCAAAGACGTGTCAATTATTCACCTGTTTAAGTACAAAGGAAATAATGTGAGTGTGATAACCATAGAGGAATTTCTCTTTTGTCTGTTGCTGGTAAGATTCTAGCTCGTGCAATCCTAAACAGACTCAATGGTTCAATCTGTAAAACTGTGCTCCCAGAAACCCAGTGTGGTTTTAGGGCAGGAAGAGGTACTGTGGACATGATCTTCAGCCTTCGGCAACTACAGGAGAAAGCGAGGGAGCAGAATAAGGACTTGTTTGTAATATTCGTTGACCTCACAAAGGCATTTGATACCGTCTCTAGGGATGTCCTGAGGACTGTTTTAAGAAGGCTTGGTATTCCGGACAAGATGTTGAATATGATTGTCTCCTTTCACTGGGGAATGGTGGCGACAGTACGATCTGGCTGTGAACAAAGTGAACCATTTGAAGTGTCAAATGGAACTAAGCAAGGATGTGTCCTTTCTCCGATTCTATTTGCTCTTTTCATTTTGGTGATGCTTGAGACAGCTTTCAGGAACACCTCAGGAGGCATAGGTGTTGAGTATCGATCAAGTGGAGGATTATTTAACCAGCAACGGTTCAAGGTCAAAACCAAGACTTCTGTACAGACTGTTCTTGACCTCCTTTATGCTGATGACGGTGCTCTTGTCACCCATAGTCTTGATGACATGCAGAACATCCTCAACAGCTTTTCTGGTGCATGTAAGGCCTTCGGTCTTACAATCAGCATAAAAAAAGACTGAAATTATTCACCAACCAAAACCAAACGCTACGTCTTCTTCACAACCAGTGGTATATGTTGATGGTGAAGCTTTGAAAACAGTATCTTCTTTTACATACCTCGGCTCTATTGTGTCTGGTGATGCTAAATTTGGAAAGAATACCCAATATAGAATTAATAAAGCTAGTGAGGCATTTGGTAGGTTGCGACACAGACTCTGGAACAGCCACGATGTGTCTCTAAAAGTAAAGGTGGCAGTCTACAAATCTGTTGCTCTTCCTACTCTTCTGTATGGTGCCGAAACGTGGACCTTGTACCGCAAGCATATAAATCAGCTTGGCTCTTTCCATATGAGATGTCTGCGTTTTATCTGCAATGTTAGATAGCAGGATCGTGTTCCGAATAGTGATTTACTGGAGAGATGTGAAATCACTGGTATTGAATCATTTTTGATCAGGATACAAATGCGGTGGTCGGGTCATCTTGTAAGAATGGATGACTCAAGAGTTCCTAAGCAACTTTTTTATGGTCAACCGACCAATTCTTGCCCTCCAATAGGGCGTCCCCTGTTTCGTTACAAAGATAAACTGAAAGACAACCTGAAAGGTTGTGGAATTTTTCTGAGTTCCTGGGAGAGTGCAGCAGGGGATCGCAGAGAATAGAGGAAGATGTGTTTCCTGGAGACCAAAGAATTTGAACATAACTACCTTTGTCATAGGGACGTCCTTCGTGCAAATATGAAGGCAAAACACAAGAAACATCCACCTAAAAATGAATATGTATGCCACTGTGGTTGCAGAGCACGCAGCAAAGCAGAGTTATCTGTTCATTCGAGAAGGCATCTTTGACCGACGAGCATATGAAAATTCACCATCTGCGGAGGAGTGTGCCGGACGTCTACAGGATTGCAATTATGCATGTGGTGTCACAGAGCTTAGGAGCTTCTGAAAATTGCATACTAAACCTTCATTCATCGTTTTCGATAAGAGAATCCACCATATATATATATATATATATATATATATATATATATATATATATATATATATATATATATGTATATAATGTATATATATAATAATAATAATAATAATAATAATAATAATAATAATAATAATAATAATAATAATAAACCAGATGCAACTTTTTATGAAAAAGTACAGATTGTAATTAATAGTGTCTATACACACTAAAAAAGGGAGATAATTTTGTAGGAAAAAATACTTATAAGTTAATATTGTATTCGGATTGTAAGACGATCAGCGTTTAATAAGAAGTCTACTCGAATGTTTCATGCGGAAATATTAAAATAAAAATTTAATTAAAATGAAAACTAAATAAAAATGTTACTAAATTTTTGAGATGATGATTGATTATTGTATTAGTTCGATTATTTGGGATGCTGTCCTCTCGATATTTCGGCCAGTGCAACCTCTAATTTTCTTCAGGTGTATCTTTCGAACTCAGGAATCTTTGTATCGAACTCGGAAATCTGCACGAAATTTTGAACGGAACACTTTATTTAATCTACGGATATATCATGTTCTGATCGGGTAGAAAATTATAGTATTTCGTAATTGTATTCTTAGTATCGCCTGCACTGAGGTTCGAACCTTCAACCTCTAGAAGAGTGTCACTTAGGATACAATCTACCTAGCACTTTATCCGTTATGCTACGGATCATTTCCGGTCGAAATTCGGAGTTATCTTCCTCTGGAATTCTATTTGGCAATATCTTGGATTTCTTTTTTATCAGCTATGGTGATATAACTATTTTTGGCATAATGACCTTACACAGCCACTATAAATATAGTAATATTTAACGGGTCGAGAGTAGCGATTCGTGACATTTATGCCCCTTTGTTACTATAACATAAGCGCATACATGTATTTCAACATACGTCATCAACTTTTAAACTGCATTGTTGGTCTTTTGGTCTACCTGGGAATTTCATCTGTTCTTGGATGGAAGTTGGAACCTGTGGACGAATAAATTTCAACTCCAAGACTATGGGTGATTTTATATAGTTTTTTATTACTTTATTACTTCCCAGGTGTCGATTGAAAGGGAAGCGAATATTTTTGCTTTGGTGATTAATTCTAGTCTCCGTTTTGAGACATGTCAGCTCCCTCGGGTGAGGTGAGGGGGCTGTTAAACTGCCTGCTCTGTTTGACGTCCTCTTTTCTCAGCTAACTAGGACACGTGATAACAGACACATACTTCCGATGTTGATCAGATGTTTCCGGTGTACTTGTCCAGTTTACACCTTGGCAGGTTTAGACAACTTTTATCAAAACACAGCTTCACATCTCATCTCTTGCTCACACCCCTAGTAGATCGATAGATAGATAGATAGATAGATAGATAGATAATTTCTTTTCTGTTTCAAAACTATATAACACCCTCCCAGAATCATGGCGTATATTTTTGCAACATACTTTTGCTAGTAATTGTCTGTATTTTGTCCTAGTTGCATATGGCCGAGTGGTCCTAGATGTTGTATCAAAGTTTATAGTTACCCAAAGGTGCCGAGTTCAATCCTGAACGAAGTCAGTGAAAAGTGACATTCAAAACAGAGAATCAGTAACTATGTCCCAGAGCCTAACTGGAGTCCGAACACGGTACCCCCATAATAATAATAAAGGGTTGGGTTCGAGACTCCTAACAAACGGTTCCCCAGTTTGATACAAAACACCTGATGAAAGCCGGAGGGCAAAACTGCCGAAACGGTGTGACTATAACAACCACGATGAGAAAGTCAGTTCGACAATCTCAATAAATACTTTTGCTAATACACTTTTTTGTTAATTATACTAATGTGTTTTTCTTGGTTTTTACCAGCCTATAAAGCTACTATACTGGCAACGAGAATCCGAAACTTTCACCTATACTACACTAGCATGGATACCTGACGTTACCCAAGATTGAATGAGGATCAACGAATGTTCCACTCTCTCATACTTTTATTGTCATTGAAATCAGTGAAATGGCTCATTCGTTAATCAAATCGATTGATTGCCTGCTCTAATTAAAATCACCGTGGTGCACAGGAGGAAGCTCATGTGCCTCCTCGCAATGACTTAGTCTATGATATATCGTAGTCTATGATATATCGTAGTCTACATTGTACTGTAGAGAACATTCATTTCGAACGAGCCCCTGTTTTATCAAAGAACATACTGCTGATTTTATACGCTAGATCCTTCTGCTTGTGCAGTGATAAAAATTCTCAAATTCACTTGTAATGTTAGGCTGTATAAAAGAGTTAACTTTAATAAAGGTAAAAAGATTGTTCTGACTTTAATGGGATTTTTCGAATGTCGATTTTCGATACTTATCGGATACATACATATATATATATATATACATATCCAGACACATAAAGTACATTTCTGTGAATTTTCCAAAAAGATCTGTTCAGCCGTTTTGGAGTCTATAGGGAACGAACTCACGCGCGCGCACACAGAGAAAGTTCCTTTTATATAATAGTAGAGATAGAGATTCAACTCAACACAGAGAACCGGTATTCATCAACCATAAGTTCTTCAGAAATGTCTGATTTCTTGCCTGCTTCCTTTCTTCCGGCTCGCTTGTTTGGTAAGTTGTAATACATCTTCGGATTCCAATAGCTTCCTTCCAAGAAATGCAACTCTCATTCTTGCTTACTGTTCCACGCTTTTTTTTTTCTTTTTTTTTTTCAGTTTTAAGAATTCGTCACAGCATAAATTTTGAGTACACTCGTTTCTAAAACGATTTAGAATATTTTATTTTTTTATTATTATTATACGTTAGACTAGGCGCGGCCAGAACGAAAGGAGGAAGTAAGTATCTACCAAAAATCAAGTAATTATCCAATCAATACGAAATTTTCATCGATTATTAATAGAAGAATGTACTTTATAATGGTGTATTTTTTTTCATAATTGATATTTATTTATTTATATATATATATATATATATATATATATATATATATATATATATATATATATATATATATATTTGCATACAAAGCCCCCTTCTGTATTTGTGGGTACGAATATGTTAAAAATAATTAGCCGAAACTGAGCAAAAAATATTGAATTGTGGGGAAGGGGAAGATTGCAGATAAACAGCAAAAAAAAAAAAACAACTGTGCACGTACAAGTTTTTAACTTGAAATTATTTGGTTATCTTTTTTTTTTAAATATTTTAATGTTTTTTTTTTACATGGTGCTCACCACTTATCAAGGCCCGGAAGCCACTCGGGGATAAGGGTTATTGTGTGTACAATAATCAATGGGATAATATCGTAGTAATAGTTGGTATTGGAGATTTGATAACGTGTCTTACTTAAGGGGGGGGGGGGCGATTAATCATGAATTTGTTTATGTTGGACTTGAAGACATTCAAGTTGTAGTCAGGTGGGAAACAGGCAAATGGAAGAGTATTCGACAGGCGTGCCCTTCTCAGAAAGAAGCTTTGTTCATGGAATCTACGTTTTGATTTAGGCACAGATAAAGAGTGGGGGAAATTACTGACAATGGTTTTAGCTAGACGGGTGTTTATTGTGAAAGATTGGCGAGGGGGGGACCAGAGATTGGAGCTCGAACGAGCACTTGCCATGGAAATAACGATAAAACAAAAACAGGCTCGCAACGTCTCTTCTGTGGGAGAGAGGTTGCAGGGAAGAGAAAAGGGCATCCCCCACTAAGCCACAAAGTCTATTTTGTACTCTGTCAAGGCAGGATAGGCTGTTTTTAGAAGCTCCAGCCCAGATGTAGCAACAGTATTCCATCTTTGGACGTACTTGGCTTTTATACAGATATAGAATTGCATCAGTAGTAAGATATCTTCTGGAGCGGTAAAAGGATCCCACCATTTTTCCAGCGGCCCGGGCAACAGACTTGATATACTTGTTCCATTTCAGATCAAGAGTAAAGGTCAAACCCAGGAGCTTGTCAAAGCATGAAGCCTCCCCAAGACGAGAGCCATCCATTTCAATTAATGCTAGATTGGAATCAGAGCGTTGATGATGTAAAGATAGGAGCTTGGTTTTAGATTTTAGATACATTAAAAGTAACCAGCCACCTCTTTCCCCACTGTACCATGCGCTCAAGATTAAAGGAGAGAGAATCAGAGAGAACTTTGTCATTTACGGTCTTTGATGTGTTGCTATAGACGGTCGTGTCATCAGCATAGATGTCAACAAATGATTTAAGTATATGTTTTGAGAGATCATTGATGTCGATCAGAAAGAGAGTTGGGCCCAGGATGGAACCTTGAGGGAATCCAGCATTAATACTGTGGGCCTCTGATTGCTGCCCATCAACCACTACTTTTATGAGCCTATCAGAGAGAAATGATTTAATTATTGAAAAAACATTTCCAGTCATACCGTAGCTGGAAATCTTGTGAAGTAGGCCCTTATGCCATAACTTATGAACGTCTTTGATATGTCAAGAGCAATTGCCCTAGAAATGAAGCCTTTGACAAGAGATTCACTAATCCTATGAGATATAACTGTTAGCACATCAGCTGTAGATCTAGCAGAACGGAAACCATATTTTATGTCACTAAGGAGGTTATTTCTGCTGTAGTGGTTGACTACTTGTTATTTAATATGGATTCCAGTAACTTACTCATGACACACAAGAGACTTATTGGTCTGTACTGAGAGGGAGATGACTTATCACCTGAATTCTTAAATACAGGGCATACTGGTGAGGTTTTCCAGGATGTTGGAAAGCACTTCTCCTTAAGGCAATGCTTAAACAGTTTTGTAAGTATGGGGGCAAGTTCTGGTCGAAGCTTTTTCAACACTATAATTGGAATGCCGTCTGGGCCAGTTGCTTTACTGGAATCAATGTTCTTGATTAACTTGGCGACCTCACGCACAGATATGTATATGTTGCATAGTGTGTTATCTGTTGTAGGAGGAAACACGGTGAGTTGATGGCCTTCGTCGCAAAGGGTAGAGTTAGCTGCAAAGTTCTTGGCAAATAGTTTGGCCTTGTCTTATGCTGATGAGATGACCTCAGGTCCATTGATGATGGTTGGGATAGAACGCACGCTTCTGTTCAGGATCCTGTTTGCTATTTGCCAAAACTGGTGGGAACCAAGTCGCTGCTCAGCTACTTTGGATTTAACGGACTGAGCATATAGCTCTCTTACATTTTTTATTACTCTTTTGCAGTGGTTGTTGGCAGTCCTAAAAGCAGCTTTCATCTCAGTACATCTATTACGTTGGTAGCTATGGAAAAAGTGATTTCTGTGCGCAATGGCAACACCACATTCTAGGGAGAACCATGGCTGACTGTTAGGTTTTTGTTGGAATTTTTTAGATGGTATGAATCGATCTACGCCTACAATTAACCATTCGGTCAGGTCTGATACTATAGAGGACACATCCTTTTTAAACATGGAATGTAGAAGTAGATCAGATATGAATGTACGGAAGCTATCCCAGTGAATGGTGGGGTTTGGGAAAATTTTTAATTTAAAATTCTATTAAAAACAGTAGAAATTTTTTTATATAATTCTGCTTTTCCTTTGATAAAATTCATGATTTCTGGAAGAAATCTGTTCAAGAATAATGGATTTTAATAAATTTTAATTCGTTTAAAAAAAATTTAGTTTTTCTTTCACTTTTTGGCCGTGTCTACTTTAGACAATGCCAAAAATTCTCTTCTGCACAAATAAACACCGAGCAAGAAAAACATTAAATTTTAGTATTATTTAAAAATATATATCCGGTTATATGATATTCATATATGCCGATTTTATTCATCATAACTTTAGAATAGCTATATTTGATCTCAATAATCAACAACTGAGCTGATTTAATACCTACAGAAATTGGTATATTTAAATGTCTCTATTTACTATAAGTGAGATATTCTATTGTAGAAGTACAGCCTTGTGGAACTCTCATCCTTGCTTACTGTTGTCTGCCTTGTATTTTTGTTTTTTGTTGTTTTTTTAGTTTCAAGAATTCATCACGAAATATTTTGCGTATAATCGTTTCTAAAACGATTTAGAATATTTTATTTTGTATTATACTTTAGACGATGCCTAAAACGTCTCTTCTGCACAAATAGACAAAGTGCCTTTCATATGATATATAAGTAAAGATTATCTTAATCGTTTTATTCGATGCTGCGTGCTAATCTCTTGTTATTACTAGACTATAAACTAAGAATTTAATCATACTGTAATCGGAACTAACCTAAATATATTATCTTATTTTTGCAATCTTCACGGACGGATAACACAACTCATTAACTAATCTACTCAAATTACGTTTAAATTAAAAGCCATTTAATTAAAATAAAATACGCAATCAGAAGAAAGAGAAAATCGTATCAGGTTAGATGGACATGTGGCAACGAGGGATTTTTTAAGTGTCGAGACGAGATAGTAACGGCAATAAATGTTTTTGTTAAAAAAAAAAATCTCGACCCGGATTTTTCTTTTTTTTTTTATTATGTTATATTTTTTGTTTTGTTTTGTTTTGTTTCTGCCATGCAGGAATTCGTTTTGTTCAAATATTCCCGACTTTCTTTTTAGTAACATGTTATTACATTAGGAACCGATTGAAAGCTGTCTATAGACTCCTGTGAACGTGATTTCATATTTCTGACAGAACTGGAGCTTGACACGCCAAAACCACAAACCGTGCTATTAACGTTCGTGCCACCTTTCAATGGCCCTTTTGTGTAGGCATCTCAACTATGTCTTTCCTTGTCTTTGTTAGGTTTTTTTTTTTTTCGTTGCAATGGAAAGGTTAAAAAGAGATAATTATAATGAAACAGGACCATTGATAACGATGAAAAAATGGATTAAGGCATGCTAATCAAAATCCTAGCATAATCCTCTTTTATAAAAACCAAACTCACTTCTTAAAGAAAGACGCGAACAATGAATCAAAATACTCTTGTTCATAAATCTTGCAAGAAAAATGGCTTTCCTTTTATACGGTAATCATTCTGATTTCGATTTACAAAAAAAAATAAAACAATTCCATGACGTTTTCGTTTAATTACCTTTTGTTGGGAGGCAGACATGGTGCTACAAAGGGGATCAAAATTATAACATACGTGTTCTAAAAATAAGAATTATTAGACTAGAACATGAAAATATTGAAATAAGACAATAATCATCCCCCATCACCTGAAAACTATTCATATTTTTTATTGTTGTTTACGTGTCTCCCCACGAGGGTAGAGTTATACATGAGGTCGGTTTTTAATGTGGCAGGAAACTTGCTCCCCAAAAAAGGGCACTTTGGTCAGTAACAAAAATAAAAAGTCTATCAGTCATGAAGGATCTCTCCTCCTCTAACCGAGACCAAAAATGTGTAGTGCAGCATCTGGAGAACAGATACTACACTTTCTGTTATATATATTTTTTGTACTCATGCACTTATTGATCCGTGCTGAAATAATTACGTTATTATTTTGAAAGCCATCCTTAACATGGGGACCTAGCAATTTAATAAAAACAGACATCGTAAAACTTTAATTAAATGTGAATATACTATTTAAAAAGATAGCATGGATCAATAAGTTCACTAGCACCATTTTTTTTTTATTTACTTTGAAAAGTTTACAACAAAACAGTAATAAAACAAAAAAATTAGGCACAAGGCGACTTACAAATTGGGAAGGGGTGTCTATGGTCATCATCGTCATTATATATTCGCTAGTCTATGATTGATCCTAGCTAAAGTTCACATTCACCACAATACCTCAAGCACATCGAAGATCGGTCCTTGTTATGACCTTAAACTATATCTGTTGTTCTTGGCCTTCGGGCTAAGATCAAAGTGTAGTACCGGTCCGTATTCTTGGTGTCTGGTTTGGACCGAGACTTCAGCTGGAAAAGAATTGGTCAGAATTATATGGCAAGGTCAAATCGTCGGTGAAGACTTGGATTGGAAGGAAATAGTCCTTTAAGGGTCGGGCAGAGGCGTGTGCTACATACGTCTTTCCGCTCATCCTTTACCGATTGTCTGTACATCCTCTCCCTGCAGAACGACTAACCCGCTTGCAAAGGCGCCTCGATTCACTATTGTGGAATGATGGTAAGCATTATGTCTGCAGAGAGGTCTTTGTCCAGAGTCCGAGTGAGGGAGGCCTGGGTCAGCCCAGTCTCTTGTGTCATAGAAACGTCGAGAGATTGCCTTTCCTGGGTCGTTCGCTTGAAGACGCTCCTTGGGTCCCTGTGGTTGAGAACTCGTTTCCCAATCTCAAACCCAACCCCTCGGTAGAAGGTCGTCGTAGACCGAGGGGGGAGTCAAAGTTCTTCTCCGAATGCCGGACTGCTCTTAGAGCTTTGCCGGGGACCAGTGTCCTCGATCAGCCAAGAAAGAAACTATATCGGGAGCTAGTGGAGGGGACCGCGAAGGATCCACTTTGTAGGCGGATGGGATGGTCGATGGAGGTTGTCCGCTCTCATTGGAGTTGGGCGCCGGGACGGGAGATTCTGAACAACTCGGAATTTTCCCTCACCTGGCGACTGGTCCATAACGCGCTGCCCCTTCTCAATGAACTCTGCCGGTATAAAGAACATACGAGGGGCTTCTGTCCGCGCTGTGATGAACGCGAGCCTGAAACGATCGGGCACGCGTTTTTTAGTTGCAGCCGGATCCAGCCCTTATTGGAGTACGTCGAGGGGGTAACGGCTCGCATCAATGCCGAATGTCCGCTCGATCTCAATGAAGGTTATTTTGTGTACAACATGGAGCCGCCGTTCCCCAGGGAGGAAAGAATGGTTGTCCTGGCGATCCTGGTAGTAGCGCGCATGGTGATTTGGATCACGCGCCTCAAGTTGGTCCGCGAAGGGATATCTGTTCCGGATCGGGATCTGATTGTTTACTTTAAACATTTGCTTAAAGTAAAGATCAGATGCGATTGGAGGAGGTTGCCTAGAGTGGAATTTGACAAGAGGTGGGTGCACAGCACTAGTTTGTGCATCCGTCGAGGAGCTAAGTTTCAATACGTGTTCCCTCCTTAAGCATGGCACAGGCGGTGCTGGGGCCTTCGGAACCCATCCCGCTTAGGTTCTAGCTAAGAAAAACTTAAGAAGACTCTTGACTGGTGGTATAAATGAGATCCTGTTCCTGATTTTATTTTTTGGTACTAGAGAACCTCTGAGTCTGCCCATCCCCTTTGTGCCACATCCTTGCTTTTTCAACATCCCCGGTCACTCCCCTACTCAGAGGTCACCTTCCCACCCCCCTCCACCCGTTGCTTTGTCTTCTCCCACTGCCATTAAGATATTTTCCCCAATCCCCATTAGGGATCGCCCTGCTTGTTTTCGGTTCCCCGGAAAACAGTGGGGGGTCTAGTCACCTAGATTAGTACAGGGGGGTCTCACTAATAACCCAGTAGGATTTATTTTTTGTTTTTGATGTGAACACTTTTAATTAGTTTTCCCCTCTCCACGAGCAATCCTTTTCTTAATTCAAAAACTTTTTTATTTACCAATGAAATTGAACTTTACTTTTTCACACATGCACACACACACACACAAAATTAATAAAAAAAAACAAATTTTTTAAAAATGCATACACAAACACACAGACAACTGTTTTTAAATTGTATAGATGGTTTTGATTCTTAAACGCTGGGGATTTATTAGTTAGTTTAAGATCCATAGAGTGAATGAAGTATTTTGGTAAATGTTGCCAGTCAAAAGTAAGACTCCAAAGTCTACATTTATTACTTTTTAATCACTTTAGTCACAAAGACCCTGAACCCTTCCCCTCCCCAATTTCTTGTAGGGCCTTGTGCCTAATTTTGTTGTTTGAAAATCTTTTGTTTTTTTTACTTAATTGTATTTACAAAATTTTAAAAGCAATAAAATATATAAACAAGATCAAAGTGTAGTATCTGCCGGAACAGATACTGCAAGCAAAGACCATATGTGGGGGCGACCCCGCATATAAGAACTTGGTCAATGTAGGGGCAACCCTTCATACCAATTGTCACTATACAGCTCCCGTACTCCCCGGGGAGTTGGTCCCACTTTCCCCTTCACTCCTCACATTAAAAATCGGCCTTGTGCCTAATTTGCTCAGTGGGGGAGCAAATAAATACCTCAAAGTGTAGTATCTGTTCCGGCAGATACTGCAAGCAAAGACCATATGTGGGGGAAACCCCACATATAAGACCTTGGTCAAGGTAGGGGCAACCCTTCATACCAATTGTCACTATACAGCTCCCCTACTCCCCGGGGAGTTGGTCCCCATTTCCCCTTCACTCCTCACATTAAAAATTGGTGTTGTGCCTAATTTGCTCGGTGGGGGAGCAAATAAACACCCTGTTCTGCAGATGCTGAAATGGAGAGGGATGGGGGCCTCTATACTGGGACAATCATTATTTTTGGTCCCAACCAGAGTGCCCCTTTTTTGCCTTCTTTTAGGGGAGCTGGTTTTTACCTCACATTAAAAACAGCCTTGTGCCTAATTTGCTTTGGTGGGGAAGCAAATAAATACATTAAACTATATACGATAGTGAGACCCCAGCTTGCGGGCTTTGGGGAGTGTGGAGCCACCTTTTAATTGCCATTGCTCCCAGGTCCAATCTGACTCGGACTGGTAGTACCTGTTAGGGTTCCAACTATGGGTCAAATAGAAATCGACTTAAAAAAAAATCAAATATACTCTATTAAAAAATTGTTCTTCAAAATCACTAGATTCAGCATTAAATAACCTGGAAAGGGTTGATGTGTTGTAAAACAAAAACAACCAACAAACCAACATTCTCAAATCATATTGTGTGTGTGTGTGTGTGTGTGTGTGTGTGTGTGTGTGTGTGTGTGTGTGTGTGTGTGTGTGTGTGTGTGTGTGTGTGTGTGTGTGTGTTTTAAATAAACAATAAAACAAATTTGTAAACATGAAATTTCATAAAAAGGCGTTTGTTTAATTTTATTTCATTGGTAAACTTTGATCCTGGCCTGAAGACCAAGAACAACTATTCTTATTTTTTATTCACTTTCAACAATACATATTGCCACTGAAGTGTAAGAGGCTGCCTGAAATGTGGATTGCAGTTATCTTTTATCTTTTTATTTCACATTTGGTAACTATTGCAGTGCTGAAGAAATATTTTCCAGGAATCTATTCACAAATGTGAGCCTCACAACCTGCTCTCGTCCTGCTCAACCAGGCCATTATATCTCCTCCACTGAAAGTTTTTAGCTTACTTTCAATATCCTCTCTATTACTGTCGTCTGCAAATCAGTAGTTGGCCGAAATAGCTTGTAAATTAAAGCAATTAAGTGTTAATTGTCCTGTTCTTGGTTCTAATGTCAATAAATTCAACACCACCACTCGTTTAATTCAACAGCAACGTTCGACACTCTGCTGTCTAAATTCTCAACTCCAAAATGCGACTCACTGCTCACAAGACTTGCTTCTTCAACGCCCAAATCTAAACCTTTGAGTCTCTCAAAACTCGGACTTTTTTTCACCTTAGTCAGTACGGCGACCTTATTTTTACTAGAGAGCACAAATGTTACACTTAACTTTAAGGCAAATTCATCAATCATTTCTCTCAGAATCCTTAAACGTCATAGTATAATGAATTCTGCTGATCAGTTTGTTCGAATCCTTTGTTCATCAGTTATTATAGAATCTACCCAACCATGAACAGTAACTGAATCAGTTCGGATCTCAATTTCTTTCAGACACCATTTCAATGCCAGGTTCACACTTTTCATCGCTGCTTCCAACTCAACGACTTTGATGTAATTACAATCACATTGCTTTGTTAGCCATGCTGCATCCTCAACTATCATACCACCAACTTCAACACATACGCCAGTGGCCATGTTACTTACATCACACTATACAATGCATTTTTCTTATTTGGAAACATGCCGCCTCCTTCGAACTAGGTCTCTTTGTAGAGCCTCTTCCATAACTCCTCATAACACACCAACCGTCTCGCTATCCACCATATCTCCCCAACCAGTCCCATCTGCTTTTCTTTTCAAATAGCTGTTAGTGGTCCAAAGCCATCCAGATATTGGGTAGTGGACCACCAGTTTTCCACAGGTAAAAAAAGTTAATGCCTATCATGGATCTCTGGCATGTCATTTTCCCTCATAAATATCAATTTTCCTTAGCTGTCTGTATTGAACCGAAAACCCGACACTGTTTCTCCCTTCAAGGACTCTAGTGGTTTTGCTGCTAGTCCAAACTTGTCGAGTTGAGACACAAATTTCGCTTCTGGCACTACTGTTTCATTTACCAAAATGTCGTCTAAAGACGAATCTGTATATTTCCTGGTGAGATCCTTTTTATTAAGAACAGTTTTCAAAATTTTTGCCATGATTTTTGGGGTAACATTTAACCCAAACCCCAATCTAGTCAGACAATGGCTCTTTCTTTCATACCGGGCGAATTGGAACTTCCATAAATGTCTTGCAACATGAATTTGTAAATATGCGGACTTTTAATTTACGATCTTTGTTGCCTTTGTCATCTGTCTCCACTTCCTCATAATTTCTCCGCCGTCATCAATTGCGTCTCTTCCAGAATGACAGGCAATATATAACGCGATTAGCCAGTCACTCAGGTATGACCGACACACGTGTTATAATAAATGTCTTAGAAGTGGTCTCATGAAGATGTGAAGATGACCAGTCATTAGGGTCTGTAAGAAGAAAAACATATCTGAAATATTGGATGTGGGTGTGTGGCTCCTTCTTCTCCATGGAAATGTCTTGAACCCTGGTGGCATTTGGGTTGGAATCTTCCTTTTCCTCATGGCCTCCTCGTTCTTCAATGAAGGCATTTATGGCAGACACAAAAAACGACACGCGACACAATTGTAATATATATTGTACAATCTTAACTATTTATTTCACAAAAAATATATTATAATACAATATACACATAATAATTAATTTTTACAATTAAACCTAGGCTCGTCAATAGGCTCTTCAAACCTAACTAACCTACCCTAACTAGTGTTGAGGGAGAGGGAGGTGCTCCCCACCTCATTTACGGAGAGACAGAAATATGTGTGCTTACCTCATGACGGTCTGTGCAGAAAGAGGGCGATCTAGAAAGGGAATTCTGGGAATGCATTTCTTTGTATCTCTACGCTCATAGCCAAATCACCACTCGGCCATGCTGTAGAGTGTGTTAGAAACCATGGCACTGAGATATAGTGACACAAATATACTTAGTTCTCGATAATTGAGAACTGATCTGACTTTGTTCTTTGTGGGTTGTATCACTGCCCTTATGGGAAGGACTCTTTACATCTTGATCCCAAGGTACTAGGATTCCTTCTGCAAGCTAACGTTTAACTTCATTATTGAAGTCAACCTTCTCTTCTTTAATAAGCTTTGTATAATAATGATCAATATTGTTCTTTAATGTTGGAGGTTCTGAAGTCAACTTTCATTCAACAGTCCATCACATTCCATCAAATTTTGCACTGAAGTCCTTGCACACTACCTCACATTGGAATTTTTTTTTTTTTCTCTTGCTTAGGTGTACGCTTGTAGCACAATCTCCTCCCCTAATCTTCAGGTTACCATTTTCATAGATAATAACTCCTCCAAGTTGGCGGATAATATCAATCCTGACTATGATAACGACACAGTCAATCATTTTTTCTGGCACAATTTCCTCGGTCCTTAGTAGTCATCCACTTATTTTCAATATTATAGTACTAATTTCTTCTGTCCATCTACTGCTCTTATGGTACTTGTGCTCCTGCACTTACTTGAAAGATCTGATTGAATAACTGTGGCAGTTCAGCCAGTATCGATGAGGACACTCACTCGCATATCATTTACTAATATGTTCGTAATGTTGGTAGTGATGCATTTTGTGATCTCATATTTCTGACAGAACTGGAGCTTGACACGCCAAAACCACGAACCATGCTATTAACGTTCGTGCCACCTTTCAATGGCCCCTTTGTGTAGGCATCTCAACTATGTCTTTCCTTGTCTTTGTTAGGTTTTTTTTTTTTTCGTTGCAATGGAAAGGTTAAAAAGAGATAATTATAATGAAACAGGGCCATTGATAACGATGAAAAAATGGATTAAGGCATGCTAATCAAAATCCTAGCATAATCCTCTTTTATAAAAACCAAACTCACTTCTAAAGAAAGGCGCGAACAATGAATCAAAATACTCTTATTCATAAATCTTACAAGAAAAATGTATTTCCGTTTATACGGTAATCATTCTGATTTCTATTTAAAAAAAAAAAAAAACTAAAACAAATCCATGACGTTTTCGTTAATTACCTTTGTTGGGAGGCAGACATGGTGCTACAAAGTGGATCAAAATTATAACATACATGTTCTAAAAATAGAACATGAAAATATTGAAATAAAAAAATAATCGTCCCCCATCACCTGAAAACTATTAATATTTTTTATTGTTTTTTACTTGTCTCCCCATGAGGGTAGAGTTATACATGAGGTCGGTTTTTAATGTGGCAGGAAACTAGCTCCCCAAAAAAGGGCATTCTGGTCAGTAACAAAAATAAAAAGTGTATTTTTTTTTTACACGGTGGTCACCACTTATCAAGGCCCGGAAGCCACTCAGGGATAAGGGTTATTGCAAGTACAGTACGTTAGTGTGGAGATTTGATGAAGTGTTTACTTAAGGGGGCGGTTCATTAGGAATTTGTTAACGTTGGACTGTAAGACATCCAAGTTGTAGTCAGGTGGGAAGCAGGCAGACGGAACAGAGTTCCACAGGCGTGCAATTCTAAGAAAGAAGCTTTGTTCATGGAATCTACGTTTTGATTTAGGCACAGATAAAGAGTGAGGGAAATTTTTCATAGTGGATTAAGCTAGGGTGTTTTTCATGAAAGATTGGCGAGGCGGGACCAGTGATTGGAGTTCAGACGAGCACTTGCCATGGAAATAACGATAAAACAAAGATAGGCTCTCAACGTCTCTTCTGTGGGAGAGAGGTTGCAGGGTAGAGAAAAGGGCATCCCCCACTAAGCCACGAAGTCTATTTTGTACTCTGTCAAGGCAGGATAGGCTGTTTTTAGCAGCTCCTGCCCAGATATGGCAGCAGTATTCCATCCTTGGACGTACTTGGCTTTTATATAGATAGAGAATTGCATTGGTAGTAAGATATCTTTTGAAGCGGTAGAAGGATCCCACCATCTTTCCAGCGACCTTGGCAACAGACTTGATATATGTGTTCCATTTCAGATCAGGAGTAAAGGACAAACCCAGAAGCTTGTCAAAACATGGGGCTTCTCCTAGACGAGAGCCATCCATTTCCATTGATGCCAGATGGGGATCAGACCGTTGATGATGTAAAGATAGTAGTTTGGTTTTAGATGCATTAAAGGTAACCAGCCACGTCTTCCCCCACTGAACCATGCGCTCGAGATCAGAGGAGAGATAATCAGAGAGAACTGTGTCATTTACAGCCTTTGATGCATTGCCATAGATGGTCGTGTCATCAGCATAGATGTCAACGAATGATTTACCTATGTGTTTAGGGAGGTCATTGATGTAGATCAGGAAGAGAGTTGGGCCCAGGATTGACCCTTGAGGGACTCCAGCATTAAAATACTGCAGGCCTCTGATTTTTGTCCATCGACCACTACTCTTATGAGCCTATCAGAGAGAAATGATTTAATAATTGAGAAAACATTTCCAGTTATACCGTAGCTGGAAATCTTGTGAGATAGGTCCTTGTGCCATACCTTGTCGAAGGCCTTTGATATGTCAAGAGCAATTGCCCTAAAAAGGAAGCCTTTTTCAAGAGATTCACTAATCCTATGAGATATAACCATTAGCACATCTGCGGTAGATCTTGCAGAACGGAAACCATATTGCGTGTCACTAAGAAGATTGTTTCAGCTGAGGTGGTTTACTATTTCTCTATTTAATATGGATTCCAGCAACTTACTCATAACACACAGGAGACTTATTGGTATGTACTGAGAGGGAGATGACTTATCACCTGAATTCTTAAATACAGAGCATACTGATGAGGTTTTCCACGGAGTCGGAAAGCACTGGTCCTTAAGGCAATGCTTAAACAGTTTCGTAAGTATGGGAGCATGTTCTGGTTGAAGCTTTTTTAACACTATAATTGGGATGCCGTCAGGGCCAGTTGCTTTATTGGACCTCATGCACAGATATTTGTATGTTACCTAGCGTGTCATGAAGGATTTCTCCTCCACTAACCGAGACCGAAAATGTGTAGTGCAGCATCTGGAGAACAGATACTACACTTTCAGTTATATATATTTTTTGTACTCATGCACTTATTGATCCGTGCTGAAATAATTACGTTATTATTTTGAAAGCCATCCTTAACATGGGGACCTAGCAATTTAATAAAAACAAACATCGTAAAACTTTAATTAAATTTGAATATACTATTAAAAAGATACCATGGATCAATAAGTTCACTAGCACCATTTTTTTTTTTATTTACTTTGAAAAGTTTACAACAAAACAGAAATAAAACAAAAAAAATTTGGCACAGGGCGACTTACAAATTGGGAAGGGGGTGTCTATGGTCATCATCGTCATTGTATATTCGCTAGTCTATGATTGATCCTAGCTAAAGTTCACATTCACCACAATATCTCAAGCACATCGAGGATCGGTCCTGGTTATGACCTTAAACTATATCTGTTGTTCTTGGCCTTCGGGCCGGAATCAAAGTGTAGTGTCTGTTCTGCAGATGCGGCACTTGAAATAGTTTGTACCAGTCAATGGAGCGGGAGCCTCTATACTGGGACAATCATTATTTTTGGTAACCAGAGTGCCCCTTTTTTGCCTACTTTTAGGGGAGCTGGTTTTTACCCCACATTAAAAACAGCCTTGTGCCTAATTTGCTTTGGTGGGGAAGCAAATAAATACATTAAACTATGTACGATGGTGAGGCCCCAGCTTGCGGGCTTTGGGGAATGTGGAGCCACCTTTTAATTGCCATTGCTCCCAGGTCCACTCTGACTCGAACTGGTAGTACCTGTTAGGGTCCCAACTATGGGTCAAATAGAAACTGACTTAAAAAAAAACAAATATATTCTATTAAAAAATTGTTCTTCAAAATCACTAGATTCGGCATTAAATAAACTGGAAAGGGTTGATATGACGTAAAACAAAAACAACCAACCAACATCAAGGATCGTCCTACCTAAGATTCTCAAATCATATTGTGTGTGTGTATGTGTGTTTTAAATAAACAATAAAATAAATTTGTAAACATGAAATTTCATAAAAAGTCGTTTGTTTAATTTTATTTCATTGGTAAACTTTGATCCCAGCCTGAAGATCAAGAACAACTATTCTTATTTTTTATTCACTTTCAACAATACAGGCCCTGTCGGTGGGGCATTAGAACACGCCGACTGCCCCCCTGCAGAGGGTAAAAGTCCCTCAATGGGGGTCCTGGATATGACCTTAAACTATATCCAGTGGTGAGGGCCCCAGCTTGTGGGCTTTGGGGAGTGTGGAGCCACCCTTTAATTACCATTGCACTCTGACCCAGAGTGGTAGTACCTGTTAGGGTTCCAACTATGGGTTAAATAGAAACCGACGTGAAAACAACAAATATATTCTATTAAAAAAAATTTCTTAAAAAACTTTGGATTCGGCATCAAATAACCCGAAAAGGGTTGATATGCCGTAAAACAAAAACAATCAACCAACCAATCAACAATACATATTGCCACTGAAGTGAAAGAGGCTGCCTGGAATGTGGATTGCAGTTATCTTTTATCTTTTTATTTTTGTACTGATGAGTTACCGTTTAAAAAGACCCGTGAGAGTAAAACAGATTATTGGTTGAATGATGATCGCAGTCAGCGAGTGGAGCAACTCTTTCACATTTGGGAATTGTTGTAGTGCTAAAGAAATATTTTCCAGGAATCCATTCACAAATGTGAGCCTCACAACCTGCTCAACCAGGCCATTAGATCTCCTTCTCCAATGAAAGTTTTTAGCTTACTTTCAATATCCCCTCTATTACTGTCGTCTGCAAATCAGTAGTTGGCCGAAATAGCTTGTAAATTAAAGCAATTAAGCGTTACTTGCCCTGTTCTTGGTTCTAATGTCAATAAATTCAACTCCACCACTCGTTTAATTCAACAGCAACGTTCGACACTCTGCTGTCTAAATTCTCAACTTCAAAATGCGACTCACTGCTCACAAGACTTGCTTCTTCAACGCCCAAATCTAAACTTTCGAGTCTCTCAAAACTCGGACTTTTTTTCACCATAGTCAGTACGGCGACCTTATTTTTACTAGAGAGCACAAATGTTACACTTAACTTTAAGGCAAATTCATCAATCATTTCTCTCAGAATCCTTAAACGTCGTAGTATAATGAATTCTGCTGATCAGTTTGTTCAAATCCTTTGCTCATCAGTTATTATAGAATTAACCCAACCATGAACAGTAACTGAATCAGTTCGGAACTCAATTTCTTTCAGACACCATTTCAATCCCAGGTTCACACTTTTTATCGCTGCTTCCAACTCAACGACTTTGATGTAATTACAATCACATTGCTTTGTTAGCCATGCTGCATCCTCAACTATCATACCACCAACTTCAACACATACGCCAGTGGCCATGTTACTTACATCACACTATACAATGCATTTTTCTTATTTGGAAACATGCCACCTCCTTCGAACTGGGTCTCTTTGTAGAGCCTCTTCCACAACTCCTCATAACACACCAACCGTCTCGCTATCCACCATATCTTCCCAACCAGTCCCATCTGCTTTTCTTTTCAAATAGCTGCTAGTGATCCAAAAAAAAGGAAAATGTTAAGGTGAAAACAAAATAAAAATTTACCCACAAAATTATTGGAAAATTAGCCAGGCTCAATTTTTCACCCGAAAATATATGCGTTAATACAGAAGATTGAGCAATTTGAATATATTTGACAGAAAGATTCATGAGTACGGCAAGAAAAAGTCAATTACATCACCTTAAACGTTGTGAGAATAACAATCAAGATGAAAACATTAGTCTGAATAATCTAAATAATACGAATTATTAATCGTTATCTAAAAAATTCAGAAACGTTATTTGTATATACAAGGGGCATTCCAAAAATAATGCCTCCTATTTTTATATTCCACCCAGAATAGACCAGAGATGATTACAAACTGCATTGTTATGATGACTAAACTTATGCATTCATGACCTGAAAGTTTCACTTCTCTGTTGCAGATATTGATAATGTAAGACTCTAAAAAAGCAACTTCTATCATGGACGTGTGTCAGAAGCAGAAATGCGTCATTGAATTCCTCCATGCAGAAAAAAAAAATGAGCCGATCAACATTCACCGGCGCCTGTTGAACATTTACAAAACCGATGCAGTTGATGTCGACACAGTTAGGAGATGGGTTCGTTGATTTCAGAGTGGTGGCAGAGATGTTAGTGATGAAGAACGCTTGAGATTTTTACAACCTTGACATCATTCATCGCAGGCACAGATTCACTCAGAATAGTGGTGATTATGTAGAAAAATAAATTCTGAAACACAAAAGGTCGCTCATTTTAATGGTACCACTCCCGTCTTCATAGCTTTTCAACATTTTATTTTTTGCATTTAAAAAATTGAAGGCCTTACTTTTGGAACGACTCTCGTACGTTGGTTTTCTTTTATAGTTATCCTGGCGCCATAAAGTGTTTCAAGTTTTTCAGTTTTATGCACCTTCGGCCATGTTACCTAGATTGGATTAACGAAACACAAACTCTCATCTCAATGGCTGCAGCTATAATTCTATTAGATGTGTGTAATATTCGCTCGTTGGTGGTTTTCGTTTATCACGGTTTGATCGTTATACAATTATCAGCCAATGAAATGATCTGCTTGGATTCACTTACAATATGACTCTATGGGGAAAAAGGGCTTCCGGTTCTGATGTTGTGGTAGTTTTTTTTTTTTTTGCTAGTTTTCATTTTATTTTAACAGCTATGAGGATTATTGCGAGAAGAAACCTAACAGTATTATACATTTAATGCTTTTGATATATGATCTGCCTTGCTTAAACCAGTTACATATTCACCATATAAGATAAAAGTGGTTTTATGGCATCATATCATTATTTGGTGTATAAGTCAAGTAGTTTTAGTAAATTATACAAAAATAAAAAAGAAAGAAAGAATGGAAACGAAAGAAGAAAGGAAAAGAAGAAAAAAAGGGATAAAAATAATAACTGTAGAGCGTTTTAATATATTTGCTTATCTATATATCTATAAAAGTGAAATTGTCTGTCTGTCTGTGTACATTTCACTACCAAACTACTCTGTCAATTTTCAGTCTACAGACTGGAGATTTGCCACAAGATGTATTGAAATATGGGAAACATTTTATAAATGGTTTCCATCCAGAAACTTGGTTGTCAAGGGGTCAAAGTTCAACGATTTGACATTTGAAAACTCTACCAAACTCTTTTGCCAATTTTGGGTCTAAACACTTTAAATTTTAGATGTAGGTTACTCGGACATAGATCAAACTCTTTAATTTGATTTGAGCCCAAAACAATAAATGTTAAGAGGTCAAAATTGGAGTCAAAGTTTTTAAAAAAAATTGACTTCTGCTGTCTCTACCAAATTTCTCAGCCAATTTTTGGTCTAAACATTTGAAATTTTACATAAAGTGTATTAAGACAAAGGGCAAGCTTTTTAGTCGTTTTTTTTTTGCCAAAAATTTGGCTGCCAAGGGGTCAAAGTTCGAAAGTGGTCTCTAGCAAACTATTCAGCCAATTTTGGGTCTAAACATTTGAAATTTTACATAAAAGGTATTCAGACATGCAGAAAGGTTTTTAATCAGTGCTTTGGCGAACATTTGGCTACCAAAAGGTCAAAGTTAAAAGAGTTGACCTGTGCATACTCTACCAAAATCCTCTGCCAATTTTGAGTCTAAACAATTAAAATTTTAGATGTAGGTTACCTGGACATGAGTCAATCTTTTTAATATATATATACATATGCACATAAAGTTATGAACAGTACATACGGCCCGAGCAAAGCCGAGCTGAACTGCTAGTATATCTATAAAAGGGAAAATGCGCATGTGTTTGTGTGTGTGAGGACAATTCTCAACCTATATACTCGACGAATTTTTGACTTAACCTACAGATTGAAATTTGGTATATATTCAGACATGTGGAAAACTATAAATTCGTTTCTATCCGGAAAAAAAGATGCAAAGGAGTCAAAATTTTAAAATTATTACTTGGGGGTCATCAGATTTTTATCTGTTTGTCAACTGTTTCACGATTGCACATGTGCAAATCATTCACATGACAGCTTCCTTATGCTAAAGATAAGTAGGTTTAAAAACATTTATTAAAGAGTGTGGCAAGCTGGTCTAATGGTTATCATACTTGATTCACTGTCTTTAGGTTTTGGTTTCAATCTCAGTCTGAGTATTTTTATTTATTTTTATTTTTTTTTACTTACAAGAATTAACAGTTTAGAACAAACATAATACTCGCGTACATATGTCTCAGTTTCTTTCCGTTTCTTTACTTCATTTTTTGAAAGGAATTATGTTACGTTTAATACCGGGCAACGTTGGGTATGTCTGCTAGTTAGAAATAGTTTTATAATAGTAGAATTATCACAAATAGACTCATAGGGAAGTGGCGAGTTAAATGAGTAACAATGTAGACGGGAAATAGGAGAGGGATGAAAGATGGATATGCTAACCATATAAGCTATTAGGTACTTCCTTCCCACCACTGGAAGATGTGACACAAGGTCGCAAAGTAAGGGAGAGTCAAGACAAGGCCCCTAATGGAGGAACAGTCAGGTTTATTAAAAATTGCCTAGGTAACCCCGCCAGCATTCTTCAGTAAGGGTGTTTCATTTCAGGCAACAAGCAATAAACTTACACCACCCAAAAGTTGGGAGGCAACTACATGGGAGGAAGGGCCTCCTAGAACTGCATAGGACGTCAGCAGTTACTCAATCAGTGAAAAGGACATTTCAATAATAGCCTACACTCTGTTGGCTTTGGTGCCAAGGTTAAAAAAAAAACATGGCTGCGCTGTCTCTCACCTTTTCTTAATGAAACCATGCGAGACAAAAAATATGAGGGTCGTTTCAAAAATAAGGCATCCTATTTTTTTACTCAAAAACTTAAACGTTGAAGAACTATGAAGACGGGAGTGGTATCATTAAAACAAGCGGCCTTTTGTGCTCCAGAATTTATTTTTCTACATAGTCGTCACCATTTTAAACACACTTTTGCCATCCTCTTTTGATGCCTTCGTCATAAAAGCCTGTAGCATGTTTTGTCACTCATATCTTTGTCACCACTATGAAATCGCCTAACCCATCTCCTTCTGTATTGGCATCAACTGCATTGGCTTCGCAAACGTTCAACAGGTACCAATGAATGTTGGTTGGTTCAATTTTTTCTGGACAGAGGAATTTAATGACACATCTCTGCTTCTGACGCACATACATGACTGGGTTTGCTTTCTTAGAGTCTCCTGTCGTCAATATCTGTAACAGAGAGGTGAAACTTTCAAGTCATGAAGACATAAGCTCAATCATCGTAGCAATGCTATTTGTAATCACCTCTGATCTACTGCAAGCGAAGTTTAAAAAATAGGAGGCATTACTTTCGGAACGCCCCTCGCATGTTGGTAATGTTCCTATATGTGTTATAGATTAGATAAATTTTCTGCTGAATGTTCCTATTTACTTGCCTCCCCACGAGGGCAAAGTTAGACACAAGGTCGGTTTTTGATGCGGGGAAAATCGAGAGTTTCCTAAAAAGGGGAACTCTGGATAGGAACGAAAATAAAAATTGTCTCAGTTATGAAGGATGTCTCCTCCACTGACCGAGTACAGAAAAGGTGAAGCGCAGCATCAAAACAGATACTACACTGTGATCTTGGCCAGGATAAATTATTTAAAAGAAAAGATTTATTTTCATAAAAATAAAAAATATATCACATCACTATTAATTTTCTTTATGTGCATAAGTAGTTTTTTTTTGTTTTTTTTACAAAGGAGTCACCACTTATCAAGGCCCAGAGGCCACTCGAGGATAAGGGTTACTGAGTGTACAGTAGTTAATGGGATAATTTCTTAGTAATCGTTAGCCGTGGAAATTTGGTAAATTAGATTATTTAAGCGACTGGTTCATCAAGAATTTGTTTATGTTGGACTTGAAGACAACTAAATTGTAGTCAGCTGGAAAACAAACAAGCGGAAGAGAGTTCCACAGGTGTGCAGTTCTAAGAAAGAAGCTTTGTTCATGGAATGTACGTTTTGGTTTAGGCACAGATAAAGAGTGGGGAAAATTATTGACACTGGTTTCAGCTAGACAGGCGTTTTTCGTGAAAGTTTGGTGAAGGAGGACCATAGATTAGAGCTCAGACAGGCACTCGCCATGGAAATAACGATAAAGCAGAGACAGGCTCGCAACATCTCTTCTGTGGGAAAAAGGTTGCAGGAAAGAGAAAAGGGCATCCCCCACTAAGCTACGAAGTCTATTTTAAACTCTGTCAAGGCAGGATAAGCTGCTTTTAGCAGCTCCTGCCCAGATGTGGCAACAATACTCCACCAGTGGACGTACTTGGCTCTTATATAGAGAGAGAATTGCATCAGCAGTGAAATATCTACTGGAGCGGTAGAAGGATCCCACCAATTTTTCCAGCGACCTTGCCAACAGATTTGATGTAAGTGTTCCATTATTTAAAAATAAAAAAAATTAAAAAAATATTGCCGTTTTTTACCGATAAGTGACAGACAAGACCAGGTTTTATTAGAGAACATGGGGGGGGGGTAATCAGTGAATATTTTGACAGTTTACATGTCCATTAAGGTTATCTGGCCTGGTCCACCGATTTGTTATATGCTTTCTTCACCTTCATCGAAACAGAATAAAATTTAATATTTTCAGATAAAAAAAAAAAAAATAACTAAAACTACTCGATCAAATTAATTTGGAAATATTCAAAATGCCCAAGTGTTTTTAGATGGTTAATTAAATGCATGCTGGGTTTATTACACTCGATATAAACAGTTTCAGTGTGGTGGGGGGGGGGAGGATAAATTCTAGTTAATTTACTGAATTCTTCTAAAAGTTTATTGGAAAATAGTGGTGGTGGTGGTGGTGGTGCTGGTGCTGGTAATATGGATCCCAACGTGGAAATATGACCAATCATGCCGTGTTCCAATCTTGTTGCATTTATGGGACGACTTAATAGCAACCTATTTCCCATCGCCGCAGAATCTACAATCTAGCAGGTCTTTTCCTTCTTGTTAACTAATATGACATTCGGTCATCTTACTTGAATGGATGTATCCACTTGTATATCCATGTCCCATAGGAGTTTGTGACTTTTATTTTCAAGCACTGCTGCCGGTTTGTGCTTGCACCATTTGTCTGAATGTTCAAGATTCAATTGTTTGCATAATTCCCAATGTACTACCTTCCCCACTTGATTGTGTCTATTTCTATATTCTTTTTGGTCTAGTTTGCTGCATTCACTTATTATGTGGTTTATTGTTTCGTCTCTTTGTCTGCAGAATCTGCATTTGCTGTTTTCTTGTGACTTGTCGATCCATTGTTTTATGTGGTTGGTTCTAAACATGTTATCTTGTGCAGCTGTTATTAGGGATTCAGTTTCTCTGTTAAGGTTTCCTTTTTATAGCCATTTCCAAGTGTTTTTGTCAGTCTTATCTTTTGGCATCATTATGAATCGTCTATGTAATTGTTTCTCTTCTCGTCTTATCCCTTTTTTCTGTTTCTGTTTTGTTTGGGTTTTTTTCATGTCTTTTACTGCAGTAATTATTCTTTCAGTGTTCTGCATTTTTTCTAATTCTTTTCTTGCATCATTTACACAGTCCTTTATACTAACCCTAACCCTCTTCGTCCGTCTTTTCACATAGAGTACGTCAGTATCATCCTTTGGATGTAGCACATTAATCATTATTATCATCATCATCATTATTATGATGATGATGATGACATACAGTTTTTTGTTTTCGTTTTTGATTTTGTTTGGGAAGTTGCTCCAGACAAGGCATGAATCTACTTGATGTAGAGAGCTAAAAGTACTACTTCAAGATAAAAAAAAAAACTAGCAAACTATAAGTGTTAGATGAATACATGCCAACTCAGAAAACAGCAATTTTTCCCCTTTGTCAGATACTTCACTCATCGAATGTGGAAACTAAAGGATAAAATAGGGAAGCAAGTCCATTTTTTACCTTTCTATGTTTACCTGTATAGCATAATTGTTTTGATCCTAGGTTTTTTTTATCTCAACCGAAACAGCTATTTATTTAAAACCATGTGTGCATTTATTGATTCAAATTTGTTACATAAAGGACTTGCACATCATAACAATATTTGGGGATAGTCTAAGTAGTTTAGGTCCACAGAGTGAATGTGGCATTGTGGTGCCTGAAAAATAGTGTAGTGAATAGACAAAGTAGACGAACCCTGACACCCCTTACCCTTTTTTTGGCCTTGTGCCACATCTTTTATGAAATTATTGTAATTTTGTAATAAAGATAAATAAAAAATTCAGTTCAGCTGATTTTCATCAAGTCGGCGTTGTTGCCATGGGGACCAGAACGTGATGCACACTCTACTCTCTACTGCTGGCCACCTCCTGGGTCTTCCTCTCACAGCCTGCCACTCCAGTTCTTGAATTCCTGAACCTGCTTCAATTCACTCCTATGGCTTCCAGCTCATTCCGGCAGTTCTCAGGGACTCCAGCTTAATCCTGCAACAACCCTAGCGGCCCCAACACATCCAAGTCTCCTCTCTTACTCCAGTGCCCCCTGACGTCCAATCCTGTACCAGTGCCCAATGATGCCCGGCTACCTGTTCCAGTGCCCACTGACGTCCAACTACCAGTTTCTACCTCAAAGTCCCAAGGACCTCAACTTCACGAGACGCCCATTCTCGTTCTAACTGATCTTTTACCAAGACAAAAGGTAAAATAAACAGCAAGCTGGTCTAATAGTTATCATACTTGATTCACTGTCTTTAGGTTTTGGTTTTAATCTCAGTTTGAGTATTTGTATATCTTTTCTTACCTTTTTTCTTGGTAAAAATAAAACACGATATCCGATTGTCTTAAACTGAACATCTGTGTTTGTCATGCTTCTTTGCTTTTGCCGTTACCTCTGTAGCAGCCGACACTCGTTACATCACAGGCAGGAGCTACTTCTCATGACTCGAGATTTGAAATCTATTTTCTCCCTGGCTTGTTCAATCACAAGCCAGCTCTCAATCACGTGACAGAGAATATAAAAGGCGAAATCTGAAACTCTCAATCCTCTTTCTCGCTGCTTTGCCCAGAAGCACACATCACTTGTAGTACTCATATTCTGCCTGGAGCTTCAGACCCAGGCAGAACATGAGTACTACAAGCTAACATGGCGACCTTTCAAACTCTCATTTATTTCCACGTGCAGTACCTCAATGAACAGTCTTTGTCATGCTAAAGAACACACACACACACACACACACACACCTACTCTTTTTTACCACGAGACATTAACCCTTTGTCCTGTCTCTACTATCGGACACACACTCCTATATACGTAAACACACTGAAGTCTCTGGCCTTTCTTTCTCTTTTAACCGGCTACATTCGTACCGACGACTACTACCTATAAACACGTGTAAACGGAACTGAACTGTTCTCTTCTTTGACCAGCCGGCATGATATTAATTCTATCTTCACATAAGACCACTTCAACCTACTAACCTGTTTCTCTCTTGTACACTCTACTAACGAAGATAACAAATAAAGTTGTTTATTAATATAGAATGAAACTCCATTGCGTTGTCTTATCTCTATATCTCTTTGCCTTGTGTTTGCTTGCTTAGTTGTACGGTCGATTGGCACCTTCACGCCTTTCAGCCGTCTGCAACATATATTTGTCAGATTATATTCGTTAATTTTTCTTTGCTTGTTTTCTCGAAATGTTTATTTCACTTAAAAGTGTGTTTAAAGAAATCTCTTCAGTTAAAGTGATGATGTGAAGAGGTGAGATGGCTAAAAAATAAAAGGCACTTCTGCATGTCAGTGACATGAGGCGTCCGAGATGAGTTATCGACTCTTGTTCTTTGAATGCTCTCTATCAGCCGTTCTGTGAACCTCAAATAAATGTCCAAGATCACTGCACGGAAGTGTCTCTAAGAACAAAAAAATATATAATAATGAAATAAAGAACATGAAAATATGTGAAAATCAAAACATTTTATTAAAAGAATGTATCAAAATATAATTTTAAAGATTTAATATTATTTCTTTTCATGAGTGATTTATAACTGAAAATAAAAATAAATAAGTAAAAAACATTAAACATTTATAGATTGTTTTCAGAATTATTTGTTTTTTTTATAGTATAAAAAATGTATGAAAATATAATTTTAAAGATTTAATATTATTTCTTTTCATGAGTGATTTATAACTGAACTGAAAAAATAAATAAGTAAAAAACATTAAACATTTATAGATTGTTTTCAGAATTATTTGGGTTTTTTTATAGTATAAAAAATGTATCAAAATATGATTTTAAAGATTTAATATTATTTCTTTTCATGAGTGATTTATAACTGAAACTAAAAAATAAAAAAGTAAAACCATGAAACATTTATAGATTGTTTTCAGAATTATTTGTTTTTTTTATAGTATAAAAAATGTATCAAAATATAATTTTAAAGATTTAATATTATTTCTTTTCATTAGTGATTTATAACTGAAAATAAAAAATAAAAAAGTAAAACCATGAAACATTTATAGATTGTTTTCAGAATTATTTTGTTTTTTGTTTTTTTACAGTATAAAAAATGTATCAAAATATAATTTTAAAGATTTAATATTATTTCTTTTCATGGTTGATTTATAACTGAAAATAAAAAATAAAAAAGTAAAACCATGAAACATTTATAGATTGTTTTCAGAATTATTTGTTTTTTTTTTATAGTATAAAAAATGTATGAAAATATAATTTTAAAGATTTAATATTATTTCTTTTCATTAGTGATTTATAACTGAAAATAAAAAAGTAAAACCATGGAACATTTATAGATTGTTTTCAGAATTATTTGGGTTTTTTTTACAGTATAAAAAATGTATCAAAATATAATTTTAGTTTGTCAATGTAGCAAAATATCATTTTAAAAACATGAAACATTTATAGAGGCTTTGGAATAAATTTTTTTGTACAGAAAGATTGTTTTGTTTTTCACAGTAAGCATGTATAAACGTATATCAAAATATAATTTGTTTATCAATGTAGCAAAATAGAATATTAAGAACATAAAACATTTTTAGGGATTTAAGGATATATTTTTGGAACGGAAGGATTGTTCTTTTTTGTGTTCTTTTTTTTTTTTTTTTTTTTTTTTTCACAGTAAGATTGTATTGTGCCGATTTCCAATGGGAAGCATCGGCACAAGAGGGAGGGGGTGACCTTAGCAGGGGGGGGGGGAGAAAAGTCTTTCACCTAACAACGGCAAGCGTCCAAGCGACGGAGAAGAGAAAATAAGAAGAGAATACCTTACCTTAATTTTTGCAACAGGTTGCGATTGTTGCGACCTCGTGAAAGAAACCCCCTATAACAAGGAAGGTCAGTCCGGTAGTTTCGGGGAATAATAGTAATAATAGATCCGGAAGGATCTTGATAGGGAAATGCAAAAAATAACGCTTGAGCTGTCAAAGGGAAGAAGAAGAGAAAAAAGCGAAAAAAAGCGTGTGCACCAAGCCCCTTTATGGCAGACAAGCGAAGCGCCACGTGACACTGATTACAAATAAAATTAATCGCTAGCAAGGCACTCGCTTCCTCAAGCATCTCCGTCAGAAGCTGCAGGAAGGTGAGTACTGTAACTTTTTCTGACAGTATAAACACAAAAGTATGAGTATCGACCCTGTTCTAGGCTGACAAACGCCCCCTCCCGGCAGTTCTTGAAACTAAAATGCCCACATTGGCGTCATGTCATTAACACACAGAAGTGAAGTGCCAAAATAATTGTACTGGAAATAGAGATTGTTGCTTTGCTATTGTGCATTGTAACTTAAAAGCATGGATCGGCGAATTGAAAAATTGAAGTACATCCTTTTTTTCACTGAAATGCAGTGGAAGGAGAACTATTCGGTACAACAAATTTGCTAAATGAAACGTCGTTAGATTTAAATCTGAAGTGAACAGCCAGAACAGTGTTGTAGATAAGGGAAATAATCGCGAAAACTCTAATTTTGAGTTATCTCCCATTATAAAATTTAGACGGACAGAAATCTAATTTGAAGTAATCTTGGTAAATGGTCTAGCATTGTAACAGGCAACTGGAATTTTGGAGTTGATAAAAATAATATATATATATATATATATATATATATATATATATATATATATATATATATATATATATATATATATATATATATATATATATATATATAGATGCTGTTTTACAATTTGTCACTGTGCAAGTTGTCCAACTGCAACAACTCCCGTTTACTTAGAGATTCGTTCGTTTTTTTTTTCATCTCATAATTTAGAACGCAATATTTTTTTTAATCAAAACATTTAAAAAAAGAAAGCCGCGACGATTTTTTTTTTTAATGCAATAAAGTTGATAACATTAATAATACAAGATATTGTCTTTACGCAACTATTAAGAGAAAATCAACGAGCCAACGATATTTTCATTAGATGAAAACATTTAAAAAACAGAAGTTCGGCAACGTTTTTTGTTTTGTTTTGTTCTTAATTAATAAGTAAATGTTATGATAGGGTTTTTTTTTTTTTTTTTTTGGTACTAGTACGGTTTAGTCAAGACATTAAAAAATGAAAATACCGAAAAAAGTTTAAATTGTATGTATCCGTTATAGAACGAAGTTCTCCGAAACAAAAAAATTCACTTAATTACATCAAGTAGATTTTTGGGGTTCTTTTTACAGCGGAAAAACACGTTTTTATGAAAGCGCGTTGAAGGCTGCCATCTTGGATTAAAACAAAAATTTTGTTTGAATTTTAGAAATACCAAAGGGCGATAACTCCACTTAAAGTGCTGACACCCCTTCCCATTTTTAATACTAGGTTTTCTTCCTAAAAATCGAACATTTTGCTCGATATCATAAAAAATTCTTTTGATAATCGTGAAGAAAGAGAGAGCCTGTTTCCTCCGTTTGACTATAGGTGGCGTTACTGTCTTTCCACCCAGTTACGGAAGCGCAAAATGTATATAATGCCACCCTTGAAATAAAAATAAATGTTTTTTTTTATATTTTAATTTTAAACATTTTTTTTTTTTTGCAATCATATTTAAGTTTTTTTTTCCCCCCAAACATTTACATTTTGATGCTTGTTTATTTTCAAACATTTACGTTTTTTTTGTTTTTATGTTTTTTTTTGTTTTTTTTTTGTTTTGTTTTTTTGCAAGCATAAACTAAATGTTTTGCTATATTTTTCTTTTAAACATATTTATGGGTACAACCGTTTTTCCGCGAGTATTTTTTTACGCTCTTATAATAAAAAAAATCAACGTTTTTTCTTTTATCTTTGTTATGGACCCCCCCCCTTTTTCTTAATTTTTCTGCACTTATTTTACCTTTTCCGCAAATATTTATATTTGAAAAAGGATATTGTAAAACCTGAATCTTACTTGAAACTACTATTAAAAAATAGCGCGGTACAATAAGTGAATAAGCAAACTTTTCAAAAAGAAAAATATTTCAAAAATATTTAGTTCAAGCTTGCAAAAAAAAAACAAAAAAAAAACTTAAATGTTTGAAAATAAACAAGCAACAACACGTAAATGTTTGGAAAAAAAAAACTTTAATATGTTTGCAGAAACAAAAAAAAACGTAAATATGTTGGAAAAAAAAACAAACTTGAATATGTTTGCAAAAAAAAAAAAAAATGTTTAAAATTAAAATATAACAAAAACATTTATTTTTATTTCAAGGGTGACATTATATACATTTTGTGCTTCCGTAACTGGGTGGACAGACAGTAACGCCACCTATAGTCAAACGGAGGAAACAGGCTCTTTTTTTCTTCACGATTACCATTGTTTTTTCGCTGTAAAAAAAAAAAATTAACTACTTGATGAAATTAAGTGAAATTTTTTTTTCAGAGAACTTCATTCCATTACGGATACATACAATTTAAACTTTTTTCGATATTTTCATTTTTTTAATGTCTTGACTAAACTGTACAAGTACCGTTTTTTTTAACAAAAATAGTCTTTAACCTTAAAAAATAACAAGAATGAAACTCTTTAATAAACCAAGGATGCAACTTTGAAAGCTGCAGCGACCTTCTTTTTTTTCTTTTTTTTTACTGTAAAAAAGCTTAGAATATCAATAACACCAACATCTAGTTTTTAACCTTACAAAAAATGAAAATACGACAATAGTTTTACCTATTTACAATGCCTCCCCACGGGACAGAGTTAGACACCAGGGTCGTTTTTTAACGTGGAGAAAAGGTACAAAAATAAAAAATTGTCTAAGTCGTGAAGGACTGATCCTCCACCGAAAGAGAACAAGAAATGGAAGTGCAGCATCTGAAGAACAGATACTACACTTTGATCTTGACCAAAAGACCAAACAAAACAAAGGTCCGATCAGTGAAAGTTCTTTCAAAGTCATTATGATTAAAATGTTAGATGAAAGTCCTTCGTGGAATCAAGGAGTTGAGAAGGTTCAAGTCCTGTGTGAAAATAAGGAGATTATTTTAAAGTTTGTGTTTTATCTGGTGAGGTTTGTCTTAATTAAAAGTCCCATGAGGAAGGTAATTCATGAGGAAAGTAATTTGGTGTTATTAATTAGAAAATATATGCAGAGTGGATGCGTGTGTGCATAAGTGATTTTTGAGTGTCCTCGTGACGTGTGTCATCATGGTGTTGACGGCGTCGGTAGTGATGATATTGTGAAGATGAGAGGTATGTTCTTGTGTGTCGTTGAAGCGACTGAATAAACGAAATGAATTGAATTCATTGAATTGAATTCACTGAATTCACTGAATTTAATTTTACCCTTTGATGCGTTTTTATACATTTTGGGCTCCAAAAACAAGATTGCTACTGCTGATTTTTTGGTTTTTGGAAAAGCGTTAAAAAGACAAACTTCTGAATTTTCTCATTATTCGCTTGTGTCACGTGATACTGTCGCCGACTACGTCTGCCAGAAATATGTTAATTTTACTTTTGTTGTAGAGTGAAAAGTGTATGGGCATATTTGAAATTGTGCCGTTGCTCAAAGAACTTACTTTTGTGCAAAATGCGCGGGGAAATTGAAATGAATAAAGGTTTGTTTATTTTCATGCTAGCATCTGTGTGTGGGTGTGTGTGAGTGACTGCACACACTTACTTTTTAATCAAAAACACAAAAAAATTTGCAAAACTTCCTTCTTAAATGTTTTCATCTGATGAAAATATGGTGGGTTCGTTAATTTTCTCTTAATAGTTGCGTAAAAACTACATTTTGTATTAATGTTATCATCTTGGTTACATTAAAAGAAAATTCGTCAAAGCTTCTTTTTTCATTTTTAAACAGGTGCACTTGAGAAAGGTATCCATACATAACAAGCACAACTGCACCCATCTCAAAAGGAAGATATTTTTATCATATATAAATTTCATAACTGCACCCATCTCGAAACGATGAATTTTTATGATATATAACTTTAACAACTGCACCTATCTAAATATGATTATTTTTTATCATCCATAACTTTCTCAACGCCACCCATCTATAAATGATGATCTTTTATCATATATAAATTTCTCAATTACACCCATCTTGAAGTGAAGATTTTTTATTGTATATAAATTTCTCAACTGCACCCATCTCAAAATGATGATTTTTCATAATACATAAATATCTCAATTGCACCAATCTCAAAATTCTTATTTTTTTATGATACTTCACTTTCTCAAATGTACCTATCTGAAAATGATGATGTTTCTTTTTGACACAACTTTCACATCTGCACCCATCTCAAAATGATGATTTTTTATCATATTAAAATTTATCAACTACACCCATCTCAAAATGATGATTTTTTTATTATATATAATTTCTCAACTGCACCCATCTCAAAATGATGATATTTTTTATCATATATAAATTTCTCAACTGCACACATCTCAAAATGATGATTTTTTTTATCATATATTAATTTCTCAACTGCACCCATCTCAAAATTATGATTTTTTATTGTATATAAATTTCTCAACTGCACCCATCTCAAAATTATGATTTTTTATTGTATATAAATTTCTCAACTGCAACCATCTCAAAATTATGATTTTTTTTGTTGTATATAAATTTCTCAACTGCATCCATCTCAAAATGATGATTTTTATCATATATAAATTTCTCAACTGCACCCATCTAAAAATGATGATTTTTTATCATATATAATTTCTCAACTGCACCCATCTCAAAATGATGAAATTTTTTATCATATATTAATTTCTCAACGGCACCCATCTCAAAATTATGATTTTTTTATCATATATAAATTTCTAAGCTGCACCCATCTCAAAATGGTGATTTTTTATTGTATATAAATTTCTCAACTGCACCCATCTCCAAATTATGATTTTTTATCATATATAAATTTCTCAACTGCACCCATCTCAAAATGGTGATTTTTTATTGTATATAAATTTCTCAACTGCACCCATCTCAAAATTATGATTTTTTATCATATATAAATTTCTCAACTGCACCCATCTCAAAATGATGATTTTTTATTGTATATAAATTTCTCAACTGCACCCATCTCAAAATTATGATTTTTTATCATATATAAATTTCTCAACTGCACCCATCTCAAAATTATGATTTTTTATCATATATAAATTTCTCAACTGCATCCATCTCAAAATGATGATTTTTTATCATATATAAATTTCTCAACTGCACCCATCTCAAAATTATGATTTTTTATCATATATAAATTTCTAAGCTGCACCCATCTCAAAATGATGATTTTTTATTGTATATAAATTTCTCAACTGCACCCATCTCAAAATTATGATTTTTTATCATATATAAATTTCTCAACTGCACCCATCTCAAAATGGTGATTTTTTATTGTATATAAATTTCTCAACTGCACCCATCTCAAAATTATGATTTTTTATCATATATAAATTTCTCAACTGCATCCATCTCAAAATGATGATTTTTTATTGTATATAAATTTCTCAACTGCACCTATCTCAAAATTATGATTTTTATCATATATAAATTTCTCAACTGCACCCATCTCAAAATTATGATTTTTTTATTATATATAATTTCTCAACTGCACCCATCTCAAAATGATGATATTTTTTATCATATATAAATTTCTCAACTGCACACATCTCAAAATGATGATTTTTTTTATCATATATTAATTTCTCAACTGCACCCATCTCAAAATTATGATTTTTTATTGTATATAAATTTCTCAACTGCACCCATCTCAAAATTATGATTTTTTATTGTATATAAATTTCTCAACTGCAACCATCTCAAAATTATGATTTTTTTTGTTGTATATAAATTTCTCAACTGCATCCATCTCAAAATGATGATTTTTATCATATATAAATTTCTCAACTGCACCCATCTAAAAATGATGATTTTTTATCATATATAATTTCTCAACTGCACCCATCTCAAAATGATGAAATTTTTTATTATATATTAATTTCTCAACGGCACCCATCTCAAAATTATGATTTTTTTATCATATATAAATTTCTAAGCTGCACCCATCTCAAAATGATGATTTTTTATTGTATATAAATTTCTCAACTGCACCCATCTCAAAATTATGATTTTTTATCATATATAAATTTCTCAACTGCACCCATCTCAAAATGGTGATTTTTTATTGTATATAAATTTCTCAACTGCACCCATCTCAAAATTATGATTTTTTATCATATATAAATTTCTCAACTGCACACATCTCAAAATGATGATTTTTTATTGTATATAAATTTCTCAACTGCACCCATCTCAAAATTATGATTTTTTATCATATATAAATTTCTCAACTGCACCCATCTCAAAATTATGATTTTTTATCATATATAAATTTCTCAACTGCATCCATCTCAAAATGATGATTTTTTATCATATATAAATTTCTCAACTGCACCCATCTCAAAATTATGATTTTTTATCATATATAAATTTCTAAGCTGCACCCATCTCAAAATGATGATTTTTTATTGTATATAAATTTCTCAACTGCACCCATCTCAAAATTATGATTTTTTATCATATATAAATTTCTCAACTGCACCCATCTCAAAATGGTGATTTTTTATTGTATATAAATTTCTCAACTGCACCCATCTCAAAATTATGATTTTTTATCATATATAAATTTCTCAACTGCATCCATCTCAAAATGATGATTTTTTATTGTATATAAATTTCTCAACTGCACCCATCTCAAAATTATGATTTTTATCATATATAAATTTCTCAACTGCACCCATCTCAAAATTATGATTTTTTATCATATATAAATTTCTCAACTGCATCCATCTCAAAATGATGATTTTTATCATACATAACTTTCTCAACTGCACCCATCCAAAAAGGATGATTTTTTTTATTGTATATAAATTTCTCAACTGCAACCATCTCAAAATGATGATTTTTTATCATATATAAATTTCTCAACTGCATCTATCTCAAAATGATTACTTTTTATCATATATAAATTTCTAAACTGCACCCATCTCAAAATGATAATTTTTTATCATATATAAATTTCTCAACTGCAACCATCTCAAAATGATGATTTTTTATAATACATAAATTTCTGAACTGCACCCATCTAAAAATTATGATTTTTTTAATCACATGACACTTTTTATCATATATAAACCTCTCCACTGCACCCATCTCAAAATGATGATTTTTTATCATATATAAATGTCTCAACTGCACCCATCTCAAAATTAAAATTTTTTTTAATCAGATAACATTTTTTCATCATATATAAACCTCTACACTGCACCCATCTCAAAATGATGATTTTTTTATCATATATAAATTTCTCAACTGCATCCATCTCAAAATTATTTTTATCATATATAAATTTTTTAACTGCATCTATCTACAAATGATGATTTTTTATCATATATAAATGTCTCAACTGCATCCATTTCAAAATGATGATTTTTTATCATACATAAATTTCTCCACTGCACTCATCTCAAAATGATGATTTTTTATCATATATAACATTCTCAACTGAATCCATCTCAAAATGATGATTTTTTATCATATATAAATTTATCAACTGCATCCATCTCAAAATGATGATTTTTTTATCATATATAACATTCTCAACTGCAACCATCTCAAAATGATGATGTTTTTATCATATATAACATTCTCAACTGCACTCATCTCCAAATGATGCTTTTTTATCATATATAAATTTCTGAACTGCACCCATCTCAAAATGATGATTTTTTTATAATATATAACATTCTCAACTGCAACCATCTCAAAATGATGATGTTTTTATCATATATAACATTCTCAACTGCACCCATCTCAAAATGATGATGTTTTTATCATATATAAATTTCTCAACTGCAACCATCTCAAAATGATGATGCTTTTATCATATATAACATTCTCAACTGCACCCATCTAAAATGATGATTTTTTATCATATATAAATTTCTCAACTGCACTCATCTCAAAATGATGATTTTTTATCATACATAAATTTCTCAACTGAATCCATCTCAAAATTATTATTTTTTATCATATATAAATTTCTAAACTGCACTCATCTACAAATGATGATTTTTTATCATATATAAATTTCTGAACTGCATCCTACAGGCGTTTACATTTGATCATAAGACTCCGTCAACGAGCAAACACAATCATGGTTGCTGGGTCATGGAGATAAATACAGTAAGTTGGTATTGGATTTACTGTATGACCCTCGAGATTAGATACATTTTTAATTCTTGGACTTAATTGTTGTGAGAATTTTATCTTACATAGCCCGATGCCTCAGTGCCAGAAATAATCTCACAAAAAAAAAGGATTCACCTCCTCGATAGATAAATGCCATCTATACTTGTTGTTTTGCAAAATAAGGTCAGATTGATTTTGCTGGCAAGAAGCTAAGTAGTTGAATCTTTCAAACAGATTTGTTAGTTGGATTCAGGGTTGAATCTTATGGACATTTTTAAAAAAAGATATTTTTTATTACACTTTCACTTCAAACAAGGCACGTTGCCACTTTGATGTAAGGGGCTACTATCAGGGACCTAAGTTGCAGGGGTACTATGTAGGGAGTTTAGTAGCAAGATATCCGTTCACTTAAACTTCTGCATGTCAGTACAGTTGGGGAAGCAGGAAACCGGAAGAGAATTTCAAAGTCCTGCAGTTCTGTGGAAGAAGCTATTAGAGTAAAAGGCTTTCTTACATCTAGGGATCTCAACTGTGTAGGGGTGGGACTTTGCTGCTTCTATGGTTTGTCAGGGGTATTTTCGTCAAGGGGGTACGAGAGCTTGTAGTTCGTCAGAGCATCCACCATTAAAATACTTGTAAAACAGGCAGAGGGATGCAACATTACGTCGGTGGGACAGGGGCTGAAGTTTTGTTAAAAAAAACACGCACACACACAAAAAAGAAACACGGTCCGATAATTAATTATTGGTTTTACAATTTCCACTGACTGGAATAATAATTTTAGGTGGTTAATATCCACCAACTCAAGAGAGCTCATAATTGAATTTTTTGTCAATTTAAGAGTTTACTAGACGATTTAAAGGATTTTTAGTTATACCCAATAATATGGAGACACATCTTTTTGAAATTGTCGATGCTTCAAAGTTTTTTCAGCAACTGGTTTCTTAGAATTCAAAATCTTGCCAAAAATGAAAGTCTTGTCTTTCGGTGGAAGGTTTGACGGAGAACAATCAGCGGTCCTGTCTTATTGTGTTATTTCGTACATTGTACTTCTTGCAATTTTTTATTTTCTTTCAAACAAATCTCGTTGAAATAAAAAAAAAAGTGTGCTTAACTCTCGCTCATGAGGATAAATCGACCTTGCATTGCTTTGTTTTAATGGATTATGCAATGTCAAAAACACAACCCACTCTCTCTACTAAGCAAGTGCTGATTGTTCACTGGTACAATGTGTACTATGTGACTATTAGCTCTACCCAGGCTTGAGAGTCTAGACTTTTGTATTAGTTAGAGTGATGTGATAACCACAACAGTACTTGAACATGGTACTACTGGGTCAATAGTATAACAATACTAAATCATCAGCACTTGTCTGAAATAACTGATAATTGTGGTGAACAGTGTCTGACTGTCTTGTAGCATGAGACGGAAAAACGAAAAGGTCCAAGATGGCGACCTTGGTCTTTTAATGCCAACAGTCTCACACAGTTCTCGAAAAATCACATCTCACATGTGATTTTGAAGTGTGCCCAAGCACCATAAAAGTAGGTTGCTGGGGGGAGTGGAAAGAAGCGTTCAGATAAACTCAGTCACTTTTATAAACTCAGTCACATGATCAATTCATCCGGGTGATGATCTTCGATTGGACAATATATGAATGAAGACATGTGATTGTTCATAAGAATATCCTTCAACCTTCAAAGGAAGTCAACTCAATGGAAATTCCTCAATTTGTATGTCATATCTGCTTCAAGATGTGCAAATCTGAAGCGGGGGTGCAGAGTCATCAGTTTGAGATGGGTGCAGTTGAGAAATGTATATATCATAAAAAATCATCATTTTGAGATGGGTGCAGTTGAGAAAGTTATGTACGATAAAAAATCATTAGTTTAAGATTGTCACAGTTGAGAAAGATATAATCATAAAAAAATCATCATTTTGAGACGGGTTCAGTTGAGAATGTTATGTATGATAAAAAATCATCATTTTGAGATGGGTGAAGTTGCGAAATTTATATATGATAAAAAAATCATTATTTTGAGGTGGGTACAGTTGAGAATGTTATGTATGATAAAAAATCATCATTTTGAGATAGGTGCAGTTGAGAAAGTTATATATGATAAAAAAAAATCCTCATTTTGAGATGGGTGCAGTTGAGAAAGATATCTATGATAAAAAATCATCATTTTGAGATGGGTGCAGTTGTGAAAGTTATTTATAATAGAATAATCATCATTTTTAGATGGGTGCCGTTGTGAAAGTTATGTACGATAAAAATATCATCATTTTAGATGGGTGCAGTTGGGAAAGTATATATCATAAAAAATCTGTCTTTTATGATATATACCTTTTCAAACTGAACCCATCTCAAAATGATGATTTTTTAATGATGGGAGTTGATGCTTATAACCCCTAAAAAGATAACAACAACAATCCTCCATTTAGCGTAAATGTCAAAACTAATATACCTAAGGAATTCTTCAACATTGTGCAAAACTCTTTCAAATACCCACCCAGATATAGTTCTATTTCCAATAAAACCTCAATCAGGATTTCTTATTCGACACTGCCTAATTTAGCACAAAGAATCTTAACATTTAATAACAAAAAAATTAAACCAACCCAAGAAATCCCTTTCCCAATTAAACCCAAAACTAACTGTAATTGTAATAACAAACATCTATGCCTACTCAATAATGATTGCATCCATAAAGATGTTATATATTCATGCACAATTACTGAGCTCCCACGCAATCCTCCCATAACAGACACTAATATTTCGTCTTCAAGTTATCCTTCTTCCCATCCTCCATCTGATATAGTTACTAATCCAATATACCACTCGAGCAGCCCCTCCATCTACAATCATACAACTAGCAATAATAATAATGATGAGAATAATAATATTTCTCCTAACATCTTGCAATAATAATAATAATAATAATAATAATGATAATAATAATAATAATAATAATGAGAATGATAATATTTCTCCTAACAGCCATCCTAACACTAACAACACTCATTATCCCCTCCAAAACAGTCGTCGTACTATCATTGGCCCACCCTTTGTTGAACACAATGAACAAAATTCAAACTATTTAACTAATACAAATCAGCAAATTAATATTAATATCAGACCTCGAGCTTTTAATAAAGTACATATATATATATCGGCGCTACTTCAACATTAATTCAGAAAAGAATATCAAACCACATTTCTTCTTTTAACAACCATAATTCTAATAATAACCAAGGAACTTCTCTAACCACAATTTAATTAAAAAACTTAACTCTAATAATACCCCCTTCTCAATCAAATGGACTATCATAAAAAGGTTAAGTCTTATACTCCAGGCATGTCACTTCTGCACAACCGAAGCTATAACTATAATTACTTCCCCTCAAAGTAACAATATAATAAATTCTAATAACGAAATGATCTCTTTCTGTAAACATAAGTCCAAATTTAATTATGGTAATTTTGAAGTTACATCGCTATGACTTTAACCTTTCAGATATATATAATTTTTCTTTAACATTATAGTTTTTTTCTACATACTTTCTTAATACTTTATCACTTAATAATCCTTTATTTTAATTCTGTATTTCTTCTTTGCTTAGCCGTTTTTTTTTAATCTGCAATTTCTGTGTTTGTCTTTAAATATTCCTATCTATCAAATATATCAATCTACCTACACATTCATATCCTGTATGTATATTTATTTATATTTTACTATATGCATTTACTTACATACTTACTTGCTTTATCCGGAATTTGCAGATACCGGCGATCCTCTCCCCTTAAATTTTTTTTAATTTTATACTTTACTTTTTATTTCTTTATTTATTAATTTATTTATTTTTCCATTTAGTGTCTTTTAATAACTCGTGCTGACATTTTCTTAAGTAATAACCTGTACATTTCAGTTGACCTCTTTTTTGCCCTATATTTTTCGTGCTTTTAACGTCATCTTGTGTGGGTCATTTTGACATTTGCTTTTCCATTTTATATTTAATTCTATCACAATTTAATCTTTTTTTTTCTTCACTGATTTTTCTTAATTACACTTTGTCTCAGCAACCGTGTTTAACGCATATCTTATTTTTCTTTTATTAATATTATTGGAATTTTTTCCCCTTTTCCTTGTACATACTTGTGAATTATTCCATGGATTTCGGCCTTTTGGATTATTTTGAACCATTTTCCAATTACACGATTTCCTTGGATTTTACTTGTGCGAATGGAAATTTAATTAACTTTCTTGGTTTTAAATTTTTTGGATTTTACCGTCATTGGATACTTTACCTTTCACCAGACTATCCATTCATGTGAAATCACCTTTTTCTTCACCATATTCCATCTGTTTCACTTTTGTTATCAAGTAAGATCTTTGACTTACTTGCAGTTTGATCAAATACTTTTGCTAATTCCTACCCTCTGATGAGAAGGAAAGTATTTCTTCGAAACTCTGCAGATTAAGGACTATCCACTAATTAAGTGTTTCTTTTTCAGATTAAGTATGTTTTTAACTCTTTTTCAAAGTGTTATTTAACATGTTTTATCAACTATTTGCTGTTATATATATATATATATATATATATATATATATATATATATATATATATATATATATATATATATATAAGCTATAGTTAAATAAAAATGAATATCATTATAAAAAATAAATGCGGGCCTGAAATTTTTTTCCTCAGACAGAAACAACATGGCTGACGAGAGCCTAACATCATTTACGTTTTACCATTAACTGGTTTCCTTTATGTTGGGCTTGAAACCGACGGTACCAATGTTTTTCTGAACTTCTGTACAATTAAATAAATAAATATTAAGCTCTTATATCGAAAAAGTTTTTCTTTGTAATCGAGCACTTTGTTGGAATTCTTTCTCCAAAGACAGTAAACAAATATATATATATATATATATATATATATATATATATATATATATATATATATATATATATATATCAGATTTGTTGTTGTTGTCTTTTTAGTGACATTAACAACTTCAAAATGACATACCATCATAGCTCATTGGTAGAATGTGGATGCTGGTGTCATGAGTTCGATCCTAAGTCATGCTGATAACAGCTGAGAGTGTTGCGGACCAGGATATAAATACCCTAACTCGCTACAAGAAAAAATAATGAAACGAATTGAATGAAGGAAACAAAGAACTCAAATGCTGGAATAGAATAAACATGTCGTCTATTTTCTGTTGAGAAATGAAAGTCTTGGGTGTACACGTGTTCGTTCAACCATTGACGACTACGCGCGTGGAAGGAAAGAGGAATGCAATAGAGAAACGCGAAGTGGCAAGCCAGACTGTAGAAAGAGAGGATAAATGTCTGTGTTGATGGACTAAAACGAAGGGGAGATAGAGTGAGAATGTCAATCCAGTTCATGGAGAGAGAAAGCGTATAAAGTGTACGTACTGTTTGTTAGCTTTTTGTCCCACATAGTAGCAAGTGGTGTGTGGTACGCGTGGTGGTCTTTTGCGCATGTGTGGATTTCCTTTGAAAGGGGAAGTGACATTGTCCTTGTGTGCGTACGTGTGCGCGTGTGTGAGTACATGTGTGTCGGGTTTGTATTACTGTACACATAGATTCGAAAAAGTTGTCAAAAAACAAAGATATAACAAATAAATGTTATCAAAGGCAAGATAAGTTACTTTTCTACCAAACTGTATACATTTTTTGTGTTTATATTCCATGTAACATGTTTATTCAGCTTGAAAAACATGCAGTGTTTACCGATGTATTGGAAAATTCAAAATGGCGCCCGCCTCTCTCTTTAACATTGTAAGTTTGGGAAAAGATGTTATAAATAATAAACTAGACAAAATACTATTAAAAAAAACACCGAATATATATCAACTTATGTCACTGTAACATATATTGAGCGAATTTCTAACAGTATTTTGTCTAGTTTATTATTTATAACACCTTTTCCTGAACTTACCGTGTTAAAGAGAGAGTCGAGCGCCATTTTGAATTTTCCAATACATCGGTAAACACTGTATGCTTTTCGAGCTGAATAAACATGCTACATTGAATAAAAACACGAAAAATATATCCAGTTTGGTAGAAAAGTAACTTATCTTGCCTTTGATAACATTTATTTGTTATATCTTTGTTTTTTGACAACTTTTTCGAATCTATGTGTACAGTAATACAAACCCTGTGCGTCCTTTAGCGTGTGTGTATATACACGTGAATGTGAGTGTATGTACGCGAACGTGAATATTTGTACGTGTGTGGACGTGCGCGTGTATGTTTGTGTGCGCGTATGTAGATGACAAGTAATATAGCTTGAGATGTGAACGCATGTTTTTGTGTGAGACTAGAAAAGGCTCGCGCAAGAGCCAGAAACATGCATGTCCATGGGTATACCTTTTAAGTGTGTAATAATATTTAATAATATAAAATAAATGAAAATATGTCCCATAACAAATAAGGAGTGACTCATTGTGATGTGATTTCTCTCAGTCAAAGAATTTCTTATCCTAATTATTAAATTTAATCGGTTATTAGATTCATTTGCTTTATTGTGAAAAGTGAAACATAATACCGAGAGACTACTACTACTACTACTACTACTACTACTACTAATAATAATAATAATAATAATAATAATATTAATAATAATAATAATAATAAGTTGACAAGATGATTCCTGTGGAGTTTTTAATTTTGATTACAAATGATGTATTTTCAAATAAGTTTTCCTCATAATACCTTTACTTTATATATCATTTTAAAGAGAATTTCTCACTCTATCTAGTCGTTTAAATTACAATCGTTTTGAAACAATTATGCCTTCTTTTGAGAACGTTGAATACAAAATAGAAAAATAGCAAATTCGCACAATATTCTTATTTCAATTCAAGCTAGGCTGAAAAGCTGTTGAAACAGCTTGTGATATCAATGAAACATTTGGCCCAGGAACTACTACTACTGAACACACAACACAATGGTGGTTTAAGAAATTTTGTGGCAGTGGCGAGAGTCTTGAAGATGATGACAATCGGATGCTGAAAATGATCAATTAAAACCTTAGTCGGAACTAATCCATGTATTATTATTCAAGAACTCGCTTCTGAATCAGATGTAACATATACAACAATTTCCAACCACTTGAAAGATTGGAAAGGCAAAAAACTTGATAAATGGGTGCCTCACGAATTGAATGACGACCTAAAAAACGCCATTATGAAGTGTCATCTTTCTTCCTCTTATCCAACAAGAACGACCCGTTTCTTGACCGGGTTGTGACATGCAATGAAAAGTGGATTCTTTACGACAATCAGCGATGCTCAGCTCCGTGGTTAGAAGCCGACGAAGCTCCACAATACTTCCTGAAGTGAGAGTTGCGCCAAAAGAAGGTCATGCTGACTTTTTGGTGGTCTGCGATTGG
>NC_136495.1:129781173-129816173 GCF_053919585.1 Euprymna scolopes
AGTTCTCCGAAAAAAATTTCCCTTAATTTCATCAAGCAGTTATTTTTTATTTTTATTTATTTTTATTTTTTTTTACACCGGAAAAACACGTTTTTATGAAAGCGCGTTGAAGGCAGCCATCTTGGATTAAAAAAAAAATGGTTTGAATTTTCGAAATGCCAAAGGGAGATAACTCCAGTTAAAGCGCTGACACCCCTTCCCATCTTTAATACTAGCTTTTCTTCCTAAAAATCGAACATTTTGCTCGGTATCATAACAAATTGTTTTTTCGCTGTAAAAAAAACAAAAAAAACTACTTGATGAAATTAAGTGATTTTTTTTTTCGGAGAACTTCGTTCCATAACTGATACATACAATTTAAACTTTTTTTTCGATATTTTCATTTTTTAATGTCTTGACTAAACTGTACAAGTACCAAAATAAGTCTCAAATAAATTTTAAAACATGTTTGTTTTTGTTTAGACATTTTAAAGTCTTAGATAATGTTTGCAGGCACGAGTTATTTCCCCCTTTACGCTAATTGTGAAACCTAAAATGTTTTACATAATAAAAACGATAACTACTTAAAAAAAGATGAGTTTTGTACGCTCGAAAATGAATAGATTAAGGTTATATTTTAATGGTTGATAGGAAACTATTTACTGTTCGAGTTTAAGCATATGTTGTTTTGTCAAGCATATTAAACTGTTCATGAAAACGGACCAATGAAATCGCAGATTTCCATTAAGTGCGGTCCTCTACTGCATGCTTTGAACACTTCCGGTTTCTCTCTTCGTTTTTATCTGAAAGCAAAAAAAAGGAAGTCTAAACAAGTCAGGTGACAATTTAATAAAAGGCGAGACCAACTTATTTTGGAGAAACGAAATAACAAAAAATATCCTTTTGGTTGACGAGAAAATAAAAATAAAAGAACGATTTATGTTACTGTGTAGCTGGATTTATAATTACTGTTTGAAAAGCAAAACAAATTAATTTCGACTTTTTTTTCTTTCGTTTTGAAAAATAAACAATCCAAAAGAAAATCGTCGATACGACGATTTTTACCACACATAAAAAACATGATGAAGAAAAAGGTAAGTTTATTTTATTTGATCTTTTAAAATTAATGATTTTTTTTTTCAATCAAGTTAAGCATGGTTCGTTCTGTAGGTTATGTGTGTACAGATATATATATATATATATATATATATATATTATTTTTTTTACTATAATAATTATGGGATTTTCCCTGATATTTAATATTAACTAACTAAAGCAATTATACTATGTTTTCGTTTTTACAATTATTTATTAATATTGTAGATTAACATTCTTATCCCTAAAAAAAAAAAAAATTATACTTTCTGTAGGCGATTACGTGTGAACACGATGAAAAATTTGTCAAAAAAACAAAAAAAAAAACAACCTAAAATGAAATTGGTTAGAGTTTGGAGTGGGGGATCATATTCTTATATGAGAGTTTAATATAAAATCAGATTCCATCTCCGCGTCATTCTAGTGTTTTAGGACAGTTGGGAATTTCTGTGTGTTTTTACGCCGAGGAAGTTATCGGTAAATAAATAAAAAATATAAATAAGTCTTAAAAAGTTAAGGTGCTTGTTTACATTCAATCGACAGATCGATTAAAAAAATATACCGTTTTAAACAAAAACATTATGGTAAAATTGCATTTTACTAGACCTTGTAAAGTAGACAGTAGTGAAGTGTAGTGGAGTGGAGTGAGTGGGCTATACGCAAGGGACATAACTCCTAAAGGAATATTTTAGATTACTTGTGTCATGGTTGCAATATTTACTATCTATAGCAATATAGACTTTTTTTTCTGGCAACGCAAAAGCAATTGTTTTAAATTTTCCACGTACAATTAGGTATTGTGAGATTTTTAAAAAAAATCGAATTGTCGACTTTATCTTAATAAGCACCAAAATTAGAATTCCCCACCCCTAAACTGTTAACGTTATATTTATATACAAAACTGAACTTTCCGGGCTAAAATAATACCATTATTATTTAGAAACCCATCCTTAACATAGGGAGTGTTTTAAAACTGTTCTGTACTTTCACCTAACGATTTAATAAACAAAAGGTTTATTCGGAATTTCAACTGATTGTTTTAAGGGATATAACTATATTTTACTAAAAATTGAAGAAAAAATATAGTGCTTATGTATTTTTGGCACCGCGCTATCTTTAATTAGTTTTTCAGTTTAAATTCAAGTTTTACTCCATCTTTTTTGGCACTTCTCTGTAGGATGACAACATGTGCATTTTAGTTTCGAGAATGGCCGATAAAGGGCGTTTGTCAAGCAAAGAACAGGGTTGATAACTCGTGCTTTTCTAAAAGTTCGTGTAAAAATGGAAAAGCACTTATTAAAAAATAATTTTCGTACCTGTTTAGTTTAATTAAAATATTAAAAAAGAAAAAAGAGGTAAATTTTTACAACGTTCCCCAAATAAATACCCTCACCTCTCCATGTTAAGAACGGCTTTCGGAATAAACACCTACCCCCAACCTCGAAAGCCGTTCTTAACATGGAGAGGTTGTGTGGTGCTTATTCCGAAAGCCATTCTTAACATGCGGTGATTGGCGATTGGGAGTGTTTATACTACACTGGGCAGGTCGTAAAAATACAAAAAAAAATATAGTGTGCGGACTCGTTATGGGATTAAGTTTTTCTACAACAAAAAAAGTTTCTTTTGTTGATCAAGTCGTTTTTTTTATTTGCAGAGGAAAATCAAACTAAATGAGATCGATCGTGTCGCGGCCATCTTGTTTATTTCGTGAATGAGAAGGCAGGGCGGGGTGCCAAGAGACATGCTCCAATCACCGTTTAAAATTTGTCTAAATTTGACGAAATTATTTTGAAACGTGGGCAAAAAAAAAATACCTTGATAAATATTTTACTTTTTGGGATTAGTGTACTTATTGATTCGCGCTCAAATAATAACGTTATTATTTACCAAAAAGCCATTCTTAACATGGCGATGGGAGGATGTTTTGTAAAAAATGGTACTTGTACAGTTTAATCAAGACATTATAAAATGAAAATAGCGAAAAAAGTTTAAATTGTACGTATCCGTTATGGAATGAAATTCTCCAAAAAAATTTAACTCAAATAGCTTTTTTTCTTCTTTTTTTTTTTTTTTTTTACAGCAGAAAACAATTTATGATACCGAGCAAAAGGTTCGATTTTAGGAAGAAAAGCTAAAATCGGGAGGGAGTATCGGCGCTTTAAATTGAGTTATCTCCCCGTGGCGTGTTCAAAAAATTCTAAGATGACTGCTTTCAACGCGCTGTCATAAAACGTTTTCCGCTGTAAAAAACAAAAAACTATTCAATCAAATTAAGTGAATTTTTTTTTTTTTTCTCGAAGATCTTCAGTCAAAAACGGATACGTACAACAAACCTTTGTTCGATATTTTCATTTTTTTTAATATCTTCATTAAATAGTACAAGTGCCATTTATTTTTCTAAATTGATGCATTGAATCCGGACACAACTTTTTTTTTTTTTTAGAAAAAGTGTAATTGTAGATATTTAAGCACTAGTTCGAATCACGGGTTTTATCTAGGGGAGATAACTAAATTTTTTTTGCTAATTGTCTTGGAAAACTATTTTCATTAATAATTAATTTTCGACCTCATCACTTTTCGTAATTTTTGGATATTTTAATTACTGCCACATGATTATTAAATAGATTTTATTGGTTTTATTTAAAATTCTATATTTCGATTTTCATTAATGAAAAGTTTTCGAAGACAATTTAGCGAAAATTGAGGGTTTTTTTTTTAGTTATCTCCCCTCGATAAAACCCGTGATTCAAACTAGCGCCAATATTTGCATGGAATGAATTCGGTAGACATTCGAAGGCTCTAACATTATTGTGAAAAATGTAAAAAAAAAAAAAAAAAAAAAAAAAAATGCTTGTATACTTTTTCCACCGCGTTATTAAAAAAACATTTTTTTTTTCATGTTAAATTATAGCTTCACAATGTCATTTTTTTTTAAATTATTAAATTGTTAGGTGGAAGCTCAGAATAGTTACAAAACATCCTACCCTCTCAATGTTAAGAATGGCTTTCAGAATAACGTTATTATTTTCAGCACGGTGAACAAAAGTGCACAAGTACTAAAAATAAATTAAAAAAAAAAAAAAACTGCATAAAATGCAGCTTGAGAGTTATGTGCCCTTAGTATCTTTCTCAACTGGTTTATAAAGATGGCGACTATATTTTTTCGGTCTAATTTCTGCGTTTCATGTGTATAATGAAGTTTGCTATAAATTATTAATGCTATCCTTTATAAAATGTGTAACTGAAACCTGGTTGAAGAAAAAATATTTGGAAGTAACTCGTTACTTCACACTTAGAATGTCATTTTTAAGATCGAAAATGGGGAAGCGGTTTTAATGACTCTTCCCTTGTGAGGACGGAAGTGTCCTTAAATGAAAGCAATTAATTTGCTTGAAGATGTTAAATTGCAGAAGTACCCACATTTCAATCTAAATATTTTACATGTCAGCTTTTTATATCAAGTAGCTTCATGCCGTGTCTGGGGCGATTTTATATATATATATATATATATATATATATATATAACTACTTCATTTACTCACATAAATTTAATATACGAAAGTATAGATTTATGTGTAAAACTTTAAGTATTTACTTCAAAAGTGCTCAATACGTAGGTAGAGCTAGTTAGTAATTTATAAAATATATATGGCGATTAAGCTACACTGAATATTCTGCGTTTCATCCACTATAGGATTCGTCAGGCTTATGCGCGAATTCTGTGGTTGCTTCCTGTTTTTATATATGTTGAGGATTTCTAGTTAGCCAATCAGCTTTCTAGTATCCACCGCACCCCTTCCTATCAGCCAATGGGCATGCATTTTATCGAACAAAGGATCTGTTTTAGAACTAGGTTAGTGGTTTAAGGTAGATCTTTTCCCTTTTTTTTAAAATATATATTTATACCTATGTGTACACATATACATGCACATATATATACATACAATCAAATGTTAAAAACAAAACTTGGCAAGCAAATTTCTAGATCTTATTGAAAAACACTTTCCCGCAACCAATCCCTTACACAAAATCTTCAATAAAATTACCTTGAAGTTATCTTACAGTTGTTGCGAAAATTTAGAGATGATAATTAAAGCACATAATAACAAAATACTAAATGAAAACAATGTAAACAACAACAAAATAAAAAATCGGTTGTTAAAATCCCTTAATTCTAGTAGCTTCTGAGGTAATGGCTTACCAAATAAAGTCAAAGTTGGCTTCGTAGCTGGGTTTTAATCTCGGGACCAGTAGAAATTGTCGCTTCCTACACTGATGATTGAAAAAGCATGAAACACTAGTGTCGGCAGGTGTAAAAGAATAATTATATATAGGGGAAAAAAAAAAACTATCATTAACATTTATTATTGGGATTTATTGTTGTGAATTTGCGGTTTGTAATTCGCTTTCTATTTTCTTCAAAATAAACGCATTCTTTAATTGAATATCTGTCCACATGTTCTTTTGGGGGAAAAAAAAAAAATGGTAAATGCTGTTCTTTTTAGTGGACTTTTCTATTTAGTCATACTAATAAAGCGCCACTTAGCATCGAATATGCTAGCAAAAAGAGTAGAAAATTTCCATTCAAATAAAGTTGGGAATGACTCAATAAAAAAAAAATCGAGTAGCCCCAAGAATTACATACGTAAACTTTGCCAACTGAATCCTGGTAAGCAAAAAAATAGAAAAGAGTTCAAAATAGACTTCGTAGCCTCGTAGGAGATGTCCTTTTCTCTTCGCTGCAACCTCTATCTCACAGAAGAGATGTTGCGAGTTTGTCTCTGATGTATCGTTATTTTCATGGAAAGTGTTCGACTGAGCTTCAATCTATGGTCCCCCCTCGCCAAACTTTCACAAGAAACACTCGTCTAGCTAAAAACACTATCAATAATTTAATTCCCCCCACTCTTTATCTGTGCCTAAACCTAAACGTAGATTCCATGAACAAAGCTTCTTTCTTAGAACTGCACGCCTGTGGAATTGTCTTCCGTTTTCCTGCTTTCTGGCTGACTACAATATGGTTGTCTTCAAGTCTAACGTAAATAAGTTCTTGATGAGCCGTTCCATATAAGTTATCAAATTTACCAAATTTTCATTACTAATGATTACTATATTTTCCAATTTCTACTGTACACTCTTTAACCCTTATCCTTGAGTGGCCTCTTGGCCTTGATAATGTGGTGATGCCTTTGTAAAAAAAAAAAAAAAAAAGTTCCTTATTTCAGCTCGTGAGAGGAGAACCAAGTGCTATATTTTCCCCATAACATTTCAGTTGAACTTCAATTAGAATACTTATTTTATTTTTCTTTTAAATGGAGAGTAGACAACTCATTGTGGATGTGTTTTCGGCAGCTCCCGTAACTCTCGTCTCTCCTAATTTGTCTCTCAGTCTTTGTTTAGAACGAGTGATTTTTCTTACAAAGGGAGAAGAAAAATCTGCATTCTAGGTCAGCAGTCGTTCTGCATAAGCATTTGCGTGAGATTTCCAAAATTTTCTGTTTCCATTTGTCTTTGGAGCCACGATACTAATAAGGCTGCTGGAGGTAAACATTTTTAACTCGGCTCACGTTATGCGCCTAATAGTTAGCGATCCAAATGTTGGATTAACCACTAAGGAACCGGTTCTATCAGTAGGTGCGAAGTACTGAGGTTGCTGTATTGCCATTTCATGAATGGATTCTGGACCATACACTAGCTTCTGGTGGGATTTCTTGATGCCATATTAGTGGGTAATTGTTACGGTTTTACTTTATGGTTTACAAAAAAAAATATTTCTTTGTTTCTTTTTCTCTCTTACTTTCCCACTCTGCCCTTCTTTAACCAATTCTGTCAACCTGTTCCACAAATCCCAAAATTCCATTATGAAAAGTCTCATAAAAGAATACAAGGTTAAACTCAGAACACTAACTTTCAATATTAACCCCCACTGCTAAGTCTCTTTCTCCAACATCAGGGGTCTAGGTTCCAACCTTCTAGTGGTTGAAACCAAATTACAGGAGACTAAACTAGACCTATTGTTCCGGATGCAAAACTGACATTGGACTGACTATTTCCCTAGATAAGTTTGTAATTAAAGGATAATCTAACTTCACATTCAAATCTGACCTAGATTGCTGTGGGCATGGAATATGTGTCTACATAAGAGATGGCTTTTCATGTGGTAGGGACATCTCCAGAGAAGACTCTGAATTACTCTGTATTACTTCCGGATTGCATTTGCTAATAACACTCGGTTCATATTTGCTCTCTATCGCTCTCTAAGAGCGAAGTTACTATCTTTAAGAGCATCTGAGAAAATTGACCACATCGACTTGGCGACTTCAGTGTTCACAATGTGAATGGTTAGTACACTCAAATGAGACAGATGATGAAGGGAGGTTCTGTCACAATTTCTACATTGCTTATGAACTAATTCAGATTGTTCACGTTTAATAATGTAATGGTTTCTATTTCAGTTAACGGATAGCGTTTCACATGTTTAAAGTTTAACAAAGTTAAAACGCAATCCTATCAAAAGGAAAAAAAAATGAAATAAAATAAATGCATAAATAAACAAATAAAATAATTAATCAAAATAAATATAACAATTAATCAAACTTTTGTTCCCATCTGGAGTGTTATTCTCACATTGTAACCTCCGACCATGCATTAAATAAAATGTTCCATTCGAATTACATTACAAATTCTGGAGTTTGATAGAAAGATTCCAGAGTTCCACAAGATACACTTGGAGAAGGTTGAAGGTTGCAATAGCTGAAACTTTGTGAGAATAACACTCAAGATGAGAATAGTAGTCCAAAAGATAGATATTATCAATCCTTATCTTATAAAATTCAGAAAAATCAGTTTTGATGCTTTTGCGTCTTTAACATTTTGGTCCCCGTGGTTTATCAGAGAGGGGCCTATGTTTTCAGTCGCGTCCATGCATCTGTTAGTCCGGACGATTGCCAGATAACCATCCATTAGTTTTTCCTGAAATTTTGCCACAAATTTTATTTCATTAAATAGATGTGCACAAGAAAAAAATAATTTTTGGCAAAAATTCCCGTTGTGTCCCTAGGGGCTCAAAAGAAGTCAAAAATGCTCCAAAATGACACATTTTGCCCTATAACTTTTGATCCACGTGTTAGATTTTTCTGAAACTTGGCGAAAATTTGAAAGCAACGTTGACCCTTCACATTTCTCATATTCATCATTTCTTCACTATTTTTTTTTTTTTTTTGTGGCATCATCTCACATGCAGCACCAGAGGGGACCATGCATGCGCGGCTTGTTATAGTAATGCTTTGTAAATTTAATACTTGACATAGATTTATTAATTCTTTCTGATTTAAAGTACTGCCTCCAGTTTGATCGTGGGATCAGCAGAATAAATCACGTGTTTGATGAATAAAGGATATATCTTATTCTATTGTTTGGTTGAACTTGGAACTATCATTGTTAAGTCATGTTGCTTGAGGTCAGTTTTGGTAATTATTAGATATTTGTTCGAAAATTGCAAAATTCTGTCCTTAGTTACAGGTTTGATTTTAAAAAACAAAAAAAACAAGTAAAAACTTAAAAAATCACCATCTAGTTAACGTATAAAATGTCAGCCATTTTCATTAGTAATTCTTGCTCTTATTTATTACTAGCGAGGGTATCCGACCTTGCCCGGGTGTGGAGAGGTGGTGTAGTAAGGAACTCCAAGGGTGAAGAGAGTTAACCTGTACTGCAAAGGAGGAAAAAAAAGTGAAAAAAAATTAACATCTTAGCTGATGCGTCCATTGGAAAACCGGAAGTTGCGAGTGTTGAAGTTAAGGGTAGTCAGTTCAACAGAGATAATGGCTTGCAAAAATGTTGATGAAAAAAGCGACCCCTCCTTGTAGAAAACTGCTCAGTTGTTTTTGTCAATTTTTCAATATTTGTCGTCCGAAAGACTGAGCTTGAAAAACGATACAAATTTTGTCACGTTCCATGTCGGAAGTTTTTGTGAGACATATAAACACACACACACACACACACACATTTTGCCTTTTTATATATTAGATTTAAAAAAAGAGCTTGATTTGATTATGTAATATGACTATTTTTTTTAAATAAAGATTTCACTAATAAATCCATTTTATGATTAGAAATTTTTATGGACTCATGGTTTAATGGTTAATAGTGGTTAACAATCACTTCTGTGTGACCGCCTTTCTTAGGTTGGAAGTTCAATCTTTACTACAGGCAATAACAAGTAAAAATAATAATAATCACTCTCTTACATGGTCATGGCCGACTGAATAAAAATAATTTAACATTAGAGATTAAATAAATGGTCCACTTCGAAATTCCATATTGTTTAATAAAGATTCTCAAGATTGAATAGGTTTCCAAGTTCCTATTTACAATGCCTCCCCACGGGACAGATACCAGCGTCGTTTTTTTAACATTTAAAAAAAAAAATGCACTTGAAGAAGCTTGGAAGCTACATCGGCCAAGATGAGGATTGTAGTTTGAATAATCCAAATGTAGCCATTTTCTTTAATAAGACTAAGTTCTTTTGTGATACTTAGAGAGTGACCCACAACCAAGACCACCGCAAAACCTTAATTAGGAAATAAGTGACAAATGTTAAAGTTACAGATCCATTGTTTTATACAGACAAAGTGACGCTATGAGCAGTAAGCTGACACGGGTGGGTGGGGGGACTCATGTATCTAGTTTCTGGTTTAAAACTAAAAAAGAAATCAAACACAGTCAGTCCTGTTGGCAAGCTGAGGGAATATACCAGATGTAATGTATTTCCAGTTTCAGTAGAAACTGGATACACTTGAGACACTGACTGTTGATGCCAAAGGGTTTGACAGAAAACGATGAGAGAAAAGATTTCGGGATGAGTTTAGCTGATATCCTGAATGAAAGATGGGAGGCTTGGCTCAGAAGTAGACATTAATCAAGAGACAGACAGACAGACAGACAGACAGACACACACACACACACACACACACACACACACACACACACACACACACACACACGTGTTCAACAAGTGTCGTATATCATGTCTTTGCGTTTATATTACATATGCAAATTGTTAACTAATACTTTCTCCCTCTTGATGATCGCCAATACTAAAATTGACATGGCCAGAGGAATAAGAAAAACCAGAGCATATGTAAATTTTTTTTTACTCTTGTTCACCCCTTACAAAGCATATTGCCACTTTGATGTAAGTGGCTACTATTTGGGATCATGTCTAGGAAAGATTAACAAGATATTTGTTTACGTTACATTTAAATTTCTTCATATCAGTACAGTATTGGTGTGGAGATGCTGGTTTAGGCATACATTCTATCAGCATCCAAATTTTCCTAGCAAGTAAAAGGAGTAGATATTTTTATGTTAATTGTAATTTAAAGTAAAACTTTTTTCAACTTTAATTTAAATTTAATTTGAAAAAGAAATTAAAATAAGACCCCCCCCCAAAAAAAAAAAAACCCTGTAAAGTGATACTTCAGCGAGTTGATTATATTCGATCTTTGACATGTTTTTTTTAAATAGTTTGTTTGTTTGTTTTTTTCGTTCAGTGCTGTGAAACTAATCTGTTGTCGCAGATATCAGTTTTGTTCGATATAAATAACTGATGGACTTTGAATTCTGATCATCTCCGTCAGCTGACTGATCGCAGATATTCAGCAACTTTTGCTTCTTGATTAGATTAGAATCTGATTTTAATTTCCTGTTAGATTATTTATCAGAGCAAAGTAATAAATACAATACATAATGAATTTTCATGAACATTAATCAGAAATGGACACGTGATTTAATAGTTAATAGTGTTTAACAATCACTTCTATGTGATAGTCTTCCTTAGGTTGATGGTCCTGGATATGACCTAAAACTATATCCAATGGTGAGGCCCCACCTTGCGGGCCTTGGGGAGTGTGGAGCCACCCTTTAATTGCCATTGCTCCCAGGTCCACTCTGATCCGGAGTGGTAGTACCTGTTAGGGTCCCAACTATGAGTTAAATAGAATCTGACTTAAAAAAATATACTCCATTAAAAATCGTTCCTCAAAATAACTAGATTCGGCATTAAATAACTTAAAAAAGGTTGATATGCCGTAAAACAAAAACAACCAACCAACCAATCCTTAGGTTGAAGGTTGTTGATTGATGGACGCTCAACTGTTGAGAGATGTCCAATCAAAAACATTTTCTCTCCACCTTCTTGGCTTTTCTCTGCCTCTTTTGTCTTCTAACATATCTTCAAAGTATAACTCTCTCTTCTGATTCAAGAAGAACCTGGTCATATAGTTTAAGTGTGAATAAATGTCATTTTGGTATAAAAATATTTTTTTTTTGTTTTTTTTACTTTTTTTTCTAATACTTGATTTATATTTTTATAAATGTAGCTTACCACCACTTTGATCAGAATTTTATACATAATTTGAAAATTATAATAAAAAACCCCTGGTAATTTGAAGAATTTGACTGGGAATAGGAGTACACAAGAGCAACATCTGGTATTTTTTTTTATATACGTCAATAATGAAGATTACTTGATTATTAGGAAGAAGTGGAGAGGAGTTTGCCTAATTTTCAAGACAGAACATTTTGTTCTAATAATCAGCTAACGTACATTATTACCTTGTTGTTGGCCTTTTCACCGTGTAGTGTCTGTTCTAATACTGCACTTCATCTTTTCTGACCTCAATCAGTGGAGAAGAAATCCTTCTAGACTGAGTTAGTTTGTATTTTTGTTCCTATCCAGAGTGCCCCTTTTTGGGGAGCTGGATTTCCCTACATTAAAAACCGACCTTGCGTCTAATTCTGCCCTTGTGGGGAGCCAAGTAAATAGGAATAATTAGCTGACATACTTCCTAACTTCCAATGTGTCTGCTGCCAGAAGCGATGACAAGGCAAATCAGTTTCTCTTTTTTCTTTCACGCCTGTGTATGTACTTTTTTTTTTTTAATATTTTTCTGATCGTTCTTTTTTTATCTAATAATAATTGCACAGTTTTTTGGATCTTGTTTTAATTAAGAATTATTGAAATTAGTTTTATTATTTTAAAGAATTATTGCAAAAACTTTTCACATTCTTTTTAATCTGCATTGGGAATAAGATATATTGGATACGTTTTTTTATGATGTTTGAAATTTTGTTGTTTTGATTTCAATTTCATTTGTTATTGAATTTATTTTTATATTTTCATAAATATATATTTACTAGCAGTTCAGCCCGGCTTTGCCTGGGCCCTATGTACTGTTCATAACTTTATGTGCATATATATATATATATATATATATATATATATATATATATATATATATATTAAAAAGTTTGACTTGTGTCCAAGTAACTTATATCTAAAGTTTCAAGTGTTTAGATCCAAAATTGGCAGAGGAGTTTGGTAGAGTTTTCAAAGGTCAAATCGTTGAACTTTGACCCCTTAACAGCCAAATTTCTGGCCAAAAACCTATTAAAAAGATTTTCTCAAATCTCAATGCCCCTTACGTCAAATCTTGAATCTGTAGACTTAAAGGTGACAGAGTAATTCGGTAGGGATATACAGACACACACACACACGCACACATTTATAGATATATAGATTATATAACTTTTAAAAAATATTTTTATAATTTCATAGACATATTTCTGATAAAATTGCAAATAAAATAAAAACTTATTTTTTAAAAATTTTATTAACAGTGCAAATAAAAACTAATTGTTATTTTTATCTGTATAATTTTGTTAATTTTTATTGTATATTTTTCAGTAACAGCCTTTTCTTGTATTTTACTTCAATAACTTGCTTCACAATAAAAATACTGAAATGGAACACATACATCAAATCCGTTGCCAAGGCTGGTGGAAAAATGGTGGGATCATTCTACCGTTCCAGCAGATATCTCACTTCTGATGTAATTCTCTAAATATAAGAACCAAGGATGGAGTACTGTTGCCACATTTGGGCAGGAGCTGCTAGAAGCACCTTATCCTGCCTTGACAGAATTCAAAATAGACTTTGTAACTTAGTAGGAGATGCCGTTTTCTGTTCACTGCAACCATTTTCCCACAGAAGAGACATTGCAAGCCTGTCTCTGCTCAATCATTTTTTTCATGGCAAGTGCTCGTCTGAGCTCCAACCTATGGCCCCCCCCCCTTGCCTGATTTTCACGAAAAAACTTGTCTAGCTTGAATCACTATCAATAATTCCCCCACTCTTTATCTGTGCCTAAACCTAAACGTAGATTCCACGAATAAAGCTTTCTTCGACCTGCATGTCCGTGGAACTCTCTTCTGTTTTTCTGCTTTCCAACTGACTATAATATGGTCATTTTCAAGTCCAATGTAAACAAGTTCTTGAGCCATCCCCTTAAGTAATCCAATTTACAAAATTTCCACTACTAATGATTACTACTACGATTACACTCATTAACCCTTATCCTTGCGTGACCTCCCGGTCTTGATAAGTGGTGGCTCCTTTGTAAAAAATAAAAAAAAAATTTAAAAAATATGAAGGAACTGATTTGTCTTGTCACCATTTCTGGTAGCACTATGCCGGAAATTAGGAAGTATGTTAGTTGACTATAACCCATTTTGTAAATAACTTTATTACTATTGAAGTCCATTCTATTTTATTAATTGTTGGTTAAAATCAACAGAGATTAGACCATTCCCGTAATGAAATGATCCTTGTTGAATTGCGGTTGAAGTTTAGGTCTCTGCAGTTCTAGAAGATTCATCCTCCCAAGCTTTGCCTTTTCTCTTTGAGAAGGTTTAGTTTATTGCTAATCGCCTGAGGCGCCCTTACTAGGGAATGCTGACGGGGCTGCCCAGGTACTTTTTGCAGATCAGAATGCCCTTCTTCTGGGGTGCTGATTTCTCAATCTCACTTTCTGACCCTGGTGTCCAAGTTCTTGCATTGGAAGAGAACAAAGAAAATATATTGAATTTGAGTGAATAACATTTTGTATTTCGTGACAAAATACAAAGTCTGATTTGACAAATGGGTAGTTGTACAGTTTAATGAAGACATTAAAAAATGAAAATATCGGAAAAAAGTTTATATTGTATGTATCTGTTATGGAATGAAGTTCTCCGGAAAAAAATTTCACTTAATTTCATCAAGTAGTTTTTTTACAGCGAAAAAACATTTTTTTATGATACCAAGCAAAAGGTTCGATTTTTAGGAAGAAAAGCTAGTATTAAAGATGGGGAGGGGGTGTCGGCACTTTAAACTGAGTTATTTCCCCATGGCATGTTAAAAAAATTCAAAGATAATTACCTTCAATGCGCTGTCATAAAAACATGTTTTACCGCTGTAAAAAAAAAAAAAATACTTGATCAAATTAAGTGAAATTTTTTTGTTCGGAGATCTTCATGTCAAAACGGATATGTGCGATATAACGTTTTTTCAATATTTTCATTTTTTAATGTGTTGATTAAACTGTACAAGTACCAAAAAATGAAATAAAACAGATTTTCATTTCCAGTCATGTTCAATTAAGATTTTATTTCTAAAACCATACAAAAAAAATTCTCACTTACTTATTTTTGGGGAGGGGGGGGGGGTAGGTGGCGCTCGGGGCATTCTTTCTTGCATTTGACAGAGAGGAAAATCAACATTGCAATCTAATGGATGAAATTCTCTTTTATTCTCTACAGCCCCTTTTTTCTTACACACTATTACTTCCACAGAAAGTGCTCGGCTGAGCTCCGATCTGTGGTTTCTTCTTATAAAACATTCACACTAAGGATTTCATCTTTTACCACAACTGAAAAGAATTTTCCCTTCTGTGTGCCTAGCATCATAGGGAATTTTTGAGCAAAATTTCTTTCCAAGAACTTCTTGTCTGGAACACATTACCAGGGTACTGTTTTCTTGTAGACTAAGGCATGATCATGTTTACTCATCATAAATCATCCACATAAATAATCAAAATCTATTCATTCTACGTGTCCTATTAATTTTTATCCTTGAGTGCCTTAAGTGGTGATCCTGACAACGCGAATCCTCTATAATCTATAAAAGACAAAACGCGCACAAGAGTTTTTGTATGTCCAATAAAGGCTTTTTTTCACTGGGCTTCTCAGAGGTGGGGGTTACTATCGCTTAGAACTTATATACCGTGTAGATCATAATATGTACACATTGCGAATGCGCGTCACGTCTAGATTTATATACAGTGACTTTTACAAAATTATTGCTATTTCGCCTTCTCACGTGTTGATTCGTCTTTTTCGTATAAAAGCGAAACTGATGTGAAACTTAGGTGCGGGTCTCGGACTCCGGGGTGGGAGCGTCCAGAAAGCAAATGGAGTTATTCCAGCTCAATTCATCCAGCTGTAACACACCCCCTCTTGGATTTTTTTCATATTTACACCATACAAACTTTGGGTTAAAACTAAAAGAAATCTGCAATTTCAGCCCAGTTGGATTTGAGGAACATTTTTTTTTTTTTCACAGTCGGTTTCGGCCTGGAAATCAAAATTTGCTATGTCATGACGTAGAATTTTCAACCCCCCAGTGTTTTACAAAATTTACATTTCTGTTGCAAAAAATAAAGCTTTGGAGCTAAAAATTCACACAGGCAAAGTTTTGAGGGCAAGGAATCCAAAAATCATGGTTAGAAAGATGGCAAATGAGAGGAAGTACCTTATTTTTATCATTTTAGGTGGTGCTGCAGCACTTTTTTAGAGCTTGTTTGGGGCGATATTTTGTTGAGAAAAAAGCATAACTGTGGTGCTTTGCCAGACTTCTTCTTTAGATTTTTAAAGTGACTTTGGGTTGGAAATTACAAAAATCAAATAAAACCTTTCAGCATATTTGACATTTCCAGACACTAAAGCCTCAACATTGGCATTTTTATAAAAATTTAAGGATTTTTTTGTGAATTTGGCAGCAATCTAATCTTAAGTTATGATCAATATCTAGAGCTGAAAAAGGACTTGGATCGACCCATTAGAGTCCATTTTCATGACAGAATGTCAAATTACATCATATAAAAGGATATGGACCCCTACTTCAGTCAAAATGAACAAAAATTAGTCGAAAATTAAAGACTTTGATCCATAATCAAGTTTATCGTAAGAAAATATGTCAAACAAATATAAAACAGACATTTGTTATAACTCCAACTATCGACTTGATCTGTCAAAATAGTTCTGAGTCTTATTTTTCTCCTCCTCAGTGATGAAATATGTTCTACCATTCACTGAAATACTTGGGTCTGCACTCTCATAACGACCTTGCTCAGTGGAATATAGCCTCGATCCCTATTAGTTGGCCAGTGGAATTGATGTGATGGTCCATGTGGATGCAGGAACTTGCAAGTAAGATCTTTCCGTCAATATCCATCAAAAATGCAAGTAATGTAGTCATTGCATTTGAGCAACTCCAGAGTTTCATCTAGCGGCGCAGACATGTCCAGGAAAGAATGGTCGATAAAGATCGTTGTGTCGATAAAGATCGTTGCTCGCTCTGAATAGTAAACTGAGAAGTTGGTTTGAAATAGTGACAGCTCCTTGTATCAGACACAGTATCTCCCAGTTTATATCTCATTTGAAGTTTCTCTCGAACTGAAACCATGTCTTTGTCGATCTTTAGAAACATGATACCAGTGATCAATGATCTGCAAAAATCTGCAACAGCATGAAAGGTGAGTATTTGGTCTTTTATTGGCCTTTGCAAGCTAACACGGAGAACTTTGTGTTTGACAGCCCCACCAATTCCATCACAGGGTGATTTGCCATGGCTAGTTGCAAAAAAATACCCAAGTTGCATCAATTCCAAAATCTGATGAGTGATGGCAAAGGTTAAGAAATGCTTAGAAGTTTTATATTGGCCAGCGCTGAAGTACTCTACGCTCTTGATCCAGGGAAATTTCTCTTTGATGTACAACATTACCATTCTTTGCAGTTCATACACAAAACAGGTGTCATGCTCAAGGTCATCTGAAATGATGCATAATGAGATCTGTCAAAGTTTCCCATTGTTATCTTTATAATAAATTACCACTGGATGCATGGTACACTGGTCTTTGTTCCAGTGATATCCCTGGATCTCATCTTGCACCACGTAGTGATAATTTTCCGCAAAGTCCAGGAGAATGATACATTTGGTCTCAGTTATTTCTTCTCTTTTTTTTTATTTTAGATACTGAGCTTGGCTCCTTGCTGTGAAGGAATGGGTTGTTAGATTATCGACACTGTATACCAACATCTCTATGAAATCATCTACATCAGCCATCTGTGTTCATAGCATTGTCCTATCCGCACTCCCCCACTGACTATATCACATCTCACTGTCAATTTCCAATTCAGTAAATTTATCTCCGATATACTTCTCTAAAGCAGGGAAGCCTGGGCATTTAGGACAACGGTGGACCATACATTCAAGACTATTGGTCTTGCAAACTACCAAGGCCATCAAATCTTTGTATGTGATATTAAAATTGGGACTTTCAATTGGTACATTAGCAGCACTCTCATCTCTGGATTCTTCAGCTTTCCTTCTGAGCTGAGTCTTGACAGCTGAAACAAAACAGTCAACAAGCAATTTGATGGTGGGTGCAAACACAAACTGAATGAGAACCTGATGTCAAGACGGTGACACACCATTGTGGACGGAGCTCACAGAACTTTGAAAGACCTATTTTGTGTTCAGGATACCTTTCTTTGTAAGCTACATAAAGCTCCTTAATGTTACATAATAGCAGCCATTTCTGGACATGAACTTTGTTACCAATGCTCACAAAATCTTTTCCTCTAAGCATTAAGCATGAAAATTCACCGTCCTCATAGAAAGCCAAGACAGAATTGATAACTTCTTTTAAGAGACCTCTCCCGTTCTTCTGTGACAATGAAAGAATACTTTTATCATTTTTCAGTTGCCGTGCTTCATGTACTATATATTCAGAGACATTGAAATATTCAGACACCTCTTTTCGAGACAAACTTTCTGGAGCTAAAGTCATCGACTGGATCTTCTCACTGGTTTTCATTTCTTTATTCTCAAGTTTGGCCTTCATTGCATCCAACGATCATGATCCTTTGCCTTTGCCACTAAATCCGTTTGATTCGTTTGGCTGCTAATAGGGCTTCCTAATTCAGGGCTAGAGATGTTAAGGACTTTGGCAGCTGCCTCTACTTGCATTTCATAGCTTCTTTCTAATTTCTCTCTGACAATATTGATTTTTGTTCGCTTTTGCATTCTACCGGTTTTTATAGGAGATATATCAAACATCATTAGACTGTCATTCAGTTTCTCTCTCTTTTGTTCAATTTGTGACTCATTTTCAAGGTTTTGATTGTCACTTTCTTGTTTCACTTGGATCTTCTAACTGTTTGGCAGCTGCTTCACAGTGATGGCAAAGCTTCCAGCCAGGAACAACATGATAGCCCTTCTGCTTTAGCATCTCGGCCATGTCTAACTTGATAGCACGATCACCCTCTACCTTCTTTTTGTGCTTCAAAAAGATGTTGCAGCACTTTGTTTATTTTTTTCTTAAAGTAATGCTCCAAATGAAGTTCGTGATACCTGCAAATGTTAGCAACAATTTCATCAGTGAATGTGACACTAGCTCTTAATTTGAGTACAGTTCGTACATCATGCTCTAATGCAGTTATTGGCGTTGAAGATGGCTTCAGATTGCGGTGACATGCACTATCATTAGTAATCCAAAAGAACATTGAGGAGCACTTTTCATAGATCTCCTCCCTCTCTTTTCCTTGTTTCAGAAGATATTCTTAATTTATTGCTCTGGAAGAAAGATGTGAAATAATTACAATCTGATAATAAAAATAATAATTCACAATGAGCAGAATATGCAATACCCAACTGCAACATTAAAAGATTTACAGACAGTATAAAACACAAATGATGTTGCAACAGTAGCACATTCTTGATCAGAAACAAAGGCAATGTAATCAAAGAAATGAAATTTGCAAAAAGTAATATTTATCTTCTTAGTTTCTGACCATTCAAATTTGATAATGAAAAAAGATTTATTATGGTCATTTCTAAAGTGTGAAATTCAACTGCATGTATTTCAAGGTGTTACAGAACTGCAATGCTGGGGTATAAGAAATTCTATTTTAACCATTATTATGCCTTGAGGTTAGTGGGCTAAACAATGATTTAGTAAGAAACCATAAAAAAGTGACCGGAAAGAATAAACTTGGATTATTGACAAACTTAGAAGTTCACACCAAAGAATGCATTATTAGACCAATGCAACGAGTAAATAGCCTGAAAGAGAAGAAAATTAATCATAGCAGCGATGAAATATAACTATGAGACCGTCATAACTAGCCAAAGAGACACACCCATTTATCAAAAAGGGTTTCATGTGAAAGTGTTTCTTCTGCTGAAGATTACCCTTTACAAATATATATCATGTTTTTGAGAGCCACGAATGTTGACTTCCCTGTTTGTCTTTGACAGTATTTAACATCATGCTCAGGTAATAACTCTGAACACACTGTGTTGAAAATGTATCACCAGAAACAGAACAAAATTGGTCAATCAAAAACAGAACATAACAGCAAGAAATCATAGCATGAATTTTCTACTTCACAACTGAAGTCAATCTAATGTCATTTGAGTGAAACTGATCAAGAAAAAGTATATCCATTTGAATCAACATGAAACAATCAGAACTGAAGTCAATGTAGTGTCTTTTGAGTGAAAATAAACAGGAAAAAGAACATTTAAATCAACATTTAAAAAAAGAAGCATAGGACATTATTCGGGTATCATATGATAGAGGAAGTTGCTCTAATTGACACTCAAACTTGATTACTCAGGTGGACATGATTCTGAACAGCTTAAATGCATTGATTGAAAGCTCATAATACAAGGATTTGCTGATTTAATGGTTTAGAAACCATGATCCAACTGTCTAAAAATTATGAACTGCATGGCACGATTGTATGGTATGTGCCTGAAGAATACAATATCTTATACAATTGTATGGTATGTGCTAAAATACACAATATCTTATACGATTGTATGGTATGTGCTAAAAAACACAATATCTTATACGATTGTATGGTATGTGCTAAAAAACACAATATCTTATACGATTGTATGGTATGTGCTAAAAAACACAATATCTTATACGATTGTATGGTATGTGCTAAAAAACACAATATCTTATACGATTGTATGGTATGTGCTAAAAAACACAATATCTTATACGATTGTATGGTATGTGCTAAAAAACACAATATCTTATACGATTGTATGGTATGTGCTAAAAAACACAATATCTTATACGATTGTATGGTATGTGCTAAAAAACACAATATCTTATACGATTGTATGGTATGTGCCTGAAGGTATAAATAAAAAACACGATATCTTATTCCCACTGACTTTTTGGTCAACTGAGTCGACTCTACACTACCCCTAGTAACAATTCATCCGCACATAAAAGAATACTGTTATCATGATCAGTACTATTCTACTGCACATTTTCAATTAGATCTTCTAAACATAAAAGAGAAGGAAAGAGAGGGTTAGATCTTGCCTCAGTATGGTAATGAGCAGAATGTTATGCTTAAAATGAAAATGTGACCACTTCATTCATATCTGAATCTTACCTTACATCTTTCCTCTAAATTTTAAGCTGTTGCTATCTGCAAATCTAAAGATAATGGCCAAATGTTGTTTTTTTTGAAGAACTCGAATGTCCAAAACTTGTACATAATTGTCCATATGTTCATATATGTGTCAAAAATCCTTTATTTTCGACTACTTTTTGTTCATTTTGACTGAAGTAGGGGTCCATATCCTTTTATATGATGTAATTTGACATTATATCATGAAAATGGACTCTAATGGGTCGATCCAAGTCCTTTTTCAGCTCTAGATATTGATCATAACTTAAGATTAGATTGTTGCTAAATTCACCAAAAAATCCTTAAATTTTTATAAAAATGCCAATTTTGAGGCTTTAGTGTCTGGAAATGTCAAATATGCCAAAAGGTTTTATTTGATTTTTGTAATTTCCAACCCAAAGTCACTTTAAAAATCCAAAGAAGTCTGGCAAAGCACCACAGGTTTTTTTTCTCAGCAAAATATTGCCCCAAACAAGCTCTAAAAAAGTGCTGCGGCACCACCTAAAATGATAAAAATAAGGTACTTCCTCTCATTTGCCATCTTTCTAACCATGATTTTTGGATTCCTTGTCCTCAAAACTTTGCCTGTGTGAATTTTTAGCTCCAAAGCTTTATTTTTTGCAACAGAAATGTAAATTTTGTAAAACACTGGGGGGTCGAAAATTCTACGTCATGACATAGCAAATTTTGATTTCCAGGCCGAAACCGACTGTGAAAAAAAAAATGTTCCTCAAATCCAACTGGGCTGAAATTGCAGATTTCTTTTAGTTTTAACCCAAAGTTTGTATGGTGTAAATATGAAAAAAATCCAAGAGGGGGTGCGTCGGGGCTGGATGAATTGAGCTGGAATAACCCAATGGACGTTTTGTCAATGTGCGTTTTCATTGTCATATCAGATAATTGCTTTCATTTGGACACTCCTCTTATAAAGGGAGAGCTGGGTTTCCCCCAACACATTGGGGAAACAAAACCAGACAAAGTTGGGTAAAAAAAACAAACCCAAAAGAACTATCCCGCAATAAAATTAAGTGCAGAATTCCGCACGCACCTGCCACTTTTCATTCCCTGTGGTGTGATGTTTGAGCTCATTAAATACGCACCTTTTGTCACATCACTTATAATGCTTTTATTTCACACATCCTCACTTCTCTGCCATCGTAGCATGGCGGGAAGTCCTCAACCTATTAACCTCAAGGGTTCGGGTTCAAGCCTATCTACCTACCAAAACATTTTTTTTTTTTTTTTCACCTCCAAACACCCTGGCAACACCGGATACCCCTGCTAGTCTATAATATGAATCTCAACTGTCTGTTTAAATGTATGTATGTATATCTGCCTAAAACTTTAAACAGAAGCGAAGGATTCTCACGAGATCAGTATTGTTTTGAAGCTCGACCCTTCAGATGACAAATATCAAAAAAACTGGCCTAAAACATTAATTCCACCCTCAAGTGGGCACTTTTCTACAAGGAGGGGCACTTTTTTTGCCGATATTTTCAAAAGTCATCTTTTTTTCTGATTGACTAGCTTTAATTTAAATATTCGTCACTTCAAGTTTGACGATGTGTGCAACAGCGAAGACATCAGGGTTTTTTTTCTTGTTCTTTTCCTCCTTCGCAGTACAGGTTTGAGCCTGCTTGCCTATTACCACTTCTTTTTTTTGTTTGTTCAACACACACTTCCAAACACCCGTGCAACACCAGGCATCCAGGCTAGTCATTATATATAAGTTATTCTTTTCTATGATTCAGGTGGCTCCCAGTCATCCATTTTTGCTGTCAGCCTGTATTTGAATGAAGCAGTGTTTAAAGTTAGATTTGTATGAGTAAATTAAAAAAAAAAAAAAATAATGGTAAAAAATCAAATGTTATTTCACCAAATGTATCCTCCCAAACCCTGTACTTCATAGGAGAGCACCTGTTCAGGTTTATTTGCATAAAGCTGAACTTGCACATGAAAGAATACAAGATGAACTTTCGTGAATTAATATAGAAACCCTTTTATGACCTCATCTTTTCGATTGAATGCATCCAAAGAATATTCTTGCTAATTTGTGTAACCTTAAAATTAAGACATTGTTTTTTCCATTTGTTTTCTATTTCTAATTTCGGAAAAGCATAATCTACCATATTGGAAATAATGAAACATTTTTTTAGTTCACATTGTTATTTTTTTGTGTTATCTTATTTATTTTTAGGTTCTCCTCATGGGGAAGAGTGGGTCTGGAAAGACCAGTATGAGGTCCATTATCTTTGCCAATTATATTGCTAGAGATACACGAAGACTAGGAGCCACAAGTAAGTACAGACCTTTTCGTCGATTTTGTTTTTCGAAATAATTACAAATCATTCTTACAATCGAGAAGGAAGTTTGTATTTTATCAAAAATCAATATGTAAGCAATCAGGAAATGCCAAAAGAGAAGCAATCAGCATATAGTTTTACAAGAAATCAAATGCTGTCAGGAAAATGAAATCTTGGAGATATTGGCCTTCAAATATTAAATATCATAGTGGGAATAAAAAAAAGATGCATTTCAGAGAAACTTGAAATGAAATAATGACATTAATTGCTTTCCACACAAAACAAATATTAAAATAAATACATAAATATTAAAATAAATACGTAAATATTAAAATAAAATAAATACGTAAATATTAAAATAAAATAAATACATAAATATTAAAATAAAATAAATACATAAATATTAAAATAAATACGTAAATATTAAAATAAAATAAATACGTAAATATTAAAATAAAATAAATACACAAAAATATTAAAATAAATACACAAAAATATTAAAATAAATACACAAATATTAAAATAAATACACAAATATTAAAATAAATACACAAATATTAAAATAAATACACAAATATTAAAATAAATACACATTAAAATAAATACACATTAAAATAAATACACATTAAAATAAATACACAAATATTAAAATAAATACACAAATATTAAAATAAATACTAAAATACGTAAATATTGAAATAAAATAAATACATAAATATTAAAATAAATACATAAATATTAAAATAAATACACATTTATTAAAATAAATAAATATTAAAATAAATACACATTTATTAAAATAAATAAATATTAAAATAAATATACAAATATTAAAATAAATAAATATTAAAATAAATACACAAATATTAGAATAAATACATAAATATTAAAATAAATAAATATTAAAATAAATAAATAAGTATTAAAATAAATATGTAAATCTGAAAATCAAATAGATATGTAAATCTTAAAATAAATATTAAAATAAGTATGTAAATAAAATAAACTTGTAAATTTTAAAATAAATATTAAAATAAAATAAATATGTAAATATTGAAATAAAATAAATACATAAATATTAAAATAAATATGTTAGTATTGAAATCAAATAAATACATAAATATTAAAATAAAACACTAATATGAATTAATAAAAAAATTTTTTTTTGATATTTGATTCATATTAATCAGGACAAATGTAAAAACTTATTTCCTTTTTTGTACTGATTTCATGAATATTTGTTTTGGGGCGATTAATCAGAATCAAGAATTGGAGCAATCAGAATTTTGGGGGTATTAGAATTAGTATAGAAATCAAGGAAAATTTGAGTCCAATTTCTTTTTCCTGAAACGATTTTAATTTTTTGCATTATTGTTTGAAACTTTAAGTTTTCATTGCTTATACGAATGATAAATAAAAAATATTGATTTTAAACTAGCAGTAAAATTAAAATCTATAAAGCCATAATTTTTGGAAAAATGGAATCTGTAAAATTGGCATAAGTGAAAAATAAAGATGGAAATCTAATATACAATGCATAAATCTCCAACGGGAAAATAACAAGAAAAGAGGTAATAACAGTATTCAAATAATCTGATTCTAAAAATAGTCTTTCTTATAGATAAAAAAGAATTTATAGGGAAATGTTTTACATCACACCGGCAAGGGAGATTAAATCTCAATCATTTCTTATTAAAAAAAAACAACTAAAATAACAATTATTGACATCTGGAAATGTAGCTCTGTGGTAGAGCATTCAACTACAGATAGATTAATCCCCTGTTCAATCCCAGGTGTACCTCACTTTTAAAAATTTTTTTTCTTATTTATGATAAAAGTACCATTTAAAATCGCTGCAAATCATTTCTTCGTTTGCATATTCTAAAACTAAACATTATTCAGAAGTGAATTTCCAGAGCATTCATCATTAAGCCCAAGTATCACAGCTGAACTGATATTGTAAACAAACAGACGGAATTTGACGCTGCCTTCACTGATGTAAGGCCGTATTATCTGAATTGTAAGTAAAAAAAAAACTGTTCAAATCAATAAAAAAAACGTTTCATAATGTAATGATTTCTATTTCAGTTAACGGATAGCGTTTCACATGTTTAAAGTTTAACAAAGTTAAAACGCATTCTTGTCAAAAGGAAAGAAAAATGAAATAAAATAAACACATAAATAAATAAATAAGTAATCAAAATAAATATAAATAAAATAAAATATAAATTACTAATTAATAAATATAATAAAATAAATAGGAATGTGAATGACACACACACACACACACATACATATATATATATATATATATATATATATATATATATATATAGTCATCCACATAAGTACTGTTTCGCTGTTTCACAGCTCATCAGTGCGGCTAGACAGGCAACCACCTCAAGCCAGGATTGAAACCCGACTGTCTGTATGGCAGTCAAGGCTCCTAACTATTACGCTATTGGCGGCCGCTGAATGAGTAGTGAATATAACGATGTTTTGACATCGTCCGATATATATATATATATATATAGATAGATAGATGTATGTATGTATGCGACCTGGCAAAACCACAAGAGACAACCAAGCCAACAAAAAACTAAGCAAAATTCATCCTGAAGCAGCAAAACTGAAGCTGGCCTGCCATATACAAATGTAGGCAAATTTAGGCATATTTTATTGGTTTGAAAATATAGGTTCTTTTTTTACCAATTGTCATAAAATTTTCATCATAAAATAGTATTATAATCTTCAATCGAGTTGGCCAAAACGGGTTAAATAACAAGAATAAAAAGATGAGGATAATAGTCTGCAAATAAATAAAATATACAAATTACTCATCTCAAAAGAATTCCAATAATGAAATAATGGTCTTATTATTTACACTAAAAAAAATAGTGTATTTAAACAAATTATTTCAGTTATAGTCAAAAGCTGACATTATTGAAGAAATTTATTTTTTAAATAGTGCATGTGGAAAAAGAGTTGCATAATTGATACGAAAACGATGCTGAAATAAATATCAGTATGTGCATGTAAGTTTCACAAGTAACAGTTATTTCCCCCTTTATTGTGAATTTTTAAATGTATTTCAAAATAGGTTTTAAAATAGGGTTATTGCATGTGCTGTCGGGCAGAATGTTAATAAATATCATTTCCGGTCAATTTTACTTAAGGCGGTATAATATGTTAATAGTTTATATATTTGTAGACCGTTATCTTCATCTTCATAGTTGTTGATTCATGACGTTTCGGGCAGCTATTCCTCTGGCCTTTGTCAGGTGGTTAACTGCGATGGAATAGTTATGCTGAATCTCTTAACTGTATCCTCAATAATTACTGCCTTCCATAGTTGTCATCTTACCACATTTTGGCCAACTAATCCATTGACTGGTTTTGGGTAGGATTGAAACCGCCGTCTTCAGACAATGCTTACCTGGAACCATAGAGACTCAATGTCTCTATCAACTGCGCCACGGACCTCGAAGGCCAGAGGAATAGTTGGCCAAGATGTCATGAAGCAACTATGAAGATAAGGATAACAGCCCGCAAATAAATCTAAAAATTACTCGTCTCCAAGGATTCCAATAATAAAAAATGTTAATTGCTGTATATTTGTGTGCGTCTTATTTTTTTAACAATGTTTAAAAAATTTAATTGAAAACGTTTTTGTTTTTAATTTTTCAGTTGATGTCGAGCATTCACACATTCGGTTCCTTGGCAATTTGGTTCTCAATCTCTGGGACTGTGGAGGGTATGAAATATTCATTTTATTTGCATGCACCTTTTTTCTTTCCTTGTCAGATTCTGACATTTCTATTATGTTAAATAAACTTATTTCATATTCACTTTTGATTTCTGTTTATCAGAAGTCTTGCCAGTGTATACTGGGGAAAATCTAGTTTAATTGATAACCTTTGTTAATTACGAGGTAAATAAAAACATACCTCTTTCCTTTAAATAATTTTCATACAGGGAATCTGGGGTGTGCCCCCATGTTTTGACAAGCTTCTGGGTTTGATCTTTACTCCTGATCTGAAATGGAACACGTACATCAAGTCTGTTGCCAAGGTCGCTGGAAAAATGGTGGGATCCTTCTACTGCTCCAGAAGATATCTCACTACTGATGCAATTCTCTATCTATATAAAAGCCAAGTACGTCCAAGGATGGAATACTGCTTCCACATCTGGGTAGGAGCTGCTAAAAACAGCCTATCCTGCCTTGATAGAGTACAAAATAGACTTTGTGGCTTGGTGGGGGACGCCCTTTTCTCTTCCCTGCAACCTCTCTCCCACAGAAGAGACGTTGCGAGCCTATCTTTGTTTTATCATTATTTCCATGGCAGGTGCTCATCTGAGCTGCAATCTCTGGTCCCCCCCTCGCCAATCTTTCACGATAAACACCCGTCTAGCGTAAACCACTAGCAGTGTCAGAAATTTCGTGAAAATAGTGAATAATTCCACCCCATCTTTCCAAGCTTATAACTCCTCGAAAAATGTAATTCAAGCCCTAATTTTTTTTTTCAATTAAAGGAGCAAGGACTAAGGTTTTATTAAAAAAAAAAAACAAAAAAAAACAATGTTTTTTTTTTAAAAAAAAGGTTTTAAACTTCGGACTTTACAGGTAAATTTCTAAAAAAGCGATTTTTTTTGTTTGTTTTAAATTTGAATATATTATTTATTGACCTTTTCTCTTCAATTTGTGATATATAAAACTCCCCGATATAATTAATTATTTACTTTTTAATAGACATTTCAAAATAAGAGGCGTGAATTATTCGACCCCCTGTCTTTTCAAGCTTATAACTCCTCGAAAAATGTAATTCAAGCCCTAATTATTTTTTCAATTAAAGGAGCAAGGACCAAGGTTTCATTTAAAAAAAAAAAAAAAGACAAAAAAAGACAAAAAAAAACAATGTGTTCTTATAAAATAAGGTTTTAAACTTCGGACTTTACAGGTAAATTTCTAAAAAAGCGATTTTTTTTTTTGTTTTAAATTTGAATATATTATTTATTGACCCTTTCTCTTCAATTTGTGCGACACAAATTAATTATTTACTTTTTAATAGACATTTCAAAATGGGTGACACTTGGGGGGGGGCCTGAATTTAAAAAAAAACGTTTGTCTAAAATATTATATTCGGTTTATTGGAAAGAACATAAAATTTCACATTGACCCTGAAAATATCGTAAAAATAGAATCAATAGAAAAATTTTGATAGATTTTTAAAGTTTAAAAATTGAAAAATATTGAGTTTGGAAAATTCATTACTGTTTTTAAAAAAAAAAAAAAATATTTCTATTACTTTTAAAACAACTGTAATAGTTTATTTTGGAAGTATAATCCATAAAGAAAATAAATAACCCACTTTTAACTTTTTTATATTGTATTCGCAGTTTCGTGTTAGGGGTGTCAAAAATTCCTACAAAAATTCTGATACTGCTAGTAAACCACTGTCGATAATTTTCTCCACTCTTTATCTGTGTCTAAATCAAACCGTAGATTCCATGAACAAAGCTTCTTTCTTAGAACTACACGCCTGTGGAACTCTCTACCGCTTGCCTGTTTCCCTCCTGACTTCAACATGGATATTTTCAAGTCCAACATAAACAAATTCCTGATGAACCGCCCCCTTAAGTAATGACACTTTATCGAATCCCCAATACTAATGAATACTGTAACACTATCCCATTGATTACTGTACACAAAATAACCCTTATTCCCGAGTGGCTTCTGGGCCTTGATAAGTGGTGACCTCCGAAAAAAAAAAAAAAAAAAAAAAAAAAGTCATACCAACGGTTGACAAAAGGAAAAAAAAAATCAATTAACACTTCACATGTTTAGCCTTGCACATGGAGATGCAAAGGACACATCTGTTTATTTATATTACAAAACGAAGAGAAAAAAGCACATAATGCACTCGTTTTATATGCAGTCAAAGGGTAGATAACTCCAAGTTACCTAAAACCCTAACTCACATGTCAGCACAAACCGGAGAAGGGGAGGCAACTCTTCACAGCATTAAAAACATGACTGCAGTTAAAAAAATCTCACATTGACAATTCCAACAGAAAAATTTCTGGGTTGTTTTACTGTACACATAGATTCGAAAATGTTGTCAAAACACAAATATATAACAAATAAATGTTATCAAAGGCAAGATAAGTTACTTTTCTACCTAACTTGATATGTTTTTAGTGTTTTTATTTAATGTAACATGTTTATTCAGCTAAAAACCCACCAGCAGTATTTTGTCTAATTTTTTTTATTTTTAACTCCTTTTCCCAAACTTACCGTGTCCAAGAGAGAGAGTCGGTCGCCATTTTTAACTTTCCAATACATCGGTAAACACTATGTTTTTCGAGCTGAATAAGCATTAAAAAATATCCAATTAGGTAGAAAAGTAACTGATCTTGCCGTTGATAACATTTATTTGTTATATATTTATTTTTTTTGACAACTTTTTCGAATCTTCGTGTATAGTAATACAAACCCAAAATTCCTTCTGACGAATACTTTTGCAATTCCAGTTTAGTTTCAACCCTTTACCGCCAGAATTTTTTAATCATGAGACCCACACGATGCAACTGACGCACAAGCATAAACAAACCCCTCATTCACTTGTTGAACCATGCCTGTACTTTGAAGACCAGTTGAGCTGACAAGCCATAAGAGTAAGAAATATTGTTTTTTTGAAAGGCGACTTGACAGTACAATTTGGCGGTAAAGGGTTAAAACGCTGTATAAAAAGTCTAATCTTTACTTTAAAATGTTTCTTTTTCGTAATGGTTTTATTTTTATTAAAATGTTATAATCAAAATATATTTTTTAGTCTTTACTTTGAAATGTTTTTCTTGAATGGTTTTATATAATAAAAAAATAGAATACCTTTGCATTTACCTACCCACTGCATTGGTATTATCGGGTTTGTATTACTGTACACATAGATTCGAAAAAGTTGCCAAAAAACAAATATAGAACAAATAAATCTTATCGAAGGCAAGATAAGTTACTTTTCTACCTAACTGGATATATTTTTTGTGTTTTTATTCAGTGTAACATGTTTATTCAGCTCGAAAAACATGCAATGTTTACCGATGTATTGGAAAATTCAAAATGGCAGCCGACTGTCTCTCGGAGAGGGTACGTTTGGGAAAAGGTATTATAAATAATAAACTAGACAAAATACTGTTAGAAATTCGCTCACTATATGTTACCGTGACATAAGTTGACATGTATTCGGTTGTTTTCTAACAGTATTTTGTCTAGTTTATTATTTATAATACCTTTTCCCAAACGTACCCTCTCCGAGAGACAGTCGGCTGCCATTTTGAATTTTCCAATACATCGGTAAACATTGCATGTTTTTCGAGTTGAATAAACATGTTACACTGAATAAAAACACAAAAAATATATCCAGTTAGGTAGAAAAGTAACTTATCTTGCCGTTGATAACATTTATTTGTTCTATATTTGTTTTTTGACAACTTTTTCGAATCTATGTGTACAGTAAAACAAACCTTTTGATGACAACTGATGTTTTTAGGGAGGGAGAATCTAAGGGGAATAATTCATACTATGACAACCGCAATTTCTACAAAGTTGGTTTGAGCTCGCAAAAGGTCGACTGAGCGTTCCTCAATTTTAAATGAACACGCTCTCTGTTTTTAGCTAATATACGAATCTATGAAGGCTACTGTTTTTATAAATTGGAAGATATAAAAACATTAATTTTAATCACGTAGGTTAGGGTTTGATTTATGGTTAGATGTTTATAATTTTATTTATGGTATTTCTATGGTTTCCCTGTTTATCATTATAATTTTCTTGTAGCGGTTTAATGTGTCATGATCGGCCGCTCCCAGTTATTCCCATCAGCAGTTGAGCACACCTGAGAAACTTTGTGAGAACTACGGGTCGGTAAATGACGATTTACCAAAAATATATTTAAAAAGTTTACATTATATAGTTTTTACTTTTAATTGTATTTTTAAAAGTATCTTGTAGTAAAAAATATTTTATTTTAAATCTTTTAATTTTTAAATATCTATCAACTGATGAATATATATATATATTTATTTTTCAAAGTAAAGGCTAATTTTCGTTTTTTTTATATTTTATTAAAAATAAAGCCCTTCAGAAAAAATTTCAAAATCAATTTTTTATGCAGAGTTTTAAAACTGAAATTACATGAATAATTTGACTAACGAGTTTTATCTATTTCACCATAAGAGATCATCAATGGCTACCAAAAATACTTAATCGCTAAAAATCGTAAAATTTTATTTTTTTAAATTAGAAAAAAAGCTATTAGGTTGGTGCAAAAATATTGTTTTTTTACGTATATATATTTGGCAAAAAACATTATTTTTGCACCAACCTAATACTTGATCAATTTACATGATTTTTGGAATGTAATATCTTTGTTCCATAGTATGTACACCATGAAGTTTTTTTTTTCTGTATTTTTTTTTTAATGTGCTTTTAAATAAGCTACTAAAATTTACTTGATGAATATATATAATTTTTGGAATGCGACATAAATAATTAAGAACAAACGTTTTTATTTGCGTTTTTATTGTATTTATTTATTTTCTAGTCAAGAAGCATTCATGGAAAACTATTTTGCCAGCCAGAGAGACAACATTTTTCGTAATGTTGAGGTGTTAATCTATGTGTTTGATGTTGAAAGTCGAGAATTGGAAAAAGACATGCATTATTATCAATCATGTTTGGAGGCCATCTTGCAGAATTCCCCAGAGGCCAAGGTCTTTTGTTTAGTGCACAAAATGGATTTGGTGCATGAGGAACAGAGGGACAGTGTAAGTAGGATTCAAAGACTAGTTATTTAGTGTTTCTTTCTTTCTTTTCTTTATTTTATTTTTTTCTTTATTACTTTTTTCTTTTCTTTATTACCGTTACATGAAAAATGCTTGTCCCCTTTTTCATGCATTTAAAAATAAAGAGAATTAGTAAATTAGAGAAAACGGGAATCGAACCCTGGAGTTAAGTTTTAAAGAACAATAGGTTTTAAATGGAATGTCCAGTAAATTGTTGATTCTGATAAAATAAATAATAAATATAATTTTGGCTGGAAGTTATTCATTGTTAGAAAGAATGTTGGATAATAAAAAAATGGGTTATATGAATTAGATACGTAGGTTGAATTCCTTTGTGAAAACAACAAAGGAAAAATGGGAAATCAGAATGTTTCGAAACGTGCAGGTCGCACATATTGATGGCATGTGAGATGTGGTCACGTTGGCTGGACATGCATGGATTTCTCAATATAGGAAGTGAGAGTTAGTTAGAAGAAAAGGTCAGAAGGGAGGCTGAGAGTCAGACGAGAGTCCGACCAGTTCGAATCTGGGCCCGTCTGGAAGCGAGAGGGTTTTAAAAAGAAAAAGAAAATGTAAGAAGAAACTTTGAATTCCTGGATGCAAGCCATTGACCGGTCAAGTGGAAGAATAAATGCTCATCATGTTTTTATAACTGCCGTTTCCTGTGTCCATCATTACATTAATATTGTCAAATTATACATAAGAACTATCCGAAATTCATCATCTAAAAAATATGTTTAGAAAGTATATGTGTCATTCTATTTATGTTATATAAACACTCCCGTTCATACGAACTGTCAAAGCATAAATGCCAACCTCTCAATCTATCGGCATAAATGCCAACCTATCGGTCTATCTATTGAGATATGAAAACACTTCTCAAAATGTATTTGTATTCAATCTCTCTCATTTATAAACTCTCACTCTCTTTATAATTTTGGCTGGAAGCAATTCATTGTTAGAATGTTGGATAATAAAAAATGGGTTATATGAATTAGATATGTAGGTTGAATTCCTTTGTGAAAACAACAAAGGAAAAATGGGAAATCAGAATGTTTCGAAGCGTGCAGGTCGCGCATGTTGATGGCACGTGAGATGTGGTCACATTGGCCGGACATGCATGGATTTCTCAATATAGGAAGTGAGAGTTAGTTAGAAGAAAAGGTCAGAAGGGAGGCAGAGAGTCTGAGAGTCCGACCAGTTCGAATCTGGGCCCGTCTGGAAGCGAGAGGGTTTTAAACAGAAAAAAAAAAATGTAAGAAGAAACTTTGAATTCCTGGATGCAAGCCATTGACCGGTCAAGTGGAAGAATAAATGCTCATCATGTTTTTATAACTGCCGTCTCCTGTGTCCATCATTACATGAAAAAGGTATTGTCAAATTATACATAAGAACTATCCGAAATTCATCTAAAAAATATGTTTAGAAAGTATATGTGTCATTCTATTTATGTTATATAAACACTCCCATTCATACAAACTGTCAAAGCATAAATGCCAACCTCTCAATCTATCGGCATAAATGCCAACCTATCGGTCTATCTATTGAGATATGAAAACACTTCTCAAAATGTATTTATATGCAATCTCTCTCATTTATAAACTCTCTCTCTCTTTATATACACCTGTTAATGTCTCCATATCTCACAACATGATCACACACATGAACCTCAAAGATCTCTTACTTCCATGAACACTCTTAAGACTCTTATCCTTACTAACAAGAACACTTAATAATAATAACACTATATAACATTACTTTTTTCTTTTTTTTTCTTTTTCTTTTTTCTATTCTTTTTTCTTTTCTTTTTTCTTTTCTTTTTTTCTTTCTTTTCTTTTTCTTTTTTTCTTTCTTTTCTTTTTCTTTTTTTCTTTACTCTCGTTTCTCCTTTCTTTTTGTTTTCGCTTTTTCTTATTTTTTTCCGCTTTTCTTTTTTTTTTTTCATTTTTCTTTTTTCTTATTTTTTTACCATTTTATTTTTTTTCCCATTATTCTCATTTTTTCCTTTTTCTTTATTTCCTTTATCCTCCTCCCCTCTATTTTTTTTCCTTTTTTTTTGTATTGCATATTAATTAGCTGTAATATGCTTCTGGAAGTGTAGAATTGTTTACCTATGAATGTGACCATTTAAACACTGCATGACCCTTCCCATGATAGTCAGAAGAAAAAACAACACTTAGTTGAGTATAATGGATTCACATCGAAATAAATAAATTTTAGATTTGAAATTAAAATAATTGTCTTTGCAATCCTTTTTCCATAAGTGTCCAGCAGCCAAATCAGATTTATGTGCTTAACATCATTACTGTGTATATCATACACTAGTATCCCCATTTGAGACATTCAATTTTTTAAAATATGCATTTATTCAAAGGGAGATAACCTCGGTTTAACACTTAAGTTTAATATTTGAAGTTATAGATAAAAACTCAGTGTTTTATTGTTATTTTTGATTTTACATTTTAATGTTGAAGACGTTTTTTTTATAGATACAAGAGAATAAAATCAAACCAAACAAAATTCTCTATTTATTTGCATTGAACCCTTCCCCTAATTTCGGGTGTTTTTTTTTTTTTTTCCTCTACTCATATCAGCCAGGATTAGTCTTCATAAAATATAAAGGACCTTTGTAAAGAAGTTTCTCTAAAATTATTTTCCAAATGATAGTTTGTCTGGTGCTACCATATCAGGCTGTCTGAAGATATTGGCTTCCTGAGACGTGGTCCTGGATATGACCTTAAACTATATCCGATGGGGAGGCCCCAGCTTGCGGGTTTTGGGGAGTGTGGAGCCACCCTTTAATTGCCATTGCTCCCAGGTCCACTCTGACCCGGAGTGGTAGTACCTGTTAGGGTCCCAGCTATGGGTTAAATAGAAACTGACTTGAAAAAAAACAAATATAATCTATTAAAAAACTTTTCTTCAAAATCACGTAATTCGGCATTAAATAACCTAAAAAGGGTTGATATGTCGTAAAACAAACAACCAACCAACCAACCAATCCTAAAACGAAATGCACCTAACATTGATTTTTTTTTTCTACTTCCTTTTGCAAAACTTAATTATGTTCTACAAAAACAACCCGCTTTTTCCCCTTTTTCCTTCTTCCCATTTCCCTGTTCTCTTTCTATCTCCCCCACTTCCGGACTGAACTCATAACTTAAAATGTACCAAACATGTATA